>NC_138211.1:13046222-13561222 GCF_964194415.1 Vipera berus | reverse complement strand
TCATGAGCGCATGAGTGACTGTGCGTAGGGCATCTCGGTCCAGATAGGGTCGCAACTGGCGCACCAGGCGAACCTGGGCAAAAGCCCCCCTGGTCACGGCTCCTATATGATCTTCAAAATTGAGCTGTGAATCCAGGAGGACGCCCAAGTTGCGAGCCCTATCAACAGGGGGTAACACCTCACCCCCCATCATTAAAGGTGGAATAGTCTGGTTAACCCAAGATGCCGATATGCACAGCCACTCAGTCTTGGCAGGATTGAGACGAAGCCTGTTCTTGAACTGATTCATTTTGTTGCCTTCAATTTAAAAAGAAAAGATTAATTTGACCACGTGAAATTCTGATTTGTGCTGAATAATAGTTTCTATAGGGGGATGGGGGTGGGTATCCTTTACACTTTTCAATAAAGTTCCAAAGTTCCTGGCAGTGAACTAAGTATTTCCTGGGCCCATAAATAAACACATGACAGCCTGGATCTTTTAGTGAATATGCGACTAGAACTCAATTAGCTTGGCCAACATTGAGGATAATGGATGTTACAGTCTAAAACACTGAATAGGCATCTGGCTGTGAGTACATGTTTTCCATTACCTAGAGGAGAAAGAAAATGCCCTAAAGGAAGTTTTAATTTCTGTCGGGGTTTTATTTTAAGTAGATGCTGTAAGGTTATTTACAAGGGAAGAAAAAACATTGGGTTTTATGTATGAACAAGGCATACTAGATTAAATGAACTTTAAGGCCCCCTTATCTCTGCTATGACAATTATTTTCACATAAATTAAAATTAACCATATGGTTGACTTGCTGTGCATTTCTCTCAGCCTCAGAATCGGACATCAGAAGAGTCCAGCCTGATAGAACCAACGGCTTACTGTATCCAGCATTTGGTTCTGTGATTGGATCAGCCTGGAAACTGATGCCTTCCCCAGATCTGATGACAACAAGATCTACAGTGAATCTACATTTTACATCAAAGTATCTTTGACATAAGAAAGCAATGGAAATGTATATTTCCTTTACTACAGATGTGCTGACTGGAATGCATGCTGGGCGAGGAGGAGGAGGAGAAGAAGATTAATATCAGAAAAAAAGCACTCCCATTCATTAGTAAGTACATATAACATGGATGGAAACAGCCAGGAAAATGCCGAGGATGGGTCTTTAACCACTCGATGATGGCTTTGCTGCTGGGCCCAGATTCTGTCTAGTAGAAAAAGCAAAGCTGTCAGCCTTCAACAGACATCCCCATTTTCTTGCCTTCTTGCAACAGTAACCTGGAAGGTCAGCATCCCAGCAAAAGAGCACGCCAGCTGACGTCAAAGGAAGTAACTGCCAATCGACTGGCTTTTGGGAAAGAGCATCCCTGCAGCTGTAACTCACTAGGAAATGTCAGCTTATCCTTGACTGTTATCATCTCCTGCACGAGCGTTCCCCCCCCCACTTTGAGAAAGATAATGCAGCTGATTTCACAGATAGAAGAGATGAAGAGTTGTAAGAGATGGCTGGTGTTTCTTCTTTCATTTAGGAAGGAATCTCTCTAAAATCCATACTTGCTTCAACACCTGCACCCTTCGTTCCTCTCCCACCACTCTGTGGACCATCTTCTAACATTTTTCATGGAAGTTATCACCGGCCTAAACAAGGTCAGGTAATGCTGCAGGGCAAGTCACACCATCTGCATTTGAAACACTCTGCCTCTCAGACTTAATGTGAGTTTTCATCATTGAACATCTCTCTGGATTTTGTAATGTCTATTCATTTTATTTTCACTTAAATAAAGCGAAGGTCAAGGAGATCCAGACAGGCTCTCCTTGCTGGGAAATCATATTTTATCCGATATCCGCACTTTGGGAAAATGTGATTCTCTCTTCTGTCCCATCAATAGCATGACAATGTGGAATGGATGGTAACCACTATGCTCAAAGAAGCTACACAGGTTGTTATTTTCAGAAACTGAATATGTTCAGAGCTGGGATAGGGATTCTTTCCCATTACCTAACATTTGAGGTTTGCATCCATGTTGGAGGATCTCCTTCTCTTCTCTTCCCTTCTTTATTGTCAAAGAAGGAGTGTGTCTCTCTGCACCCACCATAATTCTTGGCCATTTAACCAAATATTCTGGGGTTTGCAGGGCAGTCTGAATCATAACTAAAAATACAGGCCAAGTTACTAAACAAGCTAAGCTAAAGCATGTTAACTACTTTGTGGTTTGGGAGGAAAAAGACTTACAGCATGGGCATTTAAACTCTTCACAAGGGAGATACATGTTGAACTCATACATGTATTGTTTTGAAGGACCATTTCTAAATGTTTAATATCATTCTGGCAGAAGTAGTCTTTTCCTTAAGACTTGGGAGTCAACACCTCCTGCCTTAGTTGTCCTGCAATTACTGTCTCCATTATCACTGAAAGTCATCATGTTTTAGCCATGCCTGAAGACCAGCGTGTTAGAAAAAGGACACAATGCAACCATAGACAAACATCACAAAAAATACAGATTGCACAACTGCCCCAGTTCCATATTTATCTAAACAAAACCAGGAACAGTATGATAAAGTGATCCAATGTGCATGACACATTCACCACACTACCCTCTTTGCATACAGAGGTTTAAGAGGGAACTAAAACAAAGCCATTGCAGAACTGGACATACTACCCAGAGAAAGTTTGCAATATACCATCTCCAAGAGACTTTTTCCCCAATTCATTTGTATCAGGTACACAACTAGAATTCAGTGGTGATATGGTCAGAGTACTTTCCACAAAGCCTCATTAAAGAGTCATAGCCACAGTATTATTTTTTAAAAAAAAATGTTGTATTTTTTGTTCTCATGTGTATGTGCTGTCTTTTCTCTTGAAAACTCAAAATGGTGTCACTGGAGTTTCTCTCATTTATCTTCCCAAGAGTCTGGACTCTGACTGGGCAGAATCTGATGTGGAGGAATCGGACGGTCTTGAGCATGTTATCTGGACTGAGTTCGATCCTGTTTCCCCTGATGATGTGGACAGGATCATGGGGAGGTTGAGCACCACCACCTGTTTGTTGGATCCGTGCCCCTCCTGGCTAGCTTATGCGGCTCGGGAGGGGACACGAGGCTGGTTCCATGCAGTAATAACTGCTTCCTTGAAGGAGGGTGTCTTTCCTGCCGCCTTGAAGGAGGCGGTAGTGAGACCCCTCCTCAAGAAGCCTGCTTTGGACCCGGCTGTTTTAAATAACTATCGTCCAGTCTCCAACCTTCGCTTTTTGGCGAAGGTTGTTGAGAGTGTGGTGGCGCATCAACTCCCTCTGTTCCTGGAGGAAGCTGATTATCTGGACCCGTACCAATCGGGTTTCAGGCCTGGATACAGCACGGAGACGGCATTGGTCACGCTAGTGAATGATCTCTGGCGGGCTCGGGACAGGGGTTGCTCCTCTGTCCTGGTCCTATTAGATCTCTCAGCGGCTTTTGATACCATCGACCATGGTATCCTACTGCGGCGTCTCAGGGGGTTGGGAGTGGGAGGCACCGTTTTACGGTGGTTCTCCTCCTACCTCCTGGGCCGTTCGCAGTCGGTGTTGACAGGAGGGCAGAGATCCGCCCCGAGGCCTCTCATTTGTGGAGTTCCTCAGGGGTCGGTTCTCTCGCCCCTCCTGTTCAACATCTATATGAAGCCGCTGGGTGAGATCATTCGTGGTTTCGGGGTGGGGTATCATCAGTATGCGGATGATACCCAACTTTTTCTTTCCACCCCGAACCAACCCAGCGATGCCCTCGCCGTGATGTCCCAGTGCCTGGAGGCGGTCCAGGTCTGGATGGGGAGAAACAGGCTTCGTCTCAATCCCGCCAAGACTGAGTGGCTGTACATATCGGCATCTCGGGTCAACTAGAATATTCTATCTCTAACGATGGGGGGTGAGGTGTTACCCCCCGTTGATAGGGCTCGCAACCTGGGCGTCCTCCTGGATTCACGACTCAGTTTTGAAGATCATATAGGAGCCGTGACCAGGGGGGCTTTTGCCCAGGTTCGCCTGGTGCGCCAGTTGCGACCCTATCTGGACCGAGATGCCCTACGCACAGTCACTCATGCGCTCGTGACCTCCCGTTTAGATTACTGCAACGCTCTCTACATGGGGCTGCCCTTGAAGACCACTCGGAGGCTTCAACTGGTGCAGAATGCGGCCGCGCGAGTTGTGATGGGGGTTTCCCGATACTCCCATGTAACACCTCTACTCCGCGAGCTGCATTGGCTTCCAGTTGCCCTCCGGGTGAGATTCAAGGTGCTGGTGATGACCTATAAAGCCATAAATGGCTTGGGTCCGGGATATCTGAGGGAGCACCTGCTGCCGGCATCGAGTTCCCTTCGTCCAGTGCGCTCCCACAGGGAGGGTCTTCTCAGGGTCCCTCCGGTAAGAGATTGCCGGCGGGTAACACCCAGAGATAGAGCCTTCTCAGTGGGGGCGCCTGCCCTTTGGAACCAGCTGCCAGTGGAGTTGAGGACTGCCCCCGACCTCCGTTCATTCCGCCGGGGCCTGAAGACCTGGCTCTTCGAGCTCTCTGGCCCAGGCTGAGGAAATTTGATTTTAATGGGGGTTTTATTTGACAGGGGCACATACAATTTTTTCTTTTAAACTTGTTTTAACTTTTGTATTCGGTTTTTTAATTTGCCCTGTAAACCGCCCTGAGTCCTTCGGGAAAGGGCAGTATAGAAATGTAATAAAATAAAAATAAATAAAATCTCTATCAAGTAGCTGAGATGAAGCTAGGGACTGGTCCTATTAGGTCATGGTCAAGAAACTCTTGAATTGGACTTCCTGGTCTCAGTCCAACCTCTTAAGCAGTGTTCTATGCCAGGGGTCTTCAAACTTGGCCGTTTTATGACTTGTGGATTTCAACTCCCAGAATTCCTCAGCCAGGCATGCTGGCTGAAGAATTCTGGGAGTTGAAGTCCACAAGTCATAAAATGGCCAAGTTTGAAGTCCCTTGCTCTACATCATCGTCTTTGTCAGCCTTTCAGTTGTGTCTGACCCTTGACCACTCTATGGATCAGCACTCTCCATATCCCTCCATCTTGCACCACCTCCTTCAGATCTGCCATGGTCATCCTGGGGTCTTCCTTTCTAGTGTCCAGCCAAGGGCACTAGGGCAGTCCCTTCACCTTTTTTGCGGATTGCTCCCAGCATGATTGACTTTTCGCGTGAGTCAGCTCTCATGACATGACCAAAGTATTTTTAAAGAATTAGACCAATTGCCAGTTGAGGTGATTGTTAGAATATTATATGCTGGCTTTTGGGACCTGGCTTGAAATTTCAATTCTATCCTGAAGCTGATTTGGAAGTTGACTTCAAAGCAGTAAAGGTAGTTTTTGACTTACAACAATTTATTTAGAAAGGGACTGAAAAAAGTGACTCACGACCATTTTTCCCACTTACGACCATTGCAGCATCCCCCTGGTCATGTGATCAAAATTCAGATGCTTGGCAACTGACTCATATTTATGACAGTTACAATGTCCAGGTGTCATGTGATCTCTTTTTGTGATCTTTCAACCAGCAAGTCAATGGGGAAGTCAGATTCTCTTAACAACCATGTTCCTGACTTAACAACTGCAGTGATTCACTTAACAACTGTGGCAAGAAAGGTTGTAAACAGGGGCAAAACTCACTTAACAACAATTTGGACTCAATTGTGGTCGTAAATTGAGGACTATCCGTAGCCCTGGCTGTCGTAAGGATGAAAAGTGAATCGAACCACAACTTAAATTTCTAAAGGAACAGTTGTTGACATCCCAGCCTCCATTGATAAACAGAATTTCATACAAGATTTTTTTTGAATTTGAAGATTGCAGGATGAGAAGGATTAAAATATTTGTGCCTTTGAGTCCGTCTTGATTCTTTGAAGACTTGAGTCAGTCTTGACATGACAACAAGTCCATGCAGTTTTCTTGCAGAAATGATTTGCCTTTAGCTTCTTCCTGAGATTTGATGAAACTATAAGTTTACATGATGATTTTAAATAGAATAAAGTATAAAGGCTCTTAAATTGAGTTCAATTCTGGGTGATACACAAAACTGGCTGTAGTTTCCCACTGACTGACTTCTTCTGGAATATCTTGTTTTCTTTTGTTTTGGTCTGAGATTTTAAGCAGGACTGAGTCTCCTTAGCATTTTGTACAGTATCTTCTAAGGCCTTCTGTGGCAGAGTAACTCATAGAACAGTAATAGAAAAGTGAAGCATCTTACCTTAATCATTCCTGTCCTCTTATCATATGAGCAGGTGATCATTGTAGCAGATGAGACAGAGTAAATCAGGAAGTGCATTATAAACACAAAGTTTCATCCCACTAAGGGTGTTCTGTTATTTATTTTTTAAGAAGGCTGCCCTTTTAAATTGTGTCAAGGAAAGGTTTTTGGATAATGCTGACTTTCTCCTGAAAGCCACATCTAATGACTAAGGGAAACTGATTCAAAACATTCCAGATATTTGAGAGATGGCAGAGAATAATTCTCTGTTGCATCAGGATTGTATTCTGAATGTGTTTCTGTTCTGTAAATAATGATAAGGATTTGAGACATTTATACATCGGTCTCGGACGAAGGCCTCTAGATACTTAGGACTAATTGCTGTTCCATTTCAGCCTGTTCTTGGGAGTTTTCATTCCTGCTTTTTAGTCATTAATGGCCTCTGTTTGGTTCTTTTTTAATTTTTCTGCAAATCTTACACCGAGCAAGGAATGGAACGTAATAATCTTCAAGGTCTTTGATGTGTCTCTCCATTATTATTATATATTTTTTCATCACGGTTATACTTATTTTTCTTACTATGTTTTATTTGTCCTGGATCACTTTATAAACTTGGGATATACTGTTTTTAAAAATAACAAAAGCATATTGATACATGGAATAATAGAATCATCATATTTTTATGGAAGGAATCTTGCAATTTACCTAATCTGAATTTTAACTGGATTGACAGCTCTAGATGGTGAACTGCATCTGGCACAGGAATTTAATTCATTGCCTCTGTTTACCCTGGTCCTGAATTAGTTACCAATCACTGTACTCCATTTCTCAACCTGTTAACGCCTTAACAGGAGCATCCAAAGTGGATTTTTGCTGAAAAAGAGAGAAAAGCTTTGGTTGGTAGGACTGATTTGAAGCAGGACGACTGGCTGGAAAACATCTGGCAACCCTCAAAAGAAGATAAGCTGGCTTAAAGCCCTTTGGGGATTGTACAGCCTTCCCGTGGGTGGAGCTTCCCTTGTAATTTCAATGCCTGCCACTTGTCCCTACCTCCGCCCCCACCCCACCCCCCAACTCCAGAGAGGACGAGATTGGCCTTGGTGTCAGCCAGCTTGCTGTAAGTGATGTCTTTCCTTATCTCCCAGCTGACAAAATAGCATCCTTCATCAACTGTATTTAAGGGTGGAGACCAGCAGAGCCTCCAGTGACACTACTACTCCGGGAGCTGAAAGACACAAGGAGTAGCAACACAAATCAGGAATCCTTTGAGACTTTTAAAAAGACTCTCGTGATGTTGCCAGCAACATTCAAGCTTTGCGCCGGCATTTCCTACAGACACTTGCACAACATGACAGGTAAGGATGCATCACGTAACTCTTGAACAGCAAGAGAAGACTGGAGACAATATTTGAGGGTTGGTTGAAGTCAGAGAAGCCAAATTCAGGACAAGTTTTTTTGAACGGTTCAGGCTGACAGTTCAAGTTTAGCTCTTTGGAAGACACCTTAGGCTGAGATGATTGATCCTGATCCTTTCTCCAACCAAAACTAATGCTTTATTCCTGAGCCATAATGAAGCACCCATACTCTTATTTTTTTGCTTTGGAAATCAGTACAGATCGAGCCAAATCAATAGGTGTTTGTGCACAGCTAATAGGTAAAATTCAAAGATGGAAGGTTGATGGAAGGCTAGGGTTTCTTCTTTCCAGATGGGCTAAACTGTTAGTTCCTGGGATTACCTTTGTGCATTGTTTTATCAAGCAGTAGTACAGACAGAAACGTGCTGTAAGCAACATCATAAAGTATTTCCCTGGTCAAATTAGTTTGGGGAATACTGTTTGCATTCTTCTGGTTGCTAATTTATCATTGTCCAGGTGTTATGTTTTGGACACAAGGTGAACTGCAAGAAGGCTATGTGTAAATTGAGCAACAGAAAAATGTTTTGCAAATTCAGACCATGTGCCACTAAGTCAGCACCTTTCCTTACAATAGCCCCTCAGATGCACATGGCAACAGTGGTTCTGCACTATTCAGAAACAGCTTTTCTAGTGGAGAAAAATGTCAGCTGTTACTTTCTACCTTGCATGACGTTATTGAGGGCAAACTCTTCCTGCCTATTAACAGCCTGAAATTAGTGCATTGGCTGTGAAACTTTTTATTTCTCTTTCTTTTTCCTCTGCCCTTACAACAACCACTGATAGACCAGCTCTGCTTTCACAATCAGTGGATTTAGTGGTTAGTATCGCAAGGCTTTTCCAAAGTCAGGTGTTGAGGACTGCAACTTATGTCAACGGTAGTGCCAAGAAGCAGTCTCTCCTTCTGAGGCTATCACAGCTTGGAAGGGAAAATATTGTAGGACTATTGAGGATGGTGAAAAACCAACTCCTTCTAAGCCTCTAGCTAGCTAGTCTTGCAATGACCACTGATTTGTATTTTAGAAAAAAATTTTTTTATTTTAATTCCATTTTAATGCCTTCCTTCTTTCCTTATAACTGGTAAAATATGGCTGAAAAGCAGGAATGGGAAATGCCGTACTTAAGGCAACTGTGTTTATTGATGTATTCATCTGGAATGTTTATATTCCACCTTTCATCCATCCTGAATCTCAGGATGACATACATGGGAGATTTCCAAGCAGACTCCTATCTGGGCACTGACCAGATTCAAATCTGCTAAGCTTCAGCAAGGGGGCTGTTTCATCTGACCATACCCTTCCAGGCCTTTTTCAGTAACTCGAGTGCCTCTTCCTAACCATGGTGTATTAATTTTCTTTTCTGTATTAACCATTATGTACTCAGCTGTATATTATCTAGATCAGAAGTGGGAAACTTTTACGGCCCATTATGGAACTTCGCCTGTTTACTTGTGCATTGAACAACAATCCCACCGTGCCAAAGGTTAATTTAATAACCAATTTAAACCTTCTGCAAACACAGAAGACAGAGAAGTTGTATGGACTTCTCCTTACATTGTATTTTTATTTCAAAATAAACAAACAAGCAGAATAATGAATATCAAGCCAATGATGAACTTTTATCCAAATAAAGGTGCAAAACGGTTATTTTAAAGTGCAAACGGGCTCTCTCGGAAGCAGGAAGCTGATGATTTTCTGCAACTAGAGGCACAGAATCTTCAGCTCTTCGGGGCAGGATTCATTTCTCCGTATTCAAAATCAAAGCTTTTTGTGGATGCCCTCTACAGACATGCAACCAACAACACACATTGCCCACCCCAGAAGCTGTGCTGGCTGGGGATGGTAGGTGTTGTAATCTCAACATACTTATAGGATACCAGGACGTTGTTGTTGTTTTTTTTGTAGACTCCGGAAAAGGGTGAAGAATTCAGTGCAGAATTCCTTTTCTTTCCCCCCCCCCCCCCAATAATGCTGGGACTTCTTCCTCTTAGGTTTGAAGAGACAAGCAGCCATAGCCATTGTCAAGGAACTGAAGAAAGTTGCATTTTCCAGGCCTGGCCCTACCGAGTGGATCAACAATGTACACAGGAGGAGTTCTCTTCTAGGCAAGTAGCATATAATTGCCTTTCCACCCCCCCAGAAAGCACCTCCCTGTTTTGAGTGTGCTGGCAGCAATGACAGAAGATTGCAGTTTCTTTGATTTCTATTTCTTAAATCTAATTCAATTGTGCAGGTTCAAGGCTGGAAGAGAACCCTTTCAATGATATGGAGATGTCCTACATCAAGCAAGGAGAGGAAGCTATTCAGAAGTCTCTGAATATTCTTGGCGAAAAAAGCGGCTGGAAAACTGAGGCAGTGATGGTACGCTTAACAGTTTTCCAAGAGGAGACTATTATTAAGAGACAGTGACAAACTTTAGGTTGCTGTAAAGTAGAAACGTTGAAATGGAGCAAGAAATGGCTGGTTGTAGCATTATGAGCAGCAATGATGTTGTTGTTGATAGTTGCGAAGTCGTGTCTGACCCATTGCGATCCCATGGACAATGTTCCTCCAGGCCTTCCTGTCCTTTACCATCTTCTGGAGTCCATTTAGGCTCACGCCTACTGCTTCAGTGACTCCATCCAGCCACTTCATTCTCTGTCGTCCCCTTCTTCTATTGCCCTCAATCTTTCCCAGCATTATGAGCAATAGAAATCTGTTACGTAGAGCTTAATTAGGAACTTGGGGCTTCAAGGATGACCCTGTGTACAGCATATGATAGTAGTACAGCTAGGGGTGTCTTGGAAAGTCTGCATATCACATTAATACCTACCAATTGTTTATTCCTACAGAACAATGGTGACAAAGTCTTGAGCAAAGTGTTGCCTGACGTAGGGAAGGTTTTCCAGCTTGAAGTAGTAGTTGACCAACCCCTGGATCGTGTCTATGATGAGTTAGTGGAAAAGATGGAGCAGATGGGAGACTGGAATCCGAATGTTAAAGAAATCAAGGTAAGGCTTTTGCAGGTAGAGACCCTTTTTGGAAATGAGGAAAAATTGCAAGGATTATTAAGCGACATGGCCCTTTCAAAATTTTTAGAAGCAAAACTATTCTTCAGAGAGAATAGCAATAAAGTAAAATGATACCCAGAGTTAAATTGCTGGAGAATGTTCCGTGGGGATTGGAGATTCCGTTCCCCAAATGTTGAATCATAATTCTGGGCATCTTTCATTCTTGACCAGAGGGGCTTGGGTTGTAGTGGCAGGAGACTGTAGTTCAGCAACATCTGGAGAATCAAAACCTTGATGTACAATAAGTTCTACTTGTAACATGAGCAAGGGAAAGTGCAAAAATAAAATTTGCCAACAGCTAGGGGTTGAGCTGAGCATCAGTTACTCTACCAGCTACTCACCCTTTCGATGTGTTCTGTCTCTCGCTATTTTGTGGGAAAGGTTCCTCCAATAGTTTGGTTGTGTGTAGTCAGAGATGCCCCAGCTTCTGAGTTAGTTTTGGGGCCTGTAAACAAACAGCTCCCAAATGTAGGCAAGAGGAGAAACTTGCTTGTAGTGTCTCCTTCTCTACAGATGAAAGTATACTGGGGTTTTAATTGTGTACAGGGTCAATTTAATATTTTTAATTCGGTTTTAACTTTTGTATGTTGGATTTTTTAATTTCCTGTAAACCGCCCTGAGTCCTCAGGGAAAGGGCGGTATATAAATGTAACTAAATAAATAAATAAATAAATAAATAAATACATTTATTGCCTCTTCCGTGGCATTGATTCTTTAACCTGTAATCCAAAGCTGAAGTCATTCTACATTTTTTAAATGCACCAACTTTCTTTCTCCGTAAAAATTTTGCTTTGTCTTTTTAATGGTCCATTGCACAATCAGCCAGATGTTCAAATTAGATTTGGCATTTTTATCCACCTACTAAGTCCTTCCCAAAGACCTGGGATAGGCAAGTGTACTGTTGTTGTTGCTGTTATTAAAATGGCCATCTTTTCATAGATTCTCCAAAGGATTGGCAAAGATACCGTGATCACTCATGAGACCTCAGCGGCAACTCCTGGCAATGTAATTGGTCCACGAGACTTTGTCAGCGTCCGGTGTTCCAAACGGCGTGGCTCTACATGCCTCTTAGCAGGCATGTCAACCACCTACACCGCCATGCCAGAACAAAAAGGAGTTATCAGGTACCCCTTGCCTTTGCTTAAACTACATAGTTCAGTTACAGAACAGATCCCCAACTCTAGGTCCTTGTATCTGAATCCTCCTCAGCAATCCTGAAAAAATACAGGAGCTGTAACCTAAGACATCTAGAGAACATCAGGGTAAGCAAGTCCACCCTATTACTAAGACTCAAACTTAGTAGCAATATGGTTGCTAATGAGGAGACATCTGATGCCTTTTCTTCAGCTGATGTGCTGAAATATGCTATGACAGGTTGATGGTGTCAATGGAAGGACAGATGATGTGGTAGACCTCAGTAAAAGGGCAGTTTTCCAGGAAGGAGGGAGAACATTCAAAGGAGGGGTCAGGAGCCAAAACAAGAGGCAACACAGACCAGAGGAAGAAAGTTAGAATAGCCACTCCCTAGAATCTCCCTGGGTATAGCCGTTAGGATGGGAGTAGTAAGAGTTTAGCCTGGCAAGATTCTGTCTGTTGAGTGTAAGCAAATAAAGAACTGAACTTTGGTTGGGTTATTCCTCGTCGTTCTTGAGTAACTGTTTTCTTTCTTTTCTGCAGAGCGGAAAATGGTCCCACATGCATGGTTCTTCATCCAGTTCTAGGAAATCCCTCACAAACCAAGTTAACCTGGCTTCTCAGCATTGATTTAAAGGTAAAGATATAGGACAATCCAGGCTGAATCGTGGTGACTGTTACTTTTACAAAAACACTTCCATGCCATCTTACAATGGCTTGAGGTGTTACGGCAGTGCACAGCTTAGATGGGGATATTTGTATTGTCGAAAAGAAAGAAAACTGGGGTTTTATATTTTTTCAGGGATTTAGTTTAATCTTTTTTAATTGCTCTTAATTTTTGTATTGATGTTTTATATACCCTGTAAACCGCCCTGAGTCCTACAGGAAAGGGTGGTATATAAATTCAATAAAATTCAAAAAATTCAAGTTAATCCTGAACTGATTGTAGTTGCTCCCCCATCATCATTAAAAGGAATAAGGTAGATTATATATAAAACCCTCTATCTGCAATTGTCCCATTGTAAAATGAGTTACTGGGGATAGGAAGAGATGAGTCTTCCTTTTGTGTAAATATTATACTTTTGAGGTTTTAAAAAATAAAAATTCTCCCCTCAGGAAAAAAAACAACAAGACTAAAGGTTTGTTCTTATGTATAACTGCGAACAATGTCAACATCTCAGCTAACAAGAGAATCATAAAGTACAAAGATATATGGATTCACAATTTGATTAAATATCTACATGGAGAATTGGATAAGAAATAAACTCCCCTTCTCTTTTCATAGTTAAAAATTATCAGTACAGGTAGTCCTCGACCACAATTAAGCCCCAAATTTCTGTTGTTAAGGGAAACATTTGTTAAGTGAGTTTTGGTCCCTTCTACCTTTCTTGCCTCAGTTGTGAAGTGAATCACTGCAATTGCTAAGTTAGTAACCTGGTTAAGTGAATCTGGTTTCCCCATTGACTTTGCTTCTCAGAAGTGTACAAAAGGGGATCATATGACCCTGGGACACCACAACGGTCTAAGTACGAACTAGCTGCCAAGCATTTGAATTTTGATCACATGATCACTGTGATAGTCATAAATCACATTTTTCAGTGCCGTGGTAACTTTGAACGGTCACTAAACGAATTGTTGTTAAGTCGACGACAAATTTCAGGCCAGAAACATAAAAAGTCCTGAATGTAGTTATGAAATTTATACGCTCAGTCCCCAAACTGTAGCTCTACAGAAGCTGTTGAACTACTAAGTTTCTTTTTCTCGATGTGGAGCTTGAGTCTACTTCTAACTGCATAGCAACCTGGTTTAACATCCCCACCTTTTTTTTTTAATTCCAGGGATGGCTTCCAAAGACACTGATCAACCAAGTTCTTTCTCAAACCCAAATGGATTTTGCTAACCACCTCCGGAATCATTTGACCAAATCTACATCTGCGCAAGCCCTCAGATGCTAAAATTTTTCCTGGATGATGGTCTGACTTCAGCCCACTAATGAATCACTGACTGAAGACTGTATCCCAGAGAATTGATGAATACCACCCTTGAACTTCACTCCCCCCTCCTCTTAAGAGGCAGACTTCTTTCCTTTAGGTTGCATCCTTATGTTTGAGAGCCTCTCCTTAGAAAGAGGTGCACAAAAGTTTGTGTTCAGGACTCTGGCAGAATAAGATATCCACCTCAGGTTAGCAGTTTGCTGGGACTCAAAAGGCTAGCTGTTGCTTGATGGGCAAGGTGTGGCATCTTATTTCTTACCAACTTCTAAATTCTGAAATACATAAGGCAATGTAAACTATACTGAGGAGGCTGCCTGAGTCTAAGTCAGGGGTGTCAAACTCGCAACGTCGCGTGACGTGTCGCAACGTGATTTCCCCCCATTGCCGGCAATGGGGTGGGTGCGGTTTCGGCATGACGCATCCGGCCTGTAGACCAGCAGTTTGACAACCCTGGCTAAGCGATAGGCTGCAGTAGGACACAACTACTGTTTAAGACTAAGAGAGGAAAGAGCCAGCATCTTTGATGAACAGATTACTGTTCCACCTGGACCATACTGAATGGGCTCTCTCTACCGGGTTCAGTGTGCAGTGTGCTTGGAGTGGGTTAATCTTTCTTGGCTACTTATTGATAACATGCCAAGTCTGATCTGCAACCTCTCCATTTTAAGCAACTGACAGGAACCAAGAGATGAGAAAGAGCTTTGCAGGATTTGGAGAATTATGCCAATAAGTAGGCAGGCAGTCTGACCTGCAGTAAGGCTGTTCCAAAATACTTTTATAGGAAAAAGTATCATGTCCAGAGTGATGCCTTGGTTAAAAGATGCTGCCCATCACCTTCTCTTAGTACCTTGACTCATCCTAACTTGGCAGATGATCAACTGGGGTTTGCATCTAAGCAGCCGTTTTTACAATCCCCACCCCCCCCCAATCTGCTAGAGGTAGCTGTCATATCCTTCTCCATCATTTGCAACCTCCTATTTCCATGCCAGGATATCAATACCAATATCAATGGAAGGTTCTGACAGGTGCCCAACTTGTCTTGTTTCTATTTTTGACTACTATGGAATGGCTCCTAAATCTTGGACAGGGTCAAGATTAATTCAAGGGTCGCTAGATCCTACGATACACTTAGGTGGAGTTTATTGAACTCTGCAATATTGGCTTTATTTAAGCTAACTTTAAATCTAACTCCATTAGTTGATCTGGTCAACTAATGTTCTTTTGATATTTTCACAGAACATTAAGTCTTCATGGACTCATTTTAAGTGTGCCATTGGGAACAGAAACCGTGCATAGTATTAAATTATGGTCACTGCCTAATTATTGTTGGAGAGTAGATATTTCCCATCGCTTCCATCTTCTGCATGATTTGTTTGCTGCTCTTTGAAGGGCCAAGAAACCAATCAATTATTGTTATCCACCTCTTCCTATTTTCTTCTTTGAAGATGGATAAAATGGGAAGTTCCAAAGATTAGCCTGAAGATAATTCACCCATCCTTGGCAAGTAAGATAGACCAGTATTTTTTAAACTTGGCAACTTTAGGCTATGTGGATTTCAACTCCCAGAATTTGTCAGCCAGCACGGAGCTTGAAAAAGACTGGAATAGATGCACACTGCTGCTAACTCTTGACGCCAATTCTGTCCTAGGTTTTTCAAACATGCTACCCAATTTCGTCTGAACTTTAGTCTAAAGGGAAGGGTGAAAAGTTACTTGTTTTTTTTCCCCAGACCAACCAAAACTGGCAGATAGCCCTTGTCTGATAATGTCACTAAACATCAGAGCTGATGGTAGCTTAAGTTTTAAAAGCCACGTAACAATTATGCCCTCCAAAATTTCACAATAGAAAACAAGAGTCAGTTTCAAGGATTTGCAACAGTGCTGTTAACTTGCTATGGAACTCCGCTTATTCTGTCCTTGTTATATATTGCAGAAGCTTAGTCTGTTCTGCACGATTTTAATAGCAAAGAGGACTTGGGGGGTTTTTTGGACGGAGGGGGGAGGGGGTATTAGAAAACCATAATTGTGCTATCGTTTATTACCGACCATTCCAAATCTAATTCAGCATCTGTAGCAGATAAAATAATTACTTTATTCTAATTTCCTCCATATGTTGCCCCTCTCCCCGCCAAATTATCACCAATGGGAAATCTGTCTCGGCAAGGAATATTTACCTCAGAGATTGGTCTTTACTGACCTTGTTGGAGAAAAGAAAAGGATAAATGCTAGTTAAAATGTTAAAAAGCTGTGTTTGAAGTGTGAAGGAGTATCTCATGTCACTTCATTTACCTCAGGAGTCCCTAGCAAGGTTAAATCTTTCCCACAGCCATCTATAAAATCCAGTCTGTCGATATTTATTTTCCCTCCCTCTTGTTTGCAACAGCATTTTATTTAATTATTTATTCTAGTTGAGATTTGTGAAATGTTTCCGATTCATAGTTTCCATCACTTCAATCAACCAATCAACCTACTTTGAGATGTATGGAGAATCTGGCGCTAATAACACATAGTTCAGGTTGTCCTCGGCTTACGACCACCATTGAGCCCAAAATTTCTGTTGCTAAGTGAGACATTTGTTAAGGGCGTTTTGCCCCATTTTATGACCCTTCTTGCCACAGTTGTTAAGTGGATCATTGCAGTTGTTAAGTTAGTAACACGGAGGTTAAAGTGAATCTGGCTTCCCCCATTGACTTTGCTTGTCAGAAAGTCACCAAAGGGGATCACGTGACCCCGGGACACTGCAACCGTCGTAAGTACGAGTCAGTTGCCAAGTGTCCGAATTTGGATTATGTGACCACGGGGATGCCGCAACAGCCATAAGTCACTTTTTTCAGCGCTGTAACTTTAAATGGTCACTAAATGAACTGTTGTAAGTTGTGGACCACCTGAATGCCTTTTAACATACATGAAAAAGTACTTTCTGTGATCTGAGCAATGGAAAGGTATAGCTACAAATTAAATTAGTGCTTTAGATCTAACAAAGCAGCAGCTCTGCAGTTGTAATTTTGTGAATTTACGCTGTATGAATAAAGAACAACAAAAAAAATAAAGTATGTTGTGGTGTGCTTTGTTCAGAGGGGAACTATCTAATTAAATTTCACTTTCAAAACCGAAGGAAATAGGAAAAAAGTTATAGAAGTGGCAGAGATGGCGAAGTTAACTATTTTAATTAAGGAGAAAAATGTATCTAGCTTTGCCTTCACTTGGAAACTGCTTCTAGGCTTCCTGTTCAAAAGAGAAGAAAATCAAACTTTGACTTTGGATTTTGATGATCCAAATAGGTTGTTGTTATAGAAATAGTTTGTACTCACTAACTATACAGAAGTAAAAAGTAGAGATTACAACTCTACTGTATAATTTACTGCACTGAAAAAAATCGGAAATCATTTTTCTTTCTTTCCCTTTACACCTTTTTTCTTCCTTTTCCCTTTAACCATTTCCCCATTCATTATTTTCAATTGTATTTTATATTAAGTTTAATAAAATTATACCTGCCTGCCTGCCTGCCTGCCTGCCTACCTACCTATCCATCCATCCACCCACCCACCTTCTTACCCATCCATAGGAAACTGGAAACTTAACTGCTAAGCTTGTAAGCCGCCCTGAGTCTTCGGAGAAGGGCGGGATATAAATGGGATTAAAATAAAGAAAAATAAAATAAAATAGGAAACACAAAGTTCTTTCTGTATTTCTTCCCTGACAATATATACCGTATATATTTATTAGCTAAATTAGCAATATTTTCCCCCTCCCCCAAATTACCTTTCTCTATGGGTGAATGCACAGTCCCATACTTTTATTCTTTTTCCCCCCCCAATCTATTTGCTTTTAACTTAGTACATTGAGGTTTTTTTTGTTTTGTTTCTTTACTAAAACTGAAAGTAAAAATTACTAATGCACTGTGTTATTAAAAAAATGTGCAGTAATAAACACATCAGGGTTTGTCCCATCGAGACATCGTTGTCTTACATACATACGTACAAAATAAAGAGCTGTAAGATCTTCTAGGAGACTCTATAGTACCTTTCCAGACAACTGGCTGTCTAGTCCCTTTTTAAAAGCCGCCGGTGATGGAGCAACTACAACTTCTGGTGGCAAGCTGTTCCACTGGTTAATTGTCCTCCCTGTTAGGAAGTTTCTCCTTAATTCCAGGTTGCTTCTCTCCTTGATTGGTTTCCATCTATTGTTTCTTGTCTTGCCTTCTGATGCTAAGGAAAATAAGTTGACCCCCCCCCTTCTTCTTCTTTGTGCCAGCCCCTCAAATATTGGAATACTGCTATAAAGTCGTCCGTAGACCTTCTTTTCTCTTAATGGAAAACAGACTAAATTGATCATTCCTTAACTTCTCTGTTATTTAGTTTTCGTGCCTACTTTCCCCCCCTTAAATGCGTTTCAAAGACAGAGGTGAAGTGAAAGATAACAGCAGTGTTTGCATCTTTCTGTTATCAACCTCAGTGCAGGATATCCCTAGATCTTGACCTGGAAAAGGGTCAATTTTACCTTCTGGGGGGGAGGGGGGAGGGGGAAAGCTCCAGTTTCTCTTAGGAGTCATTTTGGAAAGAATATTTCTGCTTATCTTGAAGAAACTCTTTATTTCCCATTGACTTACTGCTTGCTCTGCCTGTAGGAGGAAGAATTTAAAAAAAAATAATGAAAAGGAAGACGGAAGAGCTGCACAAATCTAGAAATTTAAAAAAGAGACATTTATTACTTTTCCCCCCTCTACCACCACCAAGCATGTTATTTTTTTTTCTTTTTGTAAAAAATAAAAAATAAATACACGGCGTCTTTTTAAGGCTCCCAAGGTGGACTGCGTCTCCCGTCAACTTCTGTTTCCACGTGATACAGGACGTCCGCCAGCGTGTGCTCTACTACAGCAACCCAGCCCATGTCACTGACCTGCAGAAGGGGAGAGGAAAGGGTGAATTGCTTTGGTTTAGTGTCCATGTACGAAGCAATTAAGATTTAGTTTGCATCTGCGTACTTCGAAAAACAGAGGAATAACAGTCTGCAACAGAATATTAAGAGTCAGCCAATCAATGCAATTCTTGACATGCTTTCAAAGGATGAGAGAGCGGGACCCTGTTAAGAGCAATAGCGCTTTGACTTATATACCGCTTCGTGGTGCTTTACAGCACTCTCTGGGAGGTTTAAATGTCAGCAATATGGCCCCCAACAATCTGGGTCCTCATTTGACCAACCTCGGAAGGTTGGAAAGCTGAGTCAACTCTGACCAAGTCAGCATCGAACTCCTGGCAATGAGCAGAGTTAGCCTGCAATACTACATTCTAACCACTGTGCCACCATGGCTCCTTTATTACCCATTTCCTGGTGGAAGGACGAAGGCATTTTGAAAGAGTTGTGCACTCAGTAATCATAACACATCGGTAACATATTGCAGGCCCTTTTGCAAAGCTGATTCTAATCGGATAGCTCCTGCATAGCCCTACACTTCTAAATTTCCTTTTAAAAAACAAAGTGATTTTTCATCTCTGCAGAAAAAGAGCTAGAAGTACATCGATTGTGCCTATTAGAATGAAAGCACGCTGTGCCCTCTAAGTTGATGAATTGCTATATTGCTTAGCAATGTTTTACGTGCCTAACTTACTATCAGCAGAAATGGTTTAACTTAAGAATTTCTGGTTGCAAAATACAGAGAATTTTAGCACAGAAGTTTCATTTGGCCCGTTCTTGAAATAAAAGGAATACTGAAGGGTGTTTGATTACATTTCAAGCTTATGCTTAGAAATTAAATATGTGAAGAGGGAGAATGTCTTTTTACTTTCAATTACAGCTTGAAGAAAAAACAGTTGTAGAGTGGAATAGGGCTTGCTCTTCCTTTAAGTTGGAAATCAAATCATATCCACAGCTATTTTTGTCCAAGGCTGAAACAGCATGTGTGAATGCTGTGAGTGAGAACAATAGGCAGCCAAACAATTTAGCAATTGGTGTGAATTTTTAGCATTTTTTTAAAGAGGAATTCTTGCTCTCAGGATAAATGCATAGCCAACTGAACATAACCTTCAGGAGCTATACATGGTCAGTGCATAACTAGATTGGCAAACTTATTTCTTTATCTGTATAATTTTATACAGGGGGCAATGTGCATGTGTTATTTCTACTAGAAACAGAATTAATTTGGCCAATGAAACTGAGGTCTTCATTTACATGGAAAATGTTACAGATTGCTTGCACATAAAACCTTGGATTACATCACTTTAAAAAGTCACACATCGTTCTGATCATGGACTTGCTTACCGGGCGATAACTAATATCTCTTGGCGGATATTTGAAATAGGGTCCGAAGTTGATAGAAACCTATGAAAGAGGAAGGGTTTATTTTTGTTTATTTTCAATTTTTGCATTGCTCAGTACTGCCTATTTCAAAGGGTATTATTGGAAGAAAAAGATGCAGCTGGAAAATTATAATGGAAAAGACAGAGGGACAATTTTACCCCAAATAAAACAATTTCTTTTAAAAAGGATAAAGTTAAAAAGAAAAAAAAGGGGGGGTAGGTCTACATGTAGCTTTACAGGGATTTTTTTTTGTAAAGAATTACAGAAAAAAAGTTACTGTGCTGCAAATTTTTCTACTACTATGAAAAATAGTATAAAAGTCAGACACTCCCATTTCTCTTTGTTGCAAGCAAACTCCCTTTTCAGTTATCAGCCTATAAAACATAAGCTTTTTTTCTTAAGTATTGCAGGTAGTCCTTGACTTATGACCACAAACGAGCCCAAAATTTATGTTGCTAAGCGAGACATTTGTTAAGTAAGTTTTGCTCCATTTTAGAACTTTTTTTGCCACATTTGCTAAGTGAATCACTGCATTTATTAAATTAGTAACATCGTTGGTTAAGTGAATCTGGCTTTCCCACTGACTTTGCTCATCAGGAAGGTCGCAAAAGGGGGAATCACATGACCCTGCGACGCCGCAACCGTCGTAAACATGAATCAGTTATCAAGCATCCTAAGGTAAATCACATAACCATGGGGGATGCCGCAAAGATCAACAATTGTGGGGAAATGGTCATAAGACACTTTCTTCAGGGCTATTGTAATTTAGAATGCTCACTAAATGAACTGTTGTAAGTCAAGGACTAGCTGTAATAAGATTTCTGGCGACAAATCGTATAACAGCCTTCCTCCAGAAATTTGCATGCTGAAAAAATATTTTTTTCCCCTTTCTTTCTCCTATTAGCCAGGTAAATTTGCAGAGGAGAAACTGTTATCTATTTTTCTCCCACTAGTCTACATGCCAGTCCAAGCTCTCTCGATCTGACAGCTCCTAGGCTGTTGTTGATAAGCGCAAGGCTGACTTAGGCAAATATTTCTCCAAATGCGCTCACCATTTGCTCCCATGCTTAATTCGAATCGGCTATTGTGGTCTTTTCAGTCCCATGATGAGCAGGCAGAGGAGATGAGCCTCCCACCGACTAACCCTTGGCAAGCAGATAAGGAGGGACACCGCAGAGCGGTTACTGCCAAGAGGGGACTGGGGAAGTTGGGGGCAGGCACAATCTCGCATCAACAGATGTGTCACTGATCCACAATCCTTGGGCTAGGATAAGCCTGCTTTCAGGGTCAGGCCTTCACCCAGCATGTATCAGAGCCCCAAAGCACCCACATTTGAAAGAGCTGTGCCCCACAGCTTCTACATACCGTGCAGCCTTTGTACAGAGATACTGCAGGGAAATAAACACCTTCAAAAATGTCTTTGTATGCAACTCCTTGACTGGTACCATTCTTATAGAAGATTATCTAAAGGAGACAAATAGCAGAGCGTGACTATAATCTGGGGGAGATTTCAGTTTGACCTGCAAAATTCCTTTTCTCCCACTGGTTGTGCTTTAACAGCACAACCAGCATATAGGCCCTTTGGGTTACACCCTGTGTTCTCCTGAAAATGCAAAAAAGAGCTTCTGTACAGCATCCAAGCAATAAATGAACCACAAGATTTGACTCTTGGATTTTATAAAGATGGAAAACCATTTTTGGCGTTCTTAAGAAAGCTTTTCTTAGGAGTTTGCTTAGACTAGAATTCTTAAGAAAACTTTCTTAAGAGTTTGCCGAGACTAGAGATGTGCAACAGGCAACTTTATGGCATCTTCAAAATGCAGCTGGCAAAGCCCTTTCTGCGGTTGAAGTACTATTCAGGATCCTCAGCTTTCCCAAAGTTCATTTAAAATAATCAGAGAAACATTTAAGCTCTTATAATAGACACCGGGGGGGGGAGGGGAGGGGGGCCAGAGGAGAAAAGAAAACCCACAAATGTTTCAAAACTAAATTACATATCATATAAAACACCCAAGCAAAGTTTTGAACAGTATATTTTCAAATGGCATTTCTAAGGGGAAAAGCTCTTGGCAGGCTGTCCACAGAAATTACAATTTTTTACTCCAGTAACAAACAGCCCTTGTTGAGGATACCTGAGTGAAAATATACAATCTCTTCACCATGGTATTGAACACAAGGGTAAAACAAAAATCTTATAGGGAGACTGCAGCAAGCCACAATTTGACTCTGATACAGGCTTTGTTACAGGTGCCTTTCGTAAATTTGCATTGTGATTTAAAGGCAGAAAGGAGGAATATGCCATTCTCCTGATATATCACCGGCCTTCCCATATTCCTCCCACACTAGCTGGAACTCTCAGGATTTGCAGCTTAGTCATTTCTGAACAGCTCCAATTTCTCTCTCCTATTTTAGTATTGTCTCCAAACTAGATCTCATTGAATGACCCAGAGCACCTTTTTTTTTCCTTTTTTGGTGTGTGTGTGTGTGTGTGTGTGTGTGTGTGTGTGTGTGTGTGGTTATTTTGAATTTCTGCACCAAGGCAGTGTATTAGACTCAAAGATGCAAAAGGCCTTTTCCAATTCTATGACATACGATTCTTTTTTAGCAGCCCAATTTCTGCTGCTAAAGGCCAACTTACTTGGCTTCCCAGAGCTTGCTTTAAACTTTTCTCAGCTTTGTCCACAAAGTCCTTCTCTTCAAAGTACAAGTAGCTTTTGAACTTGATCAAAGCCTAAGGAGGGCACATGGGAGAAGACATCAAAGCCAGAAATTCCATTTGTAAAACAATGGTGAGACAGAAACGCAACTGCTGATGATTGACACAAAATGTGACTTCAACTGATTAATTCGACAATTCAGCAAGGAGTTTATTCCTAGCTGTCTGTAAACAGAAGTCACCACCTTCAGCAAGAGTAAAAACGTTCATGGGTTGTGGCGGGCAAAAGAAAAGCCCATGGGCAACTATCAAATATCAAGGACCGCAAATATGAACCGCACTTTGAGGTACATTGCAAAGATCTGCATCCTGAAAAGTCAAGATAGAAATATATTTTAAACAAAACAACAAAACCAGCAGCCCTTGGTTTCATCCCTGCTTGCTATTTATTTGCAATGCAGTCTTCTGACCAAGATAGAGCAGCTCCTTCCTAGGTTAATGAAAAAGATAAAACCCCTCTTTTTTTGCAGTGGTTGTGGCAAACTGAATAGAGAGCACAGTATCCAAGAAGATAGTTTATTTATTATTTATTTATTTTTGGGACTTATATGCCGCCCTATCTCCCGAAGGACTCAGGCCGGCTAACAACAATAAAATACGATGATACAAAAGTTAAAAAGAATTAAATTAACAGCCCCAATAAAATAAATTACAATTGAAGTTAAAAATTAAAAAACATTTTAAAATCCCTGTCGTCAGTTCAGGTCAGCCTGATGGAAAAGAAGTGTTTTAAAGCCGCGGCGAAAGGACCGGAGATCCGGGACCATCCAGAGCTCAAGGGGAAGTTGGTTCCATAGGGCTGGCGCTCCCACCGAGAAGGCCCTGCCCCTGGGGGTCGCCAGCTGACATTGTCTAGCCGACGGCACCCTGAGGAGGCCCTCTCTGTGTGAGCGCACTGGGCGATGGGAAGTCGTCCCCGGCAGCAGACGGTCCTGCAAGTATCCCGGGCCTAAGCCATGTAGGGCTTTAAAGGTAAGTACCAGCACCTTAAATCTCACCCGGAAGACAACCGGTAGCCAATGCAGCTCACGCAGGAGGGGTGTAATATGGGAGTATCGGGATGCTCCCATCACAACCCGCACGGCCGCATTCTGCACCAGCTGGAGCCTCCGGGTGGTCTTCAAGGGCAGCCCCATGTAGAGAGCATTGCAGTAATCTATACGGGAGGTAACGAGTGCGTGAGTGACCATACGTAGGGCATCTCAGTCCAGATAGGGGCGCAACTGGGCAAATGCCCCCCTGGCCACGATTCCAATATGATCAGGGATGGCTTAGTTTTGATTCCTGCACCAGGCAGGAAGAAGCCCAGCTGCTTTAGAGCCAGTTTGGTCTAGTGATTAAGGCACCAAAGTAGAAACCAGGAGACTGTGAGTTCTAGTCCTGCCTTAGGCATGAACACTGGCAGGGTGACTTTAAGCCAGGCACTCTCCTTGGGCCAAGTCACCTCAGAACAGTTGACAACTGGACACTAGGAGGAAGGAGTTTTAGATACGTTTGCCACCTTGAGCTGTTTATAAAAATAATAAAGGTGGGATATAAAGTAAGTAAATAAAGAAATACTTAGCTGCCTAGGGACAGAGACGTCTTAAGTTACACATACTTAAAGTACCTATGCCAGTTCTCTTATATAACTTACAATCCTAAGACATGCTGCCCCATTAGTTTCCCAGTTTATTCTAGAATTTCAGTGAGGAATTCCAGAGTTCTTATGGTATCCTGTGGAAATGCCCAGCCACCTCTATTACAACGAGGCTTAATTAGAAGACCCACCTTGTCTTTGTAAGTATCTGGCAGGGATTTGGCTGTTTCTGTGTCTTCAGGAAGGCTGATATAAAAACCAAGCACGTCCCCCTGGCCGTAACTTGATGAGTAGTGTTTACCAATGGACTGGTGGAACTTTGTCCCTTTCTTGCTACGCCAGGAGTAGCTGAATTTGTCGTAACCCAGAGGAGCTTGAAGGTTTCCTGTAGAAAAACCAAACGTTACGCTTGTCCAATACCTGATTGCATTTGTTTACTCAATACTTCAAACTGTTATCCGGAGGGTGGGTGACGGATTAGGGAGGGGGGACATGATAACCGTCTTCCAGTACTTGAGGGGCTGCCACAGAGAAGAGGGGGTCAACTTGTTTTCCAAAGCACCTGAGGACGGGACAAAGATGTAATGGTGGGAAGCCTGTTCAAGAGAGATCCAACCTAGAAGTAAGGGGAAATTTTCTGACAGTGAGAACAATTAATCAATGGAACAAATTGTCTCCTGGAGCTGTGAGTGCTCCATCACTGGAAATTTTCAAAAACAGACTGGACAACGATTTGATTGGGATGGTATAAGGTCTCCTGCCTTGAGCAGGGAGATGGACTAGAAACCTTCTGAGATCCCTTCCAGCTCTATGATTCTATGTAATTCCTTTTCTTTTAATGACTGTGGAATCCCTTACATCAGGGTAGAGTCGGGGCAACTGGATGGAGCTGAGCATTTACTGGCGGGATGCCCTTCCCGACACCTATCTGGTGTTCGCAGCAGATGATTACATGGTGCCCAGAGAAATATCTGCCGCTACCTAGGATCGAACTCACAGCCTCCTGACTGTGAGGCGAGAGCTCCACCTCTAGGCCACCATGAAATGATTCTATGTTCTATGGATAAGGAAGACAAAAAAGGAGAAAGGGCCCTTTGCCCAATGCCTGCAACCTACCATGAAGTCCTCGAAGGAAGAAAGGGGCAGGTCTCAAACTAATGAAAAAAAAATGAAATGAAAGAAGTAGAGGCAGGCTTACCTAAAGGCTGAGACCACCCAAGTCTTGCAGCCGTTTCGGGTGGCATCTCATCCACGGATATTTCAAAGTACCAAGCCCCCTTCCGCACCCCATGTGAGGCTCGTACCATCGAATAGCCTTTTTCTCCAATGACGGTCAGCCTGTCATCTGAGATCTTCAACTGAGGAGCTGCAGCAATGGGTGGGGGAAAGCAAAGAACGACAAACCGTTGTGTGAGTGCCATCAGGAAGAAAGGAAGCAAACCCCAGAAATGGAAAGACTCGAAGTATCACTGCTCTCCCCTCTGCTGTATCACACATTCCTGGACCAGTTTGTTTAATGCACCACAGTGTATTTTGACTGGCAGCCAACAACATACGATGGGAACTTCTAGTTCTTATTTTTATCACACTGATCTTTTCAGTTTGCCAAGCTGATTAGCAATCACTGACAAATCCTGACTCCAAATACGATGCATTAGGCTAGTTTGGCAGTCTCAAAATTCATTTTGTTCCGAGGGACTATTCTTAGAAAGTAAATGGCATCGGTCAGAAAATGTTCTGATGTAAGGAAGAAATGCCTATTTTTGCAAACTATCCTACACGATGCAAACAAAATGTACTGGATTTTTTTTTTGGAGGAAATTTCCAGACCGATCTTCCTGCCATTGCAATGGCTCTCTAGAGCTCTGCTACTCTTCAAGATATCAAAGCTATTAATAAAAGGTACTTCCCTGGAAATGCAAGGAATTAAAACTATGGATTTTTTTTTTAAGTACAAACATACCCATTAATTACAGCCATCACTCCAAGGTATTTTTGATTATGCATTGCTTTGCGATTTAAAAAAGCCACTGGCAGATACCATCTCCAAGAACACATACTTTCCTCTAGTTGGCTTCTTGAATTCCTATGATGACCCATTTGCTGTTTTTCCTTTTTTTTACCCACCCCCCCTTGACTTTTCCATACAATTCCGCATTTAAGATCACCTTATCTTACGCTCCCTTGGGGTAGCTCTATGATCTGCCTACTCTTTTTACTGAAATCCCAAGATCACATTGCCAAAATCTGTGACACAACTTTCAAAGGCTGGTTTTCCTTTCCTTTCCTTTCCTTTCCTTTCCTTTCCTTTCCTTTCCCCCCCCCAAAACAGCCTCGCTTTTAAAAATCTAGTTTTTGCACAGTAAGGGCTTCTTAGCCATCCCCAGTCACCAAGTGCGGGAAACGTCCAATGCGATCGAGCGGCTTGGTACCTCGGTCATGCAGAGCTAGAAGGACCCGTTCGTAGAGGCAGGCTCTGTAGAGATCTCCAGGGATCGGCTTTCCCGCCCAGCAATCTAGCTCCAACTTCTCTGGGTCAGGAGCATGGGGGTCTGGCTCCGCCAAAATGTAACGGTACCCATCCTTATTAAACGGGTGCTCCAGCGGATAGCCATGGGGTGGAAGACGCTGAGCAGAGAACAAAGGATCACTGTGGAAGCAAAATGCATCGGTCAACGGCAGATCTCTCTCAGCTTTCCGAGCAATGAAAGAGAGAGGAATAGATCCTTTCGATTCATCAGTGTTGTTCACCATGGTAATTTTAATTTGTTCCTTCCCTTCTAGGTGAGCCACAATGTGGCCAAAGATGTAAGGTAAAGCAGAATATAATAAAGACGCGATACAACAGCAACAAAGTGGTACAGATCAAGAGGAGGAGGAGGAGTCTCAATACTTTTCCTTGAAATGGAAGGGCTGATCAGAACTCACAAGGCAACGCTTGCCTTAGTTTGCTGCCAATCCCTATGAGGAGCAGCAGACAGGCGGCCTAAACAGGCCTCTCGACAGCTCCTGTAAGGAAACGTTCTCTTGCTAAACCTTCTGCTCTCAAGATACACACAGGCTGGAAAGTCCCTCAGATGCCTGCTCTTTCATTTATGTGTTTTCTCCACATCAACAGAGTTTACAAATGAGTCAAGGAAGTTGTATATTGATATGCTGGACTGTGAGCTAACTAGTGGTTTTCAAACTGGGTAACTTCAAGACACTGCCCGGGGAAGTTTATGTCTACACACTTGAAAGTTGGCAAGTTTGAAAAAAACCTGTGCTAAGGGATTCCCCCGTTGTAGCAACACTACGCAGAAAGGCAATAAATGGATAACAAGATAGGTGATCCACAACTTCCAACCACAACGGAACCCAAAATTTCTGTTGCTCAGCTTTGTTCCATTTTACCACCTTTCCTGCCGTAGCTGTTAAGATAATCTCTGCAGGTTGTTAAGTTAGTTAACACAGTTAAGTGAATCTGGTTTCCCCACCGACTTTGTCAGAACGCCGCCAAAGGTGATCACATGACCCAGGGACCCTGCAACCCAGGATACTTGCAGGACCATCTGCTGCCGGGAACAAATTCCCATCGCCCAGTACGCTCACACAGAGAAGGCCTCCTCAGGGTACCGTCGGCTAGACAATGTCGGTTTGCGACCCCCAGGGGGAGGGCCTTCTCTGTGGGAGCGCCAGCCCTGTGGAACCAGCTCCCCCCTGAGCTTCGGATGGCCCAAGATCTCCAGTCCTTTCGCCGCGGCCTCAAAACACTCCTTTTCCACCTGGCTGACATAGACTGACAGGGATTTTAATTATATTTACAATTCTAACTTTATTCTTTAATTTATTTTAAATTTTATTTTTTAATTTACTGTACAGAGACCTTTAAGTTTTGATGTTGTTAGCCGCCCTGAGTCCCTCGGGAGATAGGGCGGGATATAAATCCCATTAATAAATAAATAAATAAATAAACCCGTAATCATCGATCCAGTTGCCACTGAATTTGGATCGCATGACCAAGGGGAGGCTGCAATGGTCGTCAATGTGGAATATGGTCGCAAGGCAGTTTTTTTTCAGCACTCTTGAAACTTTGAACAGCCACTAAACAAATGGTTGCAAGTCAAGGACCACCTGCACACAGAAGGATGATGAATTATTCTCCTTTTCCACCCTTTCCTTACCCACCAAATTCTCGGGACTTACCTCCGCGTTTTCTTGGCTGTTCCTGTAGTTCCTCCCTCTTGCTGCTTGCGTTTGGCCCCCCTTCCTTTCCCACTGGTGCCTGGCACAAGAGCCCCTTGGGAAGAGAAACACCACAGACGTGTGTCAGCTACTGATATGATTGGGGAACTGGCCCTAATCCCCATGAGTATCTCTGAACCTCAAGAAAGGTTCTGCGTCCAGGTGGAAAGCAGAACCTCACTGTTCTGAGAAAACACCGTATGTTTGGTCTCTTTCCTGGCCTGTTCTAACTTGGGAATCAAAAGTATTTTCAGCGAGACACAAGCAGCACCATCATGTTTGTCACTGGTCTGACAGTAAATAAAATAACCATAGGTAAAGGTTCCCCCGCACATGCGTGCTAGTCGTTTCCAACGCTAGGGGCCGGTGCTCATCTCCGTTTCAAAGCCAAAGAGCCAGCGTTTGTCCGAGGACGTCTTTGTGGTCATGTGGCCGGCATGACTAGACGCCAAAGGCGCACGGAACACTGTTACCTTCCCACCGTAGTGGTCCCTATTTTTCTACTTGCATTTTTACGTGCTTTCGAACTGCTAGGTTGGCAGAAGCTGGGACGAGTAACAGGCGCTCACTCTGTTACGCGGCACTCGGGATTCGACCCGCCAAACTGCCGACCTTCTGATCGACAAGCTCAGCGTCCTAACCCACTGAGCCACCGCATCCCTTTTTAAAAAAATAACCATACTATACCATAATTAACTGAGACTTAATTAGACTTAGAAGACATTTAGTCACACAGTTGCTAGCCCAGCTCAAGCATCCATCCACTCAAAGTCTAGAAGGCAGGAAAACCAAAGCACAAGGTTTTTCTGCAAAACAGCCAACTGCTTATCCTCATTCATTAACATTACTGTGTTGCCCACGTGACTCTCTCTCCAGTTTAACCGCATGCTTGCTTCGTAAGCAGGTGCATCCAGCATCAATAAATGAATCTGGGAAAATACGGAGAATCTAAACTTCAGACCCTATTGGATCTGAAAACTATTTTGAACAGCAGGGTCCACTGTAACGTGTAACTCAAATGTGAGCAGGAACAGTAATTCAGGACTGATTTGAATGTAAAAAGATGTGTGCAGCTAGTGAGTAGCAGAAGTAGATCTGTTCAGGCTCTGGATTCCTTGCTTCTCATCAACTAGAGGCAAGCATGCTGGTGGACTACAGAGAGCTACCTTCCAATAGTAGCAGAAAGCAGAGTATAGAGTAAGTAATCAGTATGAAATCAAAAGTAGTAAGTATGAAGTCAGATCTCCAGTGGTTTAGGAAACACAGCCTTCGGAGGGAGTTATCGTCTTCTGCACCACCACCAGTTAATTTGAAATACAGATAGTCCTCGACTTACGACCATAACTGAGCCCAAAATTTCTGCTGCTAAGCAAGAGAGTTGTTCAGTGAATTTTGCCCCGTTTTACAAACTTTCTCCTCACACAGCTGTAAAATGAATCGCTGCAGTTGTTAAGTTAGCAACATGTTTTGATAACTGAATCTGGCCCACCCGTTGTCTTTGTTTGTCAGAAAGTCGCAAAAGGGGGAATCCCGTGATCCCGGGACACTGCAACCGTCATAAAGGTGAACCAGTGTCTAAAATTTTGATCTCGTGATCATGCAGATATTGCCACAGTTGTTAGGTGTGAAAAAAACAGTCACAAGTCACTTTTTTTTTCAGGGCCTTTGAACAGTCACTCAACAAGCTGTTGTAAGTTGAAGACTACTTGTACAATTTTTTATTTTCATTATTGCAAGGTAGGTATGCTTATTTTTATTTATTTATTTTTTTAAAATGGCTCCTCTCTCTTTGCATCTCGGGAGTGCTGGCTTCCTACCTAAATTCAGGCAACAAATTCTTTTATCACATGAAGCTGGACTATTTCCAGGCTGGCTTAAGCAACCTTTTTCAAAAGCATGGAACAACTGATCTGGGGCTTCAGCAGACTATAAACACTTGGGACTGATTACTACTGACATCTGGGCTACATGAGGACACTGAATTTTATCATCCCAATAGTATTATGACTAAGTCAGGCTTAGACTAAGCTGAGGCAGATAAGCAAACTTTGTTCAGACATGGTTCATTTTACTAGGGACATCTCAAGATGGTTTCGTCAAAATTATCAAATGTGTATTGTGATGTCACACTGCAAGCTCTGCCCGATTTGTATAAAATACAATGGTAAGATTCAGGCGATACACTACGTTCAAGTGAAACAAATCAGATTTTTGTCTCAGCGTATATCTGAACCGAACCAGTGTTTTAGTAACCAGTAAACTTTGTGTCTGAATAGGGTTTTGTTCAAGATCAGAATCCATGAACCAGCCTGCTCTTAGGACTGTGTAGTAAGAGCTCCTGTAGAGAAGCAAACTAATAAAGTGGGGGCAAGAACTGACTGTCTGAATTCAGAAGGCAGTGTTGTAATGAACAGTTGTATTTCAATGTTTAGCAGCCTATTAAGAGAGAGAGAGAGAGAGACAAAACTTATGTTTTCAAAAAGACACTTTCCACCAATACTTTAATAGTAGTCCTCAACTTACTATAACTTGAGCCCGCAAGCAGTTGGTAAGCGGATCATCACAACATCTCGTGCAATTTTATGACCTTTTTGTTTTGTTTTTTGCGGTGGCTGTTGAGCAAACATGGAGATCGTTAAGCAAACCCATTGTTTGCTATGGGATGTTTTTTTTTCCTAGAAACCGGAATAAATGCTGGTTTCCAGCAAAAATGTTGTTAAGCGCCAGACACAGGAGTGCGGGATACTGAAAATGCCTGTAATTGAGGGCTGTTGGCCGAGTGCTCAAAATTCAGACCACGAGGGCACTTCAAAGTGTAGCCATAAGTACCTTGGGGGAGGTCTCTAGTCATTTCAAACAGTTGCTACCTGACTAGCCATAAATCGAGGATTACCTTTATACAGTAAAGCTCAGGATAAAGAACAACATTTACCTCATCCAATCTTAACGCCACACAAAAAGCCCAAGGAAAACTTTTTAAACAGGAAGAACCGAGGTTACACATCTACATACTTGCATCCAAACCTCTTCCATAGAAACCAAATCAATCAATTAAATTGGATCCAAAATTCAAATTTTTGTATAATCAACAAAATGGAGGAGGATATGGCTTTTGACCGCTGTAAATGCTTCATATTAAATTTTTTTTTTAAAAAATGTTCCACTTACAAATTAATGTGGCAGGCTTAGGATTAATTAATTATACTTAGTTTCTACGACAATTTGGCCAAACAAAGCAAAAACGGGGGGGAGGGGGGAGAGGAGGGAGGGAGGGAGGGAGGAAGGCTTTTCACACAATACTTAAGTTTGAGGAAGCTGAAAAGTAAATATTCACATATTCACCTCCCAAAGAGGCTCCACCTGTAAGAACAGAAGTTGCAGCATGTTGTTGTAACGTGAAAGTTACAACGTGAAAGCAAAACACCACAGCATGAAATGGAAATGAAACAATAATACCTCGTGTGTCTATTCAGAAACCAAAGTCCTTGGATATTCATTGAATAAACTCCTTAAAAGGCGGAGGAAATTCTCTGCTTCTTTTCTCCTGGGATTCCATCTCAGAAATGGGAGAATGGGACTAACCCTTCTCTTACTCCCAGCACGAAATCAGGCTAAGCAGAGGGGGGATGGAACAACCAGGTTCCTTCAGTTCCAGGGTGGTGGGGGTCTTTATTCTAGCTCAGGGGTGTCAAACTCAATTTCATTGAGGGCCACATCAGCATTGCGGTTTCCCTCAGGGGGCTGGGTGGGTGTGGCCAGGGTGGGCGTGGCCTGCTGGGTGGGCGTGGCTAGAGTGTGTATGGCCTACTGGGTGGGCGTGGCCAGCTCTACATCGTTCGCATCAAGGGTGCCTATGGGGTCCTGGGCAGGAGTGGGACAGATCTGAGGGTCTCTGGCAGAAGGAGGGTCTCTGGGCCACGGCCAAGGCAGTGGGGGCCGTTCCCTCGCTGTTTCCAGGATGGCTTTGCGGGCCGCATGAAACCACTTTGCGGGCCGGATCCTTGTGTTTGACATGTCTGTTCTAGCTGCTGAGGAAGCATGGAATCTCCAGGGTTACCATGAAACCAGAACGGATTGGCAGGATTTTATTTCTCAGCCAACCCTTTTTTATTCCCTGCATGGGACTTATCTGTCACGGCAACTGAATCCAATAATTCAAGAGAAATAGATTTTTAACTGAGCCTCCTTAATTTGCATTACCCTTAGACTGGGGTCAGCTGAGGTTTCAGGTGCTTGTGCAAGTCCCACTGAAATCAATAGGGGATCTTTAGAAGCACAAAGACACTGTTCCAGATCAGTTCTGGATACGTGGCTGTTCGCAAAGGTGCTCTGTTCTGATGGCAACTGGACTTTCTCATTTTTCTTTCAGACATGTCGCTTCTCATCCAAGAACTGAAGAAGGGGGTCCTTGGAGGAGAGGCCAAAAATCGGAAAGAAAAATCGGAAAGTCCAGCTGCCTTTAGAATAAAAGCACCTTTGGCCACAACCATGACCTGGACGAAGGAGAACCTCCATAGTTAGTTAGAGAGAGTAAGTTAGATGCACAACCACACATTCAGGCTTTAAAAAAATATCTGTAGTAACAAGCTTGAATGAAATATTGGAATATTTTTTCAACTGAAGATTGCATTTTTAAATTCGCCAGACTTCTTTTCTAGTTTTTATTATATTGTGGTTGTTAATAATTATTTATTTATTTATTTATTTATTTAATTTTTGGGGGTGGGGTGGGGTTATTAGCGAAATTACACTTTCCAATTCTGAAAAAAGAATCCACAGTTTCTTCTAATAAATAACACAGATTTAGGCACAGGTACACATATGGTATGCCTTTTCACGTAAACAAAATACAGAAAGAATTCTTTAACATAGCTTCTAATCGAAAAATTAATTCAATAAAGATGTATTCTTATGAATACTTAACTGGGAGCTTATCCCATTTAATACACTGGAAGTTTCAAGCTGTCAGGCATAGCACTGCAATCTAAATTTAACCATTTGTTTAATTGTTTACTGCTATAACACACAAAGAAGAAGAAAAAAAAACCTAAACAAAAATAAAACAGTGGATGTAAACTTAATTATATTTGGATTTATAAAGAAAATATGTTCAACTACAGAGTCTGAGGACTGAAAATTTTAAATTCATGTTTCCTCACTTCAGAAAAAAAATAAAATAAACAAACTTACCATTTAGACTTCCAGGAGTAGATACAGTGTTGCTCTGTTTTTGGTTGTCATACCCAGGACCGATATTAGCAAGGTCCTAAAAAGAAAGCAAAGGATATTTCTTTAAACAAGCAAGCAAAAATTTCAGTCGCTTTTCCAATTCACAACTGTTTCAATTAGTTAAGATTTGAAAGCTACCAACCAAACCCCGTATCTTATAGTTCCTGTTCTCTCAGAAATGAAGGCCACTATGGTGGAATTTCCCCCCAGTAAATTCTACAGCAGAAAAAAAAAGGTCTGTTCTTAGGTGCGAACAATTTCAATCATTGCAAAAAAAAAACCTAGCACCCTGCTAGTGAGCCAATCACTGAAGAACAACCAACTGGACAATAATTTTAAAATAATTTTCCAGCGACAGTTTGAGAGGTTAACCTTTGGCTTGAGGGAAAGAAATAGCCTACGTGAGCTTGCCTTCCCCCAGGTTTCAAGGAAAGACATTTCGGCAGGAGAAGCCAGACTTGTGTCCAATCCCTACCAGTCAAAGGTGTTGCTTCTCCTCAAATGACTACTTTTCTCTTTCCCCCCTGCCCCAAAACTGTAATCTTCTGGGTTATATTTGCCCAACTGGAACTTTCCTACCTTCTTAGAACCTTCCGTCACTCAGAAAGAGACCAAATTCAAAGTCTTACTTGGTATTATCAATATTTACCCTGTCGTGAAATTTTGCCAGCATGCTGTAAGACAGGGGTGTCAAACTGCCGGCCCGTCGGCCGGATGCATCATTACAAAACCGCGCCCACCCCATTGCCGGCAACGGAGAAAAAGCTCCGATACGTTGTGCGACGTCACGTGATGTAGTGAGTTTGACATGTGTGCTGTAAGATGTTCTGTTATCACCAACCTACCTGGTCTAAGAGTCCAAATTTGGGGTAATCTTCTTCCGGATCTTTGCTACCTGGATCCGGATGCTCCTTCACCAAAAACACGTCTCTTTCTTTACACTAGAATGAAGCATTCAAACAAGATGGATGCGAACAATTCAAACTCCTTATTCAGAGAAGATCAAATGCTAGTCATATGGTCAAAAATGGAATAACATAAGCTTTTGAAGTTCAGTGAGAAAACTGAACTACAAAACAAAATGGATTAACTCGTCCACTCACCGACGCATTTTCTCTCAATTTGTAATCAAATGTGATCAATAAGAAAAATGGCAGGGTTGTTCATCTTGACTTACCATTGTTTTTACAATATTATTTGGCCAAGTCATTTTTCCTGGTCTCTGCCTTGTTGTCATACATTCCCAGTACTTATCAATAAAGGGTATAATATCCTGTTGGGGGAAAAAAATCAAATATAATGATGACAGGGGAGTTCACAGCCGAGGCAATTTACCAAGTTTAACCAATCACCTACGATATGTCTACTGTAGACTTTTTATTATAAAAAAGAGATTTATAAATATAAACAGGGTTAAGCTTTATGCACTGAAGCAAACTGAAAGCTAAAACATACGAAGAATGGTTGCAGGAACTGGGTAGGTCTAGTTTGACAGAAAGGAACAGAGCTAATAGTATAGCAGTGTTCCAATATCTCAGGGGCTGCCACAAAAAAGAGGGGATCAACCTATTCTCCAAAGTACCTGAAGGCAGGACAAGAAGCAATGGATGGAAACCTATCAAGTTGAGAAGCAACCTAGATCTAAGAAATTTCCAGAAATTGTGGGTGATCCAACACGAGGTTTTTAGGAAGAGATTGAATAACCATTTGTCTGAAATGGTATAGGGCAGGGGTAGGCAACCTCGGCTCTTTTATGACTTATGGACTTCAACTCCCAGAATTCCTGGCTCAGGAATTCTGGGAGTTGAACTCCATGAGTCATAAAAGAGGCGAGGTTGCCTACCCCTGGTATAGGGTTTCCTGGATGAGTAAGAAATTGGACTACAACACTTCTAAGGTTCCTTCCAATGTTATTCTGTTAAATTGGTATTAAAGTTTACTGTGGATGCACAGATCTAAAAGATCATTTTGCTTTGCCACCCAAAAGGCAAGATACAATTAAGACAGAGCTAAAGGCAGTTTCCTTAATTCATGGAGATAATCTGGAATTTTGAGTGGGTTGCAAATACATAGAAGGTACATATTTCACCAAGATTTAATAGATGAACTCTCATTCTTCCCTCTATCTTTTTCTTCACTAGACCCCTTTGAATAAGGTTACTTTGAGAAGTATTATTCCTTATTCCTCACCATTACATCACACATTCTTTCATACACGCGTGCGCGCACACACACACATACATCTTGCATCAACAGCAGGATATGTGTCTGAATGCTCTTCCAACATACATTCCTGCCAAGAAGAAAATTTAAGTTTTCTGTATGAGGAGATGTGTGGCACGAGAGAGAGCACGGTTGATCAAATGGTCTCTCGTCAGGAGTATTGAAATGATTCTCAACATTCAACAAAATGTATAAAGCTTATTCTCATTAGTGTGAAACCACAACGGACTCAATTCTCAGGGGGCAAAAAGTTTAAACCATCCCAAGAATCCTTGCTACCAAATCAGGCTTCCCTCCGTACTCGATACCAGGAAAGTGTTCTTGAAGCCGGTTCTGAGAATTTTAGCTCTTGCAAACTTTTAGAAAAAAAAACAAAACTTTTGTTCATCTCAGAAACGGCCTTACTACTTACTGCGTTGGCTCCATGGATATATTTTTAAATTGCACTAGTTATTCTACTAAATGGCTCTGAATGACGCCTAACCATGGTAGGCAGAGAATAAATATTTTTAACACTAAAGCAGTATTTAAGCTGACTTTGTAATAATGCCGCTGGGGGGGGGGGCGAAAGCCCTAATAAGCAGGCATATACATAGAATGAAGGCTATTGCTAAGCACATTGATTTGTGCTTTAAATTGTAAGCCGCCCTGAGTCTTTGGAGAAGGGCGGGATATAAATGGGATTAAAAAATAAATAAAAAATAGGAGACTTCTGGTAGGTTTCATTCACCACTGCTAGCAAAATTGTCCTATGTGATTTCAGCCATTCTAGGGGTCCAAAATCAGAGCAGAAACAATGGAGCCGTACCTTGTCTTTTGAGAACATGGTTTTGGGATGTTCGTCTTGCGTCCTTGATTGCCAAGTCAGATTTGCCAAGGCACTAAGACACATTTCTTTTAAATCTTTAAGAAAAGAGACACAGAAAGGAGACCAGCTTCTTCAATAACACTCTATGGTCTGAAATAAACATCATGAGTTAAAGAGAGGTGTGAGTGAAAAAAATGTTATGGAGGAAATTTCAACATTGGTATAATAATGGGCAAAGGAGAGAGAAAGAGATGAAACCGTGTATCTCGGGACTGTGTATAGTGCTAATATGAGAGCTACAATGTTAAATCAGATAAATTCAATAATCTTTATGTTCCTTTTGGTTTTGGTGATACAGGTGGTCCCCAGGTAATAACTGAGCAAATGCTACTTATGACTTGTCCTCAAAAGTTCTGGCCATTACAGTGCCCGTACAGTCAAATGATCACAATCCACACACTCAGCAACCAGCATGTGCATTTCTGACCACTGCAGGGTGCTGCAGAAACAAGACCAGTTTGTGACCTTCCCTGCCAGCTTCCAACAAGTGAAAATGGATGCTAGTAGGATGTCATAAGATATAGTCACATGTGGTCCTCCCTTAATGACCAATGGTGATTCATTTGATGACGGGGACTGCAGAACTGACTCCAGTCCCAATTACTGTTGTTAAGCAAGGACTGCCTGCAAGTCTTAATATTTTCCAAAATGAGCAAGCAATAAAGCCAGGGATGGGAATAAGCCAGTCAGAGCTTGAACATAGACCCAACGAAGCTGGACTTTGCTTCTTCTGCATCTATAAAGCCTCTGAAAACAGCTGTAATATTGCCAATTTCAGGTATTTCATGCAGCGTGCATGGCTTAATAACTCCTGAGATGAAAGGATTAAGAGTGCTGCAGATAATTCCATCTCTTGAAGTTTATAACTTAAAAATAAAAGTGAATGCAGGGGGAAAAAAGGGTATAGAAATTTTTTTCTACCAGCTTACTTGCTTGTTTTCTTAAGAAGTATGTATTCCCACTGTGATGGCAAATGTTGCAATGGAAACTGTAGTTAGTCATAAAAGGAAGGCAGGATCTGAAACAACAATTCAGTGGTTGTTCTCAATAAATCAGATGGAAGAAAAATGTACACTCAGTAAAGTAACACTTGGGCAGGTTAAGCCATTTATAAAAAAAAAAATGCAAGACTTTTGCCCACTCACCCATACCTCAAGCATAAACCTTGAGGCAATATTAATTAAAAAAAACCTGAAGACGTACATGGAAATAAAAGCCAGCTCAGCCACCAAATGCTTAACTCCATCCCAAACTCCACTGTTCTCAAATAATGGAGGAAAACTGTAAACACACAACCTGATTCCTTTAGTAATTTAACACCCCACTGCTCCTCTCCTTCATCGGTAGACATACGCAGAGACAATAAACACAAAAAGAGAGAAGTTTGTATGGGTCCTTTTTGTAATCTGAACATCAACGTCAAGATCTCTGAACATAAAAGCCTCCAGGCCAACCATCAAATTTGGAGTCAGTGAGAAGCACCCTTATTAACATCATAAACCCGACTACCAAGTGACACAAGGGATTTTGTTCAGGGCTTCAGCAGAGCCTGCACTTTCTTGGGACTTCTGAAGTCAATGCTTGCTTAGCTCTGGTTTTCTATGAGCTGCGCTATACAGATGGATCAGAATGGTTTCAAATCACGAAGTAGGTAGGGTATAACCCATGGTATCAGTCCTGTTTATTTTATGTGTACTGGACTAAGAACTGGCCTGTAGATGACAGCTCACAAAAACCCCTTGGGCTTCTTTTTTTTTTAAAGATTAAATGTCCTATCATTTTTCTGATTAACTCAATTGATGTTTACAGCTTTAGGATTATTTGTTCACAATGAGCCAGCAAAACAGCATTTCTCCACTCAGCTTTAGCCAAGGCTGTCAAAGATTTCAGAGAAACCAGCTGCAAATAAACAGCCTCAAACTTTCATGGAAATGTAAAGGATAATATGTAAATCCTCATCCTGCAAATACTTGGATGTTCTAAAAGGGCTGGGCATACTCAAAACCAAATGAATTAAGCCAGGGTTTCCGGCTTTGTGGAGGTGGGGGGGGATGGTTCCACAAGGGGCAACAAGCCCACCATTTCCAAACAACTCAAAGCCTGGTAGTGGGCCGTGGCCCAGGGATTGGAGAGCCCTGAATTAAGCATGACAATTTACACAGCACAACTGCTTTGATTAATATACACAGGTCTTAGTGTTCTTAATACAGCAGAGATAGGAAAGGTAGGTCCTCAGCCAGAAACAGCTTATTAGCGAGAAGTGTGTCTCTGTGTGCGTATTTAAAAACTATAATATTGTGTTACATTATGTTCTGCATAACCACAATTTATTAAATAATCACCACTATCTGACTTCACACAATACACTGAGCCAAAGCCTCACAAATTGGATTAAGGTTTAGGGTGATATTTAAATTCAGGCACATGAGAATCACAAAGCAACCACAATGAAGTCTAGGCATATTCAACTGAATCACAGAACTGACGTTTTAAAATGGCCTTCCAACATCTTGTGGCAGAGGTTAAGAACTGGAAAAAGTTTTGAAAGCCTGGGACATAAGCCATTTGATGTTGGTTCTTGCAATTAAAGAATGCTACCTGAAAAACTCTAGTGTTATCATTTCTCTTCTACTAAATATCTCTTGCAACATAATAGGGAACCATTTTTTACTCCTATTACTATACGGGATGTTTTTATATACAGTAATAGCCAATAGTCTATTGCTAAACAACAAAATAAAGTGAACAATATGGGGGGTTTTTTTGGTAAATAATTATGTAAATAAAGTGTTAATGAAACTAAGCCATATTTATGTAACAAGGGAAGTTTCAAATTCAACTAATACCCACCAATTATTTGAAACCAACCTCAGATATAAGCATATGCTGCCCTCTTTTGGAAAAATTGAAGAGAATGTTTTGATTACTCTACTGAACTTCTGTCCCTGATCAAGAGAGTGTCTATTAATATGCTGCTACTACATACGTGGTATCAATGCCAAATGTTTCTGCGGTGAACCACTTGGTGCAAATCCCACATTGCAGTTCAATCTCTCCAAGTTGTCTTCCATTATCCTCATCCACAGAGCTAGTCTGGTTATCCATGACTTCTGAACCATCACCCACACCTTCCTGTAATAACATTTGCATAAAAGTAACAAAAAGCCACCGAGATCAGTTAAAATATTTTCCTCCCAGTAAAAATGAAAGTTTTGTCACCCTAGGTAACCACTGTATCCCCACCTGCTCAACTTCATGGCTGAGATTTCTTTAGGCTATCTTGTTTCACATTTTTTTATTACAATCCAGGACATATATTGTGGCACTAAACACAACTGCAAAACCAACCCTTGATTCTGATTTCAGTATCTTGGATTTTTACATTTTTGTCTAGTTGGCCTTATTTAGAATGCTTATGTGAGCTTTGATTTGAATATTCAATCTGTTTGAAATATATCTTCAAACTGAATTCCTAAGCTGATTTGGGAATCCAATCAGGTACCTTCAAATTGATTTAAAGGATTGAAAGAATTGCATAAATACCGATATACTTTTTCCCAACAGAATTTTTAAATCCAATCAACTTGAATTGCAAATTAACACTGCATTTACTTTTCAAACTGGGGAAAAAATTGTGATCACTTCCAATTTGCATACATCTATTAGATTTTTTTAACATACCCACATCAATCATGAACCATGAATGAATGAATGAATGAATGAACCTTTATTGTCAAAGTACAACCATGTATACATTGAGATTGGCTGAGCCTCCCTTCGTGCCCCCACCCCCCAGCTTACAGTGACACAAACCCTCCATCTTATTACGCCATGTGAACTAATTACACAACACACCGGCCTTGCAAGTCAATTATGCATAAAGTTTATAAAAATTATTTCCCATTCAAACGCCTAACAGCCCATGGATAAAAGCTGTTTTTCAGCCTGTTGGTGCAGCTGGCTATACTCCTATATCTCCTACCCAATGGTAGGAGAGTAAAGAGATACCGTCCAGGGTGTGAGTCATCCCTGAGAATCTTCCTCACTCTTCCAAAGCAGTAAGCCCTGGCGATGTCATCCAGTGGTGTCAGGGGACAGCGCACAATGTCTTGTGGTGTGCTCACCACCCTCTGTAATGCCTTCCTATCTGCGGCTGTCAGACCAGCATACCAAACCACAATACAGTACGAGAGGACGCTCTCTATAGTAGACCGGTAAAAGAGGGTCATTAGCCGTTGTTCTACCCTGTTCTTCCGCAAGACCCTAAGAAAGTGAAGCCTCTGTTGGGCCTTTCTGGCCACCTGGGTTGTGTTAACTTTCCAGGTCAGATCTTCACAGAGGTAGACTCCCAGAAATTTAAAGGAGGAAACTCTCTCCACACAATCCTCCCCGATGTAAAGTGGGGCAGGTTCCTCCTTTTTCCTCCGGAAGTCTAGCACCATCTCTTTCGTCTTGCCGATGTTCAGGTGCAAGTTGTTGTTACTACACCATATGGATAGTTTTTGTACCTCCGCCCTGTATGCTGTCTCATCCCCACCATGCTTTATATCTACAGAACAGGTTTTGTTTACACACCAAGGCATCCTTTCCACTGGATGATTCTGTTTCCAGGGTAGCAGTGACATCAGCTAGCGATGCATCACCCCTGAAAGACAGTAAAAGTCATTATTACAGGTTTATAACTTGTTTTATTAATTTTAATTGTTTTAACAAAATGAATCTATTGATTCTGGCACTGAGCATTTTTAAGTTGAAACTGAACTTGGGGGTTTTATGTGCTTTTGTTCTACCCCAGCTGTTTACTTTTATATTTACAGCAAACAACCTCCCTCCCCCCATTACTAACATGCAGTAATCAAATAGTTTAATAAAATGTTATTGTTAAAAAGCTTAGAGATAGAGAAAAGCTGTCTTTTCTTTTTTCTTGAAAACGAAACAAAACTATAGGATGCTAATTTGATGTGTGTAAAAAAATCTTTCTAACAGATGTATGGAAATTGGAAGTGATCACATTTTTATTTTCAGTTTGAAAAGTAAACACAGTGTTAATTTGCAGTTCCAGTTGATTGCATTTAAAAATTCTGTTGGGAAAAAGCATACAGACATTTATGCAATTCCTTCAATCCTGATGTTCGTGACTTTTTGTTACCTTGATGCAAATATTGTTTCAGGAAGGCGTGGGCGATATTTATCCATCATCTTAGCCTATTAACCACAAATACCAGGGTTGAATCTGCTCTGACAAAGATTTCCTTGACTCAGGAAAATGGCTTCACTTCAATGATTCTTAAAAAGGAAGGCCTGAGTCACCTCAAGCAATTCTATTCATTAGATTTATGCCGAGCAGTTAAGGAGGGCTCAGTGGGACAGACACTTCAATTTGCCACACTATTAGTTGGCAAATATGCATGTTTTTACTCAATCATATCTCACTTTTTTTCTCACTACAGCATACATAGTAACCATTCGTATAATTGTATCCCCATCATAATTTTGTCATACATTATAGCTTTGGAAAGATTGTTTTAAGTTTGGTTCTCAGAATGTGAATCTATTGGATCTATTCTCAGCTATTCTCCAAGGACCAGATTATATGTCTAACCAAGTAGAAAGCTATAATCCAAAACAGCTATCAAAACCACACTAAAAAGGCTAAATCTCTTCTCAAGTCAGGTAACTACAACAGATCTAACCTGATATTTGCCAATAGAGAAGCATAGCAAATGTCTGTTATGCTAGATTTTTTCCTTTTAGCTCAGTGAATTGCTCAGAAGCAATTCTCAATGGTTTATAGCAGAAAAATGTCCCTCCCACCATCACTAATAACCTCATACTTTTTAACAAGAGAGAACCTGTGTTACAAGCATTCCTCATTTAGTGCCAGGTGAACATCCAACTGACAAAGACAAGCTGCAGTCTCATTCAGACTAAGTTCTCTCACTCCTGTAGTCAGATGCATGGATTTGGGTCATAAATTTGCACATTGGTTGGAAACTGAATTTCGTATTTGTGAATGGTCACTAACCAAAGTAGCCACTAAAGAAGAAGCGGGTGCACAGTATAGGATGGGAGTTAAGTTATGGTCTAATCAGCACCAGCCACATATTAAAAGGAATATAAGAAGCAGAGAAGAAATAAGGCCGGAGGAATATCTAACCTGATTCCACAGTAGGAAACAGCAAAGCTGCTGTCATTTAACAAGCTAAACCACAATCAGTTTAGCCATGGTTTAAATACTTAATATGCTGCATGCCTGCTCATGCAACATGTTAATATCTAACCTGATTCCACAGTAGGAAACAGCAAAGCTGCTGTCATTTAACAAGCTACACCACAATCTGTTTAGCCATGGTTTAAATACTTAATATGCTGCATGCCTGCTCATGCAACATGTTTAGTCGGAAAACATGGCTTACAACTCAACGAACACAAGAGGCAAAGCAAACCAAAATGTCTGGTTACTGGAATGAATAGAGATGAGAGTTCAGGGGGGAGCAAAAGGCGAATGCAGCTGCCTGACTATAGCCGACCCCTGTTCTACAGAGGTCTTGGGTCTGTATGTCCTCAAAGGCACGGTCTTGGCTGGCTGAAAATCTGGGGAGTCGCCACCCCCCCCCCCCAAAACCGAGACTAAACGGACTAAATTCAACGAGACGGCGGCCTAACTGCAGCCGGCTAGGAATTCTGGGAACTGTAGTCTCCACATCTGGAAGGAGCACAGGCTCGATGCATCCCGCCATTGAAAGCGTTCCTGCAAAGCCCGGGATTCGACAGGCGGGGAGAAAGAAGCCGGACGGAGTTCATTGGGCGGAAAGTCAAAACTCTGACCAATGAGAAGCGGATCCGATACCTCCGGCCAATAGGAGTGCTCCCTGGCCAATAGAAATGAAGATTCCAAATTCGATCTTTTTTTCCCCGCCATATCGCCAGCCCTCACCCGGTCTCCGAGTCCCCTGTTCCCTGCTCAGGTGGCCCCGCAGCTTCCCCAGCCATCGGCTCCGAAACACTGGGTGGTGTGGCCTCGCCGTCGCCTCCATCCTCCGGTGCCGAGGCCCCAACTCCAGCGGACGCCATCTTGCACTAGAAAACGCCTCTCGTGGGATTATTGGTGCGTAATCTCGCGAGAGCTATTCGTACTGATTCCCCTTCTCCCTTTTTTTAAAAGGGCAACGTCACTTTTTTCCCCTTAAAGGGGCAATACCAGTTTTTTTGATGACTTGAAAGTAGCACTTGCATTGGAAATATTATATAGTGTTTCAGAAACTTTTAGCTCCCTTAATATCTTCTATTCTTAGTTTAAACCTAATTGGGGGGAGGGAATTGGGATCATCTTATGCAGTAATAACACGATAGCTTTTAATTTCCTTTAATTACCCTATCATAATACAGCAGCATATTCATTATATTGCTATAGTATATGACTGCATTGTAGCATTATTGTAACATATTATCCTATGTTTCATATAATATACCATCATATAGGGCATATATAGGACTAGCACTGGTAATGTTACCTAGTTGGGGAATGAAATGTCTGCAAGAAAACAAGCAAGTTCAGAAAGCACCAAGGACCCCTGAGCTACAAATATTGGTATCATATATAATAATGCTTTATTATAACTCCAAAATAGTTTTGATCTGTTGCTTTACCATTACGATGCTATAATGTATTATTGCTGAACCCATTCACTGCATTTAAATGGGACATAATCTTATGCAGAATTGACTTGGGAGGCCAGTGTGTGGTGTAGTTGGTTCACATGGTGTGGTGGGATGGAGGGTTTGTTGTCACTGTGTGTTGGGGGGAGAGAGCGGGGGGGGGGGGAGGCTCAGCTAATCTCAATTTACACATGTTGTACTTTGACAATAAAGGTTTATTATTATTATTATTATTTCGGTCTCTCAGTGTTTTCATTTGACATTCTCTGTATGTGGTGGGATTGCTTATGACAGGTCTGGCCCTTTTATGACTGGTGAAGCACAATTCTCAGCATCTCTTACTTTAGCCGCTCCTAGGTGGCCCTGCTGGAAATTGTCATTTTAACAACTTCTGGACAGCTACTTCTACTTCTAAATAGGGCTAGATTTTCTCTAGCTTATAACATACCTATTTTAGTGCTCTGGCTCGACTCTGTTTCCCATCTTCACTTCTTTTAAAATTGTGCCATTTGTTTTTATGATCATAGGAAGCTCCGAAGCAGGGCCCTTCAAACTTGGCAACTTGAAGACTTGTGCAAAAGCACACTATTTATTGCACATATCTTATACATTATAATATAAAATATTTAGCAATTTAAAATACTTCCTGCTTTATTTTATTGTTTTTTTAAAAAAGAAAACTACACGCAAACCATGTATTGTAAGCCATGTATTGTAAGCAGCTCCAAAAAAACAGAGAGTGAATTAATAACACTGCACAGGCCTAATAAATTTCAGCATTAAGACACTGTGGAAATGAACTTTGCCTCAAAATTAATAGATTTTTTATTTATAGTATGTTTTTCTCTGCCATATCATTCCACAGATCAGTGCAGCATATAACTCATAAACCAGGGGTCGTCAAAATTGGCCCTTTTATGACTTGTGGACTTCAACTCCCATAATTCCTCAGCCATAAAAGGGCCAATTTTGACAACCCCTGGTTTATGAGTTATAACACTCTCTGTTTTTTTTTGGAGCTGCTTACAATACACAGCAGGTCAGAACTACACTTCTATCACCAATTTCAAAGCAATCTTTGGTAATTCAATCAGAAAGGATACATAACCTTAAAATCTTTGCAAAAGCACACTATTTATTACACATATCTTATACATTATAATATAAAATATTTAGCAATTTAAAATACTTCCTGCTTTATTTTATTTTTTTTTAAAAGAAAACTTTACACGCAAACCATAGTTGTCTTCTCATCAAATATGCATTTACTTTACTGCCTTAAGAACATAAACACTCATTTGTAACTCTTTGCATATCAACTGCATCATTTCACATATTTATTAAAATTACACAGCAATTCTATTTCTATTTGGCCAGAAAATCCACAAATCTCAGAGAACCTCACTCTCACATATAGTTACCAAAATGCAAAGGTATACATTTTATTTGTTTGTTATTAGACTTCTGTGCTGCCCATCTCACCAAGGAGACTGTAGGCGGTTTACAGTCATGCAACTGAAATACCATATAAATCTTTAATATGTTAAAATGTTAAAAACAATAAATAAAAAACTTACATTTTAAAACTCAGATAAAATTTGATTAACTATGATGGAAAGGAAAGGGACAAAGTGTGCACAGGGAGGAGCTGGGATCTAAATAAATGCCTTTGTTTACATACTCAAAAAAATCAGACTATAACTATGTGAGGGAAAGAAAAAGAGAGATGAGTTATTTCAAGCTACAGGAACATATTTTGTGGAATTACTTCGTAATGCAGTCTTCTTAAAAAATCTTCTCCGTCAAGACAGTCCAAACACATACTCTATTTCCATTAGTTCTAGTACAATGTTTGGACTATCTTGAGGGGCAAGATTTTTAGGAAGGCTGTATTATATATATTTGCTCATATTCTTAAAAATATTACTTTATTACATTATTAAGAACATGTGCTTTTCTTAAAAAAAACCCTGTCTATTCTAGATTTTTAGAGCTATATATTACCCACTAGTGCACTCTGTCAGGACATAACATAGTGTTGGTAAATTCCCTGTCTATAAAAATACATTTTACAAATGCATTTTCTTTGAGCATCATTTCATGAAATTAATTTTCCCCTCAGTTATTCAAGCTGAAAACTGTGGCTTCTAAAAATGCCTCCCTATCTCTAGCTGTTTCCTTTTTAAGAAAACTAAACCAATTATTCATGTTAAGTTTCTCTTTGAAGCTACTGATAAATAATTCCCATTATTTTCAGCAGCTTTGAATCTTGATAGTAAGACTTTTTGAAGTTCAAGCTTGTTTTACAAACTAAATGATCAAGATATGTTAATTGATTGTAAAACATGTTCCTAAGACTCAAAGTGCTCAGCATAAAACTTGAAATGCTTCTGAAACAAAACCCTCAAACAGATTATGTAACTTGAAGGGACTGACTCATATTTTATCTGTAGAATTTAATTTAATTTGATCTTTTCACTTTGAAGTGGTATACATTGTATTTGAGGCTAAGAACCCTTTTAAGACGGCTTCAAAAGGAAAGTTGAGTAATAGCAAACAGGAAACTATAGCAGCTGGTTCTAAAATAAAGAAATTAGGAACTTTGCCCATATATTTTTTAATAATTTAGAAATATATACAGCTCAAATGAAATAGCTGAGGTTTAGGATCTGGTATCACAGGTTCATGGATCTCTTGGTAAAGAATGCTGTTAGATGACATCTGGAAAACCTGCAATGTAAAAAGCTAAAATGGCAACCTGCTTCCATGTGGATTAAAATGATCGTCAGATTTCCCAATTTTCTCCAAAGTTGGTTAAAATAATCAAACTTGGATTTTCTGACTTTTTCAGCACTTAGGACAGCAGTCTCTTGTTTCATGCAAAGCAACTCAGTTTTTTGCCAACAGCTTTTGAACCAAACTCTAATCACGTGTTGTTTTTTTGTTTTTGTTTTTGCATTTTGAAGAAAACAAAAACTCCAGCCTTCCAGTAACAGGAGGGGATCAGTACTGAGCTAACAGGATTCTCCTTGTTATCGGAAAACTCATCGAACACGGAGCTTCATAAAAATAGTAACAATAGTGCAGCTGTTAATAGGCACAGATCACTGAAAAATATATTTCATTTATTCACTTTTTTAGTTTCTTTTTTTTCTTCTTTATATTAGTTTGTGTTGGTTTTTATTTTCTTGTTTAGAATTGTGTGTGAGAGTGTGTGTAAAACTATGGGTAATTTACCAATGGTTCTATCACTAGGCACCAGTTTCCCTTTGGTTTATTTCTTGAGCTGAATATATTAAAATCCAATTTTATTTTTCATTAGCTGCTCAGGATCATAGGTATGAGATGGCCGGCTATATAAATTGAATAAATGTATAAGTAAAGCTTAAATGCTTGTCCTTCTGTCAGCTAGAATTAGATGAAGGTGTTCATAGTTTATTTGGCCACAACCCTATGTATAATGGTGCTTCAGTGTGTGGTTGGTAATAGTTGTGGTCTAATACCATGTAACCAAGCTTCAGTACCTTGAAGTTGTATGATTATGGTAATTTAAGGAAGAATAGAATCCAGAACACTTATAGAGAAATGCGTGCTTTCCTGTTTTGAATCAACTCAGATTAATTACAAGTGCTTAGTAATTTAGTAATATGCAGGAAAATGATTTTTGGCTGAAAAAGGGAGAAAAATTGTAAAAACCACTTGGTGGCAGTAAAAACCTATCATAAAAAAGTTGAAATAAGAAATCTGGAGAGGAAGGTCAGGGCAAATATTGCTGAGATCTCCCCCATCCCCATTTTTATCTTATTTGGTGAAATAAAAGGGAACATATACAAATAATAGTTGTGGTGAGAGACAGAAGGAAAAGGAAAAGGTAGGTTAGAGGGAGGGAGGGAGGGAGGGAGAAGAAAGGAAGCCATGGTGTCCACATGTCATGGGCATAAGATTAGACTACTTGCAGTCTTTTCCATATGTGCTTAAGTTATGCTGCTCTTTTTAACACGAACTGGTCTTTAAAAATCTGTTTACATTGTTTTATTCAGCAAAGTCCATTCAGTTAAAAAAGAGCTGATGTGATCCTGAACTAGGAATAAAGGTGGATGAGAAGAAGGAGGGAAGGAAGGAAGGAAGGAAGGAAGGAAGGAAGGAAGGAAGGAAGGAAGGAAGGAAGGAAAACCCAAGCTGTAGTCCACTTAGAGCTATAGAAACTCACAGGATCATTTTAACCATTCACCCAGATCCAGATACTTTTGCAGGGATAAATATGGGAAGCTCCAGATTGAAAGCAACATATAAAGCAATAAAATAAATACAGGTAAATAAATCAACAAATAAACAGTCTCAGATATGCATTCGGTGAAAGAACTCAAGTAGATTTTTTGGATTCACTCAATTTGGTCTGAACCAATCTGAGCCCTGACTGGGAATACCACAACAGTGACATTTAGAAAAATTGTGGGGAGTTCCCCCCCCAAAAAAAATAGATAGCATGTTTCAGGTTTAATACAGCATAATGATTACTTCAGTACTTCAAAGACCAGCAATTTAATCAGCAGCGTTCAATTGCATAGGTAAAAAAAACCCCACATACTGTAGGCATAAATGACAAGATAAGCAAATATAATTCTTAAGCTTTAAAATAACTCTTTGATGTTGCAAGAAATTAGAAGGGGCCTTTGGAAGCAGAAGTGTGCAGTCACCTTCTCTGAAGGTGAGAGAAAGAAAAAGTCTTGATTAATCTTAAAGGCTAATAATCACTTTTGTCAGATGAAAGGGAGGCATCTGAGATAATAAATCGCTTAATCCCTAAAGTACCAGAAAACTCTTTCTTCTTTTTATTGCAAAAGTCTAACGCAAAGACACCCCCCCCCCGCGCGCTTAGAACGAAATACGTTATTGGTGAGTCTTTTAAGTTTGGCACCCTCCTGAAACGAATGAATGCGGACGCGCACAAACGTACATACCAAATAAATAAATAAATAAATAAATAAATAAATAAATAAATAAATAAATAAATAAATAAATAAATAAATCCATGCATAGTTAGATAGGCTGGGGATAAAAAAAAAACCTGATCACATAAAACGATCAAAGGTCTCTTCCTCGAGGCAGGAATGAAATCAACTCTCATCTTCTCCGAGATTTGAAAGGATCAGAACGGCACAAGCGGCTCAGCTCCCATTTCAGATCCGGGCTTTCCGATTCTCGCAACCAAAGATCAAACCCCAAAGGACCCACCCGGATCATCCGTATGAAGTGAAGGGCACCCATCGGAAACCCGGCACTTTTTTTTCAAGCAACTGTGAAAGAATCACCTCGCTCGCAGCCCGCTTGGGGTGGGGGGGGGGTGGGGAGTGATGTATGGGGGAGGCGAAGGATAATTAATTGCTGGTTCTCGTCACCCCTTCCTGGTGAGGGGGCGGGGTGGGTGGGGTGGGGTGGCGGAGCGCAGGGTGGACAATTGCATGAGAATAGGGGACGTGTGGAGCCCGTCGAAATTCTGACAGCTTGTTGAACATCAAAGGCTGGCAAGATTAGGCAGTCCAGGTATATAAAAAAAAACTGCCCGGTCTCGGCGGGCTATTGAGGGAACGAAGGCTGGAGAAGAAGGTGCTCGGAGTTGCTCTCGAGAAGGACGGAAAGGAAAGGAAAGGAAAGGAAAGGAAAGGAAAGGAAAGGAAAGGAAAGGAAAGGAAAGGAAAGGAAAGGAAAGGAAATTCTTGCTCTCCTGCCAAGGCAGCTCCGGAGATGTCTTCCAGATTCGCTTCAGTCTGGAAGCGGGTCTATCTGATCTTGGCGTTCCTCAACCTGTTGGCCACCTTCCAGCCTGCCCTCACTGGCTTCTCCCCGCAGCGAGCCGGGGAGCCCTCCGCCGCAGCCCGCCTCCGGCACCCCAGAGCCGCGCCCAGGTACCCGGGATACATGATGCACCTCTACCGTTCTCTGCTTGCCGGCAGCCACCAGGGCCAGTCCACCGCCGAAGCCTCGGCTTTGAAAGAATCCGACTCCATCCTCAGCCTGGTGGCTCGAAGTAAGTTCCGCGCTTCTCTCGCTCTAATTAATAACAACAACAGCAACAACAAGTTATTCTTATTCTTATTCTTACTCTTACTCTTACTCTTACTCTTACTCTTACTCTTACTCTTACTCTTACTCTTACTCTTACTCTTACTCTTACTCTTATGATGATGATGATGATGATGATGATGATGATGATGATGATGATAACAGGACTGGGCTGCGCTTGTATTTATAAAAAAGGGTGATAGCGGTGACTGTGAGGTTCCAGACCCCCGTCCCCTATTCCTCGTTGTGGATTGCAGCCCCCACCCCAACTTCTCTTCTTCCCCCACCCCACCCCGCCGCCCCGCAGCCGTCTGCAAAGGAGAACCAATCCACATCCTTCAACTCTTTTGACATCCTGCAGATACTCATGGGTGGGAATGGGGTACCAAAGTGAAAAACTCTGCTCCTTTGTGTATTGGGGGGGGGGAGAAGAGAAGAGAGCCAGTAGATGCAGGTAGCTCATGAAGGATGTCCTGAAAAGTTGCCGGTAAAAGTTCCCCAGAGCCAAGGCAGGCATCGAGTGAAAGGAGGCCTTCTCACGTGTCTCTACACTCATTCTTCAAAGCGGTGAGAATGGCTGCCTTGAAGTAACTCCTTCGCCTGGTAAATTGGTTCATGCTACAGTAGTTGGGTGTTGAGTGTTTCTAGGCTGCTGATGACTGAATCCATGTTAGCCTAACATCATAGAAGCCCATAGGAATAGCATGAACAGGTTCCATGTGCATCAACCCCATATTGAAATCCACACGCAGATATATTCACAGCCCTGCACCACTCAGAATGTGGTGGCATGAATTGGGGCGGGGGGGGGGGGGAGATTCATTGCTACAAAATCGAAGGTGATTCTGTGGCTTGACGGAGAAGGGTGATCTAGAAACATAAAATATAAATCAACCTTATTGGGTTTCATGGCAATTAATGGAAGGGCTATTCGCCGCAATAACTGCCCTTTCATCAATTGCAATGAACAACCGAGTACTGATGCTGGATGTTGATTATTTTAGTAACGTTCCCCAGTTGGGGACTGTCAAGATGTAATAACCATTCTCCATGCCATCCCTAGATACCTGATCCTTTTGAGTGGATGTAACTCAGTTAATCCTGGGATTTCTTAACACACACAGAGAGAGACTCATGCTTCTAACTCTCTCGGATGTGTGAACGACTAACTTTCTCTTGGTCTTTCTTGTTTGCTCACTTCAGTTGTCCAAAGACCACTGTGATGCTATAAATAAAATAATGAATTTTCCCTCCATCCCTTTTCCACTTTAAAGTTTTTTAAAATAACTCTTAATAAGTGATTACAGCTTTTCAAGGATGTTGCAAGGAGTGGGAAGGAATGATCAAAGCAACCCAGGATGTGGAATTCAGATTTCACTGACATATAATGAGATCTGGTCTTTGAACATCCATAACCCAATTAATCAATTACTTAACCAATATTGGACATTAAGACATTAAACTGGAAGGCATTGGGGTGTGAGCAGTAGTTTGCAGAAGTGTGTGGAGCTGCTATTGGCAGGGCCCAGGTTAATATTAGTTGTTTATCAAAGGTTTTTTTTCCTTGTAAGCCTTAATTACAGGCTGTCAGTGTTTTTATTTGTGAAATACAAGGAGGACAATTCACAAAGCATTTTAAACACATTTTTTTGCCTTTTATGTCTTATATATCTTATTTATTCTTCTTGTTACAACCTCATAAACAGGCTATTGCTGTTCTCCCCATATTGCCAGTTTGGAGAGCCAGAGACTGCTCTCTCTCTCTCTCTCTCTCTCTCTCTCTCTCTCTGTGTGTGTGTGTGTGTGTGTGTGTGTGTCTAGGCTGGAGGCATAATTTGCAGCTCATTCTCTTAGATGCCAACCAAAAGAGCTAATTAGCAAATTAAGAATGCATTGTTTTGTGCAATGGGTCTTAAATTCCCAAATAAGTGAGAATGCACACTAAGTGTCTTGATTGTTATTAATGATCATAGAATTCATATGCTTACCTTGGTATTTAAGTCTCATTCTCCTCTGGTGAGACACAAGCATGGATTAACATGCTCTGATCTTTCTAACCTGACTGTAGTTTAGCTAAGAAGCAGGAGATGGCAGAGAAGTATTCCACTGGGTCCCACAGTAACCTATTTGATCTTAGTGTCTCAACTTTAATATGGAGGATTCTGAGTCCTTGCTTAAGCATGATTTATAAATGAACTGTAATTAGCTTCCCCTCCCCCCCTTCTGTTCAATCAGGCGTGTTTTTTCAGGGATTGCCTGGGCAAGTCCCTGTGCTTTTCTTGGCAAGGTTTTTCAGAAGAAATTTGCCATTGCCTCCTTCCTAGGGCTGACGGAAAGTGACTGGCCCAAGGTCACCCAGTTGGCTTTGTGCCTAAAGCAGACCTAGAATTTGTGGTCCCTAGATTTCTGCCCTGATGTTTTAACTACTAAAGTGGCTTTCTAGGATCATACAATAAACAGGGTTTTGAACTACTGTATAGTTTTGTGTAAATGTGCTAACAATCAAAAGGTACTCAGTTTAACATACTCCTCCAGGAAATCTTGGGCCTCAGTGATGAACATTAAGTGATGAGAATATTGGAAGGATATGAAGCTTTGAGAATAAGTTTGATCCAGTGGTTAAGGGACCAGGCTACTCTCTTTTCATTGAACACTAATTTGTCACTTACTGTAGTTTAAGAACTGAAAACTTTTAGGAAAAGTAGCATGAATAGATTGGTGAATGTATGGATCTTACAAACTGCACTGTGTACAATCATCTTCGAATGCAAACAGTCAGAAAAAATAATTCCCCAAGTTTGATCCAGGAGAGGAGACATTATGTGAATAAATACAATAGTATCCCAATTACAAATTTGAACATAGCCGAAGATTCTCCCAACACCACATTTTCCTTCATAGATTTTATTTCTCATTGAAATGTCTCTGCATGATATTTTGGGAGTAGTTTTGGAATCTATGCTAATGTTTCAAAGCGTGAACTTTATTTTGTAATTACTATCTTTCTGATGTCTTCCAGCTTCATTCCAATTTGGGGATCACTGGGACTTCTCCTTTGACATGACTTCCATCTCCAGAAACTATGATATCAAGCTGGCACAGCTCCGGGTTCATCTACTGACCTCCTCTCAAACTAGAAATATCACTGTGCACATTTATCACAGCCACAGCCGCACATGTTATGGGAATCAGACTTGCACAGATAGGATGTTCCTAGGTGCTTTTGTGAGTAGCCTCTCCCTAAACCATTCACCCTGGAAAGTCTTCAACATCACTAGTTTATTACATTTTTGGCTCCACCAAGGGGTGCCATCAGGCATTGAGATTCCAGAAGTCCCACAGCAAGACTGGGAAGAAGGGAATATATTTGAGGACAATAAGCATGTCCACAATAATTCTAGAGAGGACCAGAAGCATTTCGTCCACAATGGGCCTGACAGAGCACTCCTGGTGATCTTCTCCAAAGATAAGGAACCCATGGAGCCTTCTTGGGGTTCAAGTCTCATTAAAACTGTAGAGATGTCCAAGCATGTTCTGTTTGACAACACTACTAAAGAAGCTGGAGGACGTCGCTATCGTAGGAACAGGAAAGAAAAACAAAGAATTAAACTGAGTTCTCTCCAATCCTCCAAATGGGCAGAAGAAGGCAGATTTCTATGCAAAAGAGTCGATATGATGGTTGATTTTGATAAGACTGGCTTTGGAACCTGGATTGTACATCCCAAGAAGTATAACGCATATCGATGTGAAGGAGAATGTCCATCACCTGTCGATGAGACCTTCAAGCCAACAAATCATGCTTATGTTCAGGTATGAAGGAGTGTGTGAGAGACCATGGGGCTTGGTAGAGTAATACTCCCCAGTTCTTTGAAAAGGAACTGGAAAAGCAAGCTTTTAGGAAGCAGTAGTAGAGTGGCTTTTGTCTAAAATTATGCACATGCTAGTTTATAACATAGATTCATATTTAGAAGTTCCATTTTACCTTTAGAAGTAAGGGGCCCCCGTGTTGCTTTCTGAAGCAGATTTTAAGGATGCTTTGTTCAAGCTTGTTCAATGCAAAACACATCACTGAAGATCTGCAATCCACATAAAACCAGAACAACCATTCATTGAACAAGTAAAGTTTGCTAAAAGAAATAAAAGATCCTTTCCCATTGATCATACTAAATAAAAATACAGTTGTTGGTTTGATTGGCATATCTGTCTAAAAATGGAACCTATGGTTCCACTTTTGATGGCTGAGCCTTCTAAATGTGTTGGTGATTCCTCATGTGAATCAGGGTCCACCCAGGGTCTTGGTCAATTCTGAAATCATGACAAATCAGGATGGGGGGAATCCTTGGTGCTCTCTAAGCTTGGTTGTTTTTTTAGAGACCTTTCATTACCTTCATTACCTAGTACTGATGATGTTACCTAGTTTGGGTAATCAGATGTCTCCAAAGAAATCACCAAGCTCAGAGAGCACCGAGGACTCCTTATTTCAATCCTGAGCTACAAATATTCTTTTTTATTGAAATCAGGATCTTCCAGTTCATAATAGCAAATCCTCTTGATCTCTCTTGGATCCACTCTTATAGATGTTGCTCATGATTTCCTCTTTTATTTTACAGAGCTTGCTGAAGGTATACCAACCTAATCGAGTGCCTTGCCCATCCTGTGCTCCAATCAGGTTAAGTCCGTTGTCCATGCTGTATCATGAGAAAGGAAAAATACGGGTCCGTCACCATGAAGACATGGTCATTGAAGAATGCGGCTGCAACTGATGCTTATGGGCTATTGCTGTCTGACTAATGGGAGCCTTCTGCAAGTAACTTCCCATTACTGGATATTTTATGGCAGAGGACCATAAAATGCAAATGTGTTAAGACTTTATTAACACACTGAGAGTCTATTTTAGTGCAACCTTTCTAGGATTTCTTAATACCTGGAACTTATTCTGCCAGAGAACGGAGCTGCTAGTCCCCAACCCCAGCCCCCAAACACAGTATTTGTTCTACATCCCACCATGTTGGGTCATAAATATGGCAGTTGTTTTAGTCAAGGATTCCTAAGCTTTAAAGATAGTGATGCCTTCATACTGATAATGTTCTGAGGATCATTTCCAGGGGAATAAGTGTGAAAGGAGGTTATCGGTTTTTGTTCTGTTTGGGGGCTTTTAAAACTATCTGTTGGGCTTTTTAAACAAGATCTGATGGAGTGACTTGTATGTTGGATCTCATGCACAGTCCATTTCATCTATCAGAAGTCATATAGCTTTAATTTTATGCAAGTGGTCCTTTCAGAAAGTTGGCATGAGTCAATGCATGGGGGGGAAATGCCCCTGCATTTTGCCTATTTTACCTCTTTCAAACCAAGGAGAGAGAATACGTGCTTTTGAAATTTCCCTTAAAGGAAAATAAAATTTCTATAATATTCTAGAAGATGTAATATGAAGTTCTTGCACTTGATTAGTTACAAGGTTGCTTTGGGTAAATTGGGTGAATGTACTTGTTTTTATTTTTATTTTTAATAATCTCTCCAGAAATCTTTAGCTTTATGTGCTTTAATTAAACTGCAAGGGAATCCCTCACCATTCATGTGGGACTTTTATAATTTGGGAAGCAAGTGTGGCCAATGAGGTTACAAATTAATGAAGCCACATGTCATAGGGAACAAGGATACGAGCAATACCATCCTCTGATTTCTTCCCCAATCAAACTAACAGAGAGATCTTGATCAAGAGAAATCCAGAAGAAATTCTCAATCACTATTTCAAGTGACTGAAAACATATTCTGAGAAATGAGAGGCAGATATTGGTACAACATTCATATGCGTTCATATATTTATTTTAACCTTCTACACTTCAACGGACACATCAAAAACTCTACTTGTTGGAGAAGGAGTTTCCTAATAGAAACAATTAAGGATGTCCTAGATTAACGATATGTATTTGGACAGGATTGTTGTATGAGCTGTATTTTAAGTAATTTGGAATAACCAAGGGTATAGTAGTTGGTAGTAGTAACAGAATCTGTAGTAACAAAACATCAGATTGTATTGTTGACATCATTGCTCTAAAATAAATGCCAAGCAGAAAAATAAAAGCTGCTTCTTGTGTTTTGATAATAACTTAATTTTCATTATCATGAATGGGTATGTAAATATCTTAATGTATTTTAAGAAATGAAGCTCAATACTTTAAATAAATAAATAGATGAGCCCAAGAATTATAAAATAAAAATAAAAAACAACCAGAGAAAGGTGAGCAAAGATAATTTGTCAATACACATACATGGCTACGGACTCTAAAGGAAAAATGGAGGAATTTTACATCTATATTGCTTTTTTTTTTAGAAAAGTGAGTAGTAGAGCATAGAATCCGATCACAAAAACTGGGGTTGATAAATATTTTGAAGCAAACGGATTTTAAAACAAAGTACATATACTTTGGCAGTGCAAGAGGCAGGAAAGAGGGACAAAGGGGGTTTGGACTGAACCAGAGATACCCAATGTTGCATTTTGAAGATCTTCATGTCCACCCACCAGTCTTCAGTGCCCTCCTGTGGGATACTCCATTCCATCCCTTTCTCCCAAGTTATTTCCACAGCCTCTTGCCAATAATTATTTCACATTCCTTTGGTTGTTTTTTTTAAGACTAGCACACACACACACATACACACACAAATCTAGAGAACTCAGAAGCTTGCAAATCCTCTGGTGCTATTTTTGCTTGATTTTAACAAAGATCTTATCCACCTGTAGATTTTAGAAGTCAATTCCCACTTGCATTTTCACAGAACAGTAAAGAGATGGATGGACAGTTTGTAGCCCTAGAAATATATCAGACATCATTTTCAGCCCAACAGACCATGCCAGTTATTGTGGAAGGGCTGAAACTAAAAGAGAGAGTATTACGTAAAACCCCCATTAACTTCTCCTGGAAAGGTAGGATAAGAATTAACAAGCAAACCATAGAATATCAATATGCTGTCACTCTTCAGAATAGACATATGTACAGGATCCAGTATGGCAGACTTTGTGCTGTATGGTGTCTCATGTTCCCCACCCTGTTTAAAGATTTAATCTCTGAGAAACTACAGCAAAACTTTTGACAATGACAACCCTAGCAACATCTGCATCCTGCCTTCCAAATTAGAAAAAAAACACCACAGGGATTTATTTTTTTTAACAGAGAACTTATAACAAATGACAGAAATCCATTCTAGACAATAGGACCTCTGGATCTTATAACTCTTTTATAAACAGGCATGGCAAGCAGCTATCTCCCCTAAGTCCTCCTTTGAAAGATGGAGAGTATATTTCTCTTCCTTTGGGGACATGGCCTTTGATCGCAAGTCTGAGCTCTTTTGTGTAATGGATGTTTGTTTAACCAAAAAAGATCCCCGCTATCCTAGGGGAGTCTTCTTATCATCATGAGGAGTGGGATTCAGACACTGGGATCCAATCTTCATTATGAGGAGGAAAACGATCATTCATGCTTCTAAACTGCTAACTGTCCTGACAAGAAACAAGGTAAATTAAAGGTCACTTCACATCCCTATGGTTGGCCAAGGAAACAGAGCAGCAGCTCCGCTAAATATTTTCCTCTGCATCAAAACTATGGGTCTCCTCTGTATTTTTGTCATACAATGTCTGGAATTTGCTTCCTGTCTGGAAAAAAAGGGGAAAAAAACAAGAAAAGAAAAACTTTGCATTAGGAAAGTGCCCATTGGTGGATGGAAATGTCAAGCCCAGAATTTATGGAGCAAGAGAGTTTGAAACCTTGGCATCAATTTGAAGAAAACCCAGAGTCCCGCTTCTTTATCGATCCTCAAAAAGAAGTTCTTTGCACATCAGTTGACTGTCCACTGTCCACCCACTCTAAATAACATACACATGTTCCCCAAGGTATACATTACTGCACATTTGTCATTCATGGGAAACACAGAAGGAAGGATGAGAGAAAAAAGTAGGACCAAGTAGAGCTGGGGCATCACAGAGGGAGAAACCAACAGAAATAGTCTCAATAAATCTTCACATAAGAATCTGTTATGTTTGCCTCCTCCACTTGATGCCTCCTAATATACCACAGAACCATTCTCATTGGCCATGTTGGCTGGCGCGGGGAGGGGAGACATGGAGGAAATTGTGGTTCAGCCAAGCTGTAGAAGGCTGTACTAGAAGGTCCATTTCAGCCCCTGTCCTGAATTCTTCCATTACGCAAGAGGATGAAATCTCTAGCTGCTTTCTCTAACTAGGATTTTTTTTATCTATCTATCTATCATCTATCTATCTATCTATCTATCTATCTATCTATCTATCTATCTATCTATCTATCTATCTATCTATCTATCTATCTATCCCTGGTTATCTCTCTCTCTCTCTCCTTCCCCCCCTTCCCCCAGTTATATGTATATACATATAATGTATACATATATGCCTTTAGCAATATGTACTGTATGTAGGAATGTAGATTCTTCTTACCCACCATTGTTTGCACCTTTAGCCCCTGTATTTTTATTGACATGTTTCTGAATATGTCCCCAAGCTCAACTTATGAGCCTTACTCATTCCTTCCCATCTACAGTATAGGTTTGTGCCATTCCCATAAATTTAGCTATATGTCAACCAAAGCAAGGCAGAACAAAAGGTAAAGATGCTAAAGGCAAATCTGTCTCTCTGTCCATCCGTCTGTCCATCCATCCATCCATCCATTCCTGGTTATATGTAAATACATATACACCTTTAGCATCTCTACCTTTTATTCTGCCTTGGTTTGGTTGATATTTAGCCAAGTTTATGGGGATGGCACAAACAGATAGATGGAAAGGGATGGGTAAGGTCCATAAACTGAGTTTGGAGACATATTCAGGAACATGTCAATAAAAACACAGGGGCTAAAAGTAGAAACAATGATATGTGGGAAGAATGTACATTCCTTTCCATGCATTAGAATCAAAGGGTATTGATTTCATCCTCTGCCTTGCTGGAGAAAGGACAACACTGATTTAATGTTTGTAAGAATATCATGTGGTAAATATTACAAATCCATGGGAATAACATTTCCCTTGCATTCTCATATTCCACCCCCCCTCCCCAGAGGAACATATTGATGTGCTTGTTGAAAATCACTTCATCAAAAAGAAGGATGAGTGCTGATCACGTAATCCTTGATTCTTTGATCAGCCTCCTTTATAAATAAGGATGAGGCAATTTAGACAGGAAATGTGGTATATTGCTTCAGCACTTCCAATTCCAAGGGCTTTTAAGACCAGGTTTTGCCTAATCTGCAATGTTTGTTTACCAGAATGGTTCTGATTTGGTTAATGGCTATTACTAATTTGGCCACATGGGAGCAGGAAGTAGAACCATACCCTGTGACAAACAGGATACACTAACAACTCCCTCAAGGTGTGTGGGAGTTGTAAGGTAGCTAATTCATTCTATCTCCTAATATCCTACTGTGGACATGTTCAGAGGATGGAGGAAAGGGATTGTCCTGGAATCTTCTGGATAACTGGATTGTTAATCAATGAGGATGGAGTTGAAGAGTGAGTCAAAATCCTCCCTTCTTTTTTGAGGCTAGACAGGGAAACCCAGTTGAGTCCTAATGGTGAGTCACTTTGATCCAAGATGGAATTTCCTAGCTGTAGATCAGATGGAACTTACAAGATCAGTGTACTTACTGTACTCATGAATAATCTTGTAGTGCAGAGTCTGTGCTGTCAAATTTTATCTCTTACTGGGGTTTTTTTTTGGCTATGTTTGAGGGAAACCTAGGTCACACTTAACTAAGTCAGGTAAAAGCCTCTCATCAGGAATCATGTTATATGTTACGTTTGGTTAGTTTTAAGCTTCGTTAAGTTTTTACTGCATTGTACAGACTCTCCCCATTTTATTATAGTTCCATGTATTATATAAACTTGGGTTAGGGTTAATTCAGTAACCAGAATAAATGTATGAATATAGTCAGTGGGTAATGTACAGACAAATAAATACATCAGTGGAAATGTATTGACAATATGTATTAACTTATCAACCACCCACAATGCATAATTAATATTGTGTGGTGCATCCTTGATGCTCCTTCTGAACTTCTTCATGTGGTTTCTGGAGATTAATATTTGGCAGGAAGGGGCCATCTTCTGAACATAAGGATATGTATGTGTTTGTTTGTGTGTGTGGTATTTTTTTTTCTAGTGGTGTGGAGATCATTGCCATCCAATCCACATTTGCCCATGTAGATAAACAAAGCTTGTCTGGGTTTCACCCCTGAGGCTAGCATCCAAGCCTGGAGGAATAGCACTGGCCTCATATGCAGACAAAGTTTCACACTGCTGTGACCCTACAGCGATTAAGGTGTGACTAGAGACTCATTTGCAGAAGCTGTTGCCCCAAATGATTCTCAGAGAGGAGTGAACTTAACTTGTCTTCTCCCTCCTCACATTAAGCATCATCTACCAAGGGCAAAGAGATATGTGATTCGGTGATTTAAAGAAGGCAGGCTGTGATGCCACCCACCTTGCCAGCTCAGGAAAAAAGCTAAGCCACACCAGTAGATCACAGTGATTGGAGGAGCCCATATGTTTCCTTTTATCTCCAAGGTGGTGGTGGTGTTAGTTGACATGGGCCAATTCCAGTTGGTTTCCATTGGGTACAAACATGTTTTCTGAGCAACTGGGGGTCAACCATATGATTTGAGAGGCCATAATTCAGGGTCTCAAGCTGATTCTTTCCGAGATGAAAGTCCCAGGTTCCATCCATAGCATGTCCAACCCAATCCAGGATAAAATCCTATCTAGAATTTTGAGAATGGTGCTTATGCTGAGGGGTGTGTGTGTGTAGCGATGGATGTTGTAGGTCAACATAACTAGAGGGAAGTAAAATTGTGGAAAGCAGTGTAGACAGTAACAAACTAGGATGATCAGTGGTTTGACTTACATACTTAAACTACCAATATTTTGAAGACAATATTGAATTATTCCCACTGAACTTAATCTTCTGATCCGTGCGGCAATCCTTCTCATTTATTGGAAGATGAGGACATATCCTATGTTTCTACCACACTTGTGAAGTCTCCCAGAATGGAGAAAGCTGCATTAGGAATGCATTTTGCATGGTAGAACTTCCATTCCACCAATTGAGTTCTGAAGAGCTAGAGTCCACACAGAGGTTTACTTCTCAAGAAGACTTGACAATCTCTGGTTAATATCAAAAAATGCTAATACGAGTCAGAGCTGGTTAGTACTTGGATGGGAGATTACAGGAAAATCCCAGGACTGGCAAATACATCAGGAATGTGGCTAAAAAAAAATCTGGAAGAAAGAAATAACAAGCCACATCTGTATGATTATCAAGAAAACTACATGGATATATTATGAAGTCAACAGAAATAAAGCTCTACTCAAAGATGACTTTCATTTTTGATTTTTAGGGATTAAGCACTGCCAGAAGATGCCTTTCTGAACCAACTGAACACAGAATAATGTATCCAGAGCTGTTCATACACACGCACACACACACACACACACACACACCACCACCACCACCAAAAAAGCTATTGAGCACAAGAGAGCCCTCTATGAAGGTTTTCTATGAATTTAACTGTTAGGACACATGGCTCCTTTGTGCCCTAATATCTTCAAACAGAATTCCTTTTTCATACCACCACCACCCCAAAAAAAACCTTACCCATTTTGCACAGAGATAAAATACTAGCCTGCTTGGTTGACTGGATTCACACATCCCACTGGGTTAGCTTAAACATGGTCTGTTTTTGAACCAAGACTGGCAAAGCTCTACTGTCTTTGTGCCAACATTGACCGCAAACCCAAGTCAAGTCAGCCCCATTGTTATGGTTAAGAAAAAGCAGAAATCCAGACAGTGGATCTTTCTATCTCCTTGATCTCTTGAACTACTGTAATGTCAGAAAATCTTTCCAAACAATAAAAAGGGAGCTAAATTTATGAATGTATGCCATGGGCAAAAGCCAGGCTAGATTTGGTGCAAAGTGTTCCCTGCTGTATGGAATACGCAGCACTGGGGCAAATGTTTGAAATGCAGATTTGATCTTTGCATCTGAACAGAGATGAGGACACTCCTTCTGGCTCAAAATGAGCCTGCGCTAAGGAGAGGCTGCTAACTCTACAGGACCAGAGGATCCTTCTGCTTTCAACATGCAGCAGGGGAAGAAATCTGCATCAACCAACAGAGAAAGGAATGTCTGTTAAGGCTTGAGCAAACCATTAAGTGCTAGTTAGCATCTTTTCTCCCTTGGGGCACTTTCAGCTCTGTTGTTTCTTTCCAATAGTGTAACCCCACTCTTCTAAAAAATTTCGAAGCATCTAAAGAATCCAGTTCCTTTCAATGCTTGAATAAATATCCATATGGTGATATAGGGTGATAGAATTAATGAAATAAGACTAGGTGAGGAATTTGGTGTGTGTGGGGGAAACTGATTTGCTATGTGATCCAATTGTCTTTTGCTCCTTGCTTTTTGCGACCATATTATCATCTGTCTGTCTGTCAAGTTTTTAACACACCCACAATATACACACTCGCATAAGTAGATATCTGAGATTTCCCTCCCCCCTCTGAGCTAGCAGACCTGATCTGAACTGAACTCTTCTGTTTACATTAAATGTTCATTTCATCAATATATGAGTATATATTTTATTGCGGTTTTTAAAAATGATTGGGGTTTTTTTTAAAAAAAATCTAAAATGTATAGTTAATATCTTGCTTAGAGGTACCGTGTCTGCAGGCTCTTGAGGTTTCAGATGAGATTCTACAAACTTAGGAAATAAGAGCAGCAGCTAAAATTAGTCTGCTCTTCAACCATAAGTTAGAAAAGTTTCTCAATTCTTTTTATTAAATAATGTTAGAGATATTGCTAATGAGTAGACAATATGGCAGGTGATTATTCCTAAAGAAACACAATTGCATGTCAGTTGTAAAAATCTGGTATGGAGAAAAAAGTATTAACTTATATTCCATGCCTAGTACCCAGATTGTATTGAGAGAAGGAAAGATAGCAATTTATGAATTCAGTATAGGATAAGGATTATCCAAAAGAAGAGTATGGAATAAGCCTGGTCTCACATTTCATATTTTCAGTAGTCCAGGAGGTCTTCTGATGACCACAGCTTCAGATGACTAGATCTTGCTGGTGGAATTACAGCCGCTAAGACCAGGAGATTCTTCCACGGTGCTCTCCCTTGCATTAGTTACTGGTGTTTGCTGCCACTTTCTTAGCATGGCCAAATTTGACACACAAATGTCGTTAGAAAGTAGAAGAATGAGGGATATATGACATGATAATAATATGGAAGCATCTGCTGTGCATACAAAGCTGTGGGTTCTCCGTGTCAGGCTTGGATGCTTGAAATGCATCAACACAACTACTGCTAGAATGGAAAAGACTGGAGATTTGATTTGGTTGCCACCAGCAAAAATGTATTTCCAACACAGCCAGGTTGACAAAGCTTAGAGGCAATCACAACATGGTTAAAATAGGTTATATTGGCTAAGGCTAGAGATTTAAAATTTAGTTTAAATATTAAGCAAGTGTTATCTGCAGCAGCATCTGCAAATATCTTTTGCCAGAGGTCTGTTGTGGCAAGAAACGTGCATGTTCCCTTCCAGCTTCTAATTTTGTTTTGACTCCTACAACAGCAAGAACAAATTAGCATTTAACCAACTTATACTGGTAAGGGTGGGTGGGTGGGAGGAAGATTCATCTTCTAACCCAACTAAAATAGACGTTTCGAACTCTTACTCATAAGAAACCTTATTTAACAGCACAATCTGTTTCATATCCCAGTGCTACCTGGTTCGGTCATAGCTATTCCCTATTGCTGAGATGATATTTCCTATGGATGAGATGGTAGATTCCAGATGGACCAAGACTCTGTCTCAGAGGGCAGATGTATAGAATCTCAGAAAACAGAATAACAGAGATGGACAGGATCTTGGAGGTCTTCTAGTCCAACCCCCTGTTCAAGCAGGAGACCCTATAGCATTTCAGACAAATGGTTGTCCCATCTCTTCTTTAAAATCTCCAGCACTGGAGCACCCACAACTTCTGAAGGCAAGTCATTCCACTGATGAATGGTTCAGAATAGGTCAGAATATTCAGATTCAGATCAGAATAGGGCAACCGAAATCCATCACAAAAATGTCAGATCTTTCTAAGGTACCCCAGTTTATTTTTTAGTTCATCAGTTTATGTGGTTTTTAATAACCAGTTTGAGTTTATTACAGTACTTTAGTTTTCACTCAAGGCAGCAAGCAGAAACTGAACAGTGCCTCTGAGCAGTGAGCGAATTGCATCTGCAATTTGTTGCGCCCATAAACAGGAGCCGCTTTGGAAACGGAGTTTATTTATTTATTGAAAACATTTCTACGGCTGCTCATCTTTCAACCGTATCTCGGCCAGCCCTCGAATCAAAAATTAAAATATATACAAAATCATTTTAAAACTATTCAACTCAGCCAATTAAAACATTAATGCTTATTTATTTAAAACATTTATATCCTTATAAGTTATGGATAGCTTATGTATTTCCTAAATAGATAGAAATCATAAAGGAAGGCAAAAAACAACAACCAACCCTCTCTTTTCAGTCAATAGATTTTTTGCCTCCCAACCATGAATAGAAAGAGGTTAAGTGCTGATGGATGTATCTTTTAGCATCCTGCCTTAACAAAAATTTGCATTTTTGCACTGGAGCAGACTTAACCTCAAGAGGGCACTCCTTTGTAAATGATTTCTTGAGCACTGCCTTTAGTCTGGCAGATATTCAAGTGTTAACATGCCAGAAATTGTCCATCTGAACCCCTCGGGCATTTGAAATTCAGGGCATCATGGATTGTTTTAACAAGGGAATACACAAAGACAGGGAGTTTAGCCAAGAATTTTACACTGGAGGTTTTCTGCCAAAGATCCTTTATGAGATTACCCAAACTGCACCTCTCAGCAACCCTCTAAGTTTCATCACTCTTCTCAGAAACAGAGCTAAATTAAGTTATAATTAGTAGTTAATTAAAAGGTGGGATGCAGAGATAGACAGATAGAGGTACAGTATGTGTATGTTCACGTTTTGTTTTTACGAGTATGGGAATATGGGCAGGAGGGTATGTGTATGGGCAGGAAATAATTATAAGCAGTGAGGTAAGAAGAAAATAGGACACAAGATGCAAAATGTGTACCAGTCAATATTTGCAGACACTCACATTTATAAAAATTGAAGAAAAAATGAAAAAATATCCTGTAAAGAAGGAAATCAAATGTGTTGTTCAAATGATCTTTGAGTATACTGTATTGCATTGAACTTTTAAAGTTTTTTTTCCATTTCTCACAAGGTACCAAAAAAGGAAATAATATTATGGCCTTTTCCTCTTTTTTTCTTTCCTTCCTTCCTTCTTTTCTTCTCTTTTTTTCTTTCTTGTTTCTTCCTTCCTTTCCTTTTTCTTTTCTCTTTCTTTTCTTCTTTTTCTCTTTCCCAAAAAATCCATGCATCTCTGAGGTAAATGGACAATCTACAAGCCCCATTCTCTCCCCTTTAGTTCTTTTATGGCCCCAAACATGGCAAATTCCAGGCCCTTCCTTTCCAGAGGGATGGGAAGAAGAAATGTTTGAAGAATTCAGAAGGTTCAACACTGAATGCATGATAGTACAACAGCAGCAGTGTCCACCTCCATCTGCATCTCTGGCCTATGACGTCTGGTGGAAAAACAAGTGACAAGATTCCAGGGACACAGGCCTATTGCCATACAATGCAACCCTGCCTTCAAATCCTTAGCCCAAGTCTGCAAAATGGGACTTCTACTAACACTCACTTAAATAGGCACAGACTACACAGAATGAACTAAGCTCCCCATTTAAACTTATTGCATAGTGAGATCAAAGCCTTGGTGGAGCAGTGGGCTAATGCCTCCTTAAGTAACACCAGCTGCCTGCAATTAGTGCAGGTTCGAGTCCCACCAGGCTCAAGGTTGACTCAGCCTTCCATCCTTCCGAGGTAGGTAAAATGAGGACCCAGATTGTTGGGGGCAATTAAGCTGACTTTGTAATAATGCCGCTTGGGGGGGGGGTGAAAGCCCTAATAAGCAGGCATGTACATAGAATGAAGGCTACTGCTAAGCTTGTAAGCCGCCCTGAGTCTTCGGAGAAGGGCGGGATATAAATGGAATTAAAATAAAAATAAAAAATAAAAATAAAAAACATGGATTGGGTAGAGCTGAAACATGCAGGAAAGCCAGTCAGAAACTGGGGTCAGATTGTGTTAAATCATTGTGTAACTACAACTAACCAAACAAAACATTTTCCCTTGGACTGCCTAACACATGATGCTCTCATCAAACCGATTGCACCAGGCTGTTGTCTTTCAGGTACTGTGTATCTGTACATAGTTTCGGTAGAACTGGGTGGGACTATGGCATTTGTTTTTCTTTCTGAACCCAGACATCTGAAGAACAACGTACTGTAGCTAAGAAACAGGTCCCCCATTTTTTTTACCCCAAGGAAACATAATGATGGATGGAAGGGAGCCCATGTTGTTAACAGCCATCTTTCAAAAATTGTACAGGCAATTAAAAGATCCACAAGTTGAGATTGGGTTGGCAAGGTTAGCAAGATAGCCAGTGTTCAAACTTATTGATCGGGTAATTAATCTTTTTCTGGGCTCACATGATCCACCGTACTGTAGGCTAAGCGCAGGGTAGGAATCGCACAATATGCTGCCTTCAAAAGGGATTGACTTGGTTGTGATTCAGTAGATCAGGCAAATGTAACCCACTGCATGTAAAAGTGTCTTTGTGTTCTTTTCACATAATGGCAGCACGTCCTCTCCACAGGAGCACTGGCAATTTAACTATTGGATCTAGTGGTTAAGGCACCAGGCTAGAAACCAAGGGAATGTGAGTTCTAGTCCTGCCTTAGGCATGAAAGCCACTGGGTGACTTTGGGCTAGTCACTCTCTCTCAGCCCAACATAGCTCCCAGAGTTGTTGCGGGGAAAATAGGAGGAGGGGAGAACATGTATGTTCACCACCTTGAGGGGTTGTTTTTTTTACATATAAAAAAATAAAATATTTTAAATGAATGAATGAATAAATCATCCAATCCCTTAAGATTCTCCAACCTGAACTCTTTCAACTCCCAAAATTCTCAGAAATGATTGTGCTAAGCTGGGGAATTCTGGGAATTGAAGTCCACACTTCTGCAGAGTAAACAGAATGCCGGTAAACGGCCATCCCTAGCAACATACAACTGGCATGGAGACAACCGGAAGGCTTGCGCAAAGAAACGACACCAAATGGCTTCCTCCAAAACTCATACGCTGATTTTAACAGTTTATTTCATTTTCAGTACAGTGAAGAATGTGTACAGATCTACATGTAGTTCTGTAAAGAAAGGGAAAAAAAACAAAAAGTACTCGCAAGGCTGCCTGCTTGCCCAGTGTGACATTTTCCCACCTCAAAGACATTGTTTTTCTTAGTTTTTTTGTTTTGTTTTGAAAAAAAGAGAGCGAGAGAAGAATTTGCTTCCTCTAGCACATTCAGAATCAAAAAAAAAAGAAAATGAAGTTTCTTTCAAGGGTGAAATCAAAACAATCTGCTGATATGGGTGAGCTGATTTCATCAGACCATTAAATTCTTACAGAATCAGAAGAAAAAAATGCAATGCAAAGCAATTGAGCAAGCATGTGACTCTTGTTTTTTTTTGTTTGTTTTTTGTTTTTGTGGTGGCCAGGTTCGTCCTGACCCTGCTACATTTCTCCCTTTGTGGTCGTGGTGCCTGATGCTGTAATAAACGTTTTGGCCAAAAAGGAGAGCACAGACGATCCCTCTCAAGAAGGGGAAAGATTTACAGGCCATACAATTGAGGAGGGGAGGACACCCACTTCCGCATTAAATGAATGAACGACAACTGATCCTACATTAACTGCCTAATCCAACATGATTATTTAAGTCTCCCTGTGTCAGTCTCTGCCTCCAACCTGACATTTATGGAACAAAGGCACTAGGATTTGAGAAACAGAAAACATTCCTTCTCACTTTAGCATTCTTCCTCCCTGGGAGCTAAACACCAGAAAAAAAAATCTACCAGAGTTTTCAGTCTTTAGGTAGTCAGAAACATCCTCTTTTTCCCAGCTTTACTATTGTTATTTTTTAATGCGATGAACCATTTCTCCTGAAAAGCTTTGCATAGCGTGGGCTATTCTATTAAGCCTCTCTCATTTGGGGAAGCATTATTGATATCTCATCTTCATCAGGAATAAAACAACTCTTCTGTCCTCAGAGATTTCAGATATCTATGTCGAACTGGGCTTCTTCACCTGCGAAAGAGAAAAACGATTGATAAAAGTGTCTATGGAGATTCTCAGTCATCCAGGTCATGGTTGTCCCAAAGGTGCTTTTTCAAAAGGTAACTGGGCTTTTTGTTTTTTTTCTTGAAGACGTTTCACTTCTCACCCAAGAAGCTTCTTCAGTTCTGACTGTCAGCACTGAGGAAGCTTCGTGGATGAGAAGCGAAACGTCTTCAAGGAAAAACAAAGTTTGGTTGCCTTTTGAAAAAGCATCTCTGGAACTGACAAAAATCTCAGTTTCATGTGTCTTCATCGGATGCCACGTACGCTTGAAAGCATTACTTCTCGAAGTTTTCCTTAACATTCCAGTTTTAACTGTGGACAGTCATTTCCAAAAAAATCCTGTATAATTCGTTTTCCAAGAAGTAGTGATGAGATTAACATCACTACCTCTTGAACATATACATAGTAATTGACAACTTATAATCCTCCAGCAGTCCAGACTGGCAAAGGAGAATAGAATTATTGCTCTGAAAGCTGGTGATTCGGAGGCAGAAGAAGCCTATAATCTTTGCAAAATTTACCTCAATGTTCCCAGCAGAGAACAAAATACGGCCCCTTTAAAAAAAAAATCTCTCTTGGTTGCTAAGTTTCGATGGTGGTTTTGCTGCAGTAAAGCAGTCAACAAAGATGCTAAGAACTGGGTAATTCCAAGAAACTTCAGTCTCAGCTTTGTTCATTTGCAACCACACTCTATAATCATAGGACCTATTTTGTTTAGACCAAACCAAACCAAGCAAAAAACCCAGAACCTATGCAAACAAAAACGAAACATAGGTGTATTCAACACTCTTGGGATTAAGTCACCGTTCTGACATGAAAGCTACTCTACTGTATTCTGAAAACAATCCGTGAGGGTTAAGCAGTTAAAAATCTTCAATACAGTATTAATTAGTTGATGTAAGATGGTGAGAAATAGAATATATTCAAACAGTTAAGACGTGTATCCTGCACATTAGACTTTGTGATGAATTGCGACAAAGGTAACTTTGGTTATTTAAAACTTGGAAATTATAAATACTAAATGTTCAAATTTAAATATTAATGGGAAACTAAAAATTGGGAAAAACTAATTAGGACATTGATTGTCTATAAAGACCCCAATGTTAAGCAGGGTATGTATAAGCTAAAAATTATTGACAATTAGAATTTACTGTCTCATGTTTAAAGATACTTGTATGTTATTGAATTATCGATTCACTCAGCCGCCACGTTGCTTTTCAAATAACTAAATGTAAAATTAGAAAATCAACAAAACATTTTTAAAAGAAAAATCTTCAATACAGGTAGTTTTCGACTTACGACCACAATAGAGCCCAACATTTCTGTTGTTAAGTGAGTTTTGCCCCATTTCACAACCTTTCTTGCCAGAGCTGTTAAGTGAATCTGGCTTTCCCATTGACTTTGCTCGTCAGGAGGTCGCGAAAGAGGATCCCAGGACCCCGGGACACTGCAACCGTCATAAGTATGAGTCAGTTGCTGAGTGTCTGAATTTTGATCATGTGACCATGGGCGTGAGGCAAAGGTGGTAAGTGTGAAAAATAGCCGTAAGTCACTTTTCTCACTGCCGTTGTAACTTTGAATGGTCACTAAATGAACACTTGTAAATTGAAGATTACCTGTGCACGATCATATATAAAGAGAGATACAAGTTGATAAGCTTATTAAAAATTTATTTCACTGAAAGGTACTTTTACGTTAAAAATGTTTGATGGCAGCTGTCATGGGGGCATAGGAAAGTTTTAGAGGAAAGGCAAAATATAAATAAAGGCCTGTCTTTGTCAAGCATGCTCTGCCTCACGGCTTCCAGAAAGATGTCTGGGAATGTCCACAGTGAGGGAAGGCAAGCAAAAACATCCCTGATATTCAGACACAGAGCTTCTGAACATGGAGGAAACAGTCAACAGCTGCTAATGGGCTGCATTTTCTCTAAAATGATCTAATCTACTTCCCTAACATCCAAATCACCCAACAGGAAACGCTACATCAGGGATGTCCAACTTGGCAACTTTAAGATCTGTGGACTTCGACTCCCAGATGGTTACCGATGCAGAATTGTGTAGGGAATTTAAATGAAACTCCACAGAATTCCACTCTGTGCACTTGGTAGCAGTTATTCTAGGAAATCAAAAAGTCCCAGGCCTGTGGCTGTACGACCAGTCTGGTCTAGTGGTTAAAGTACACTGGCTAGAAAGCAGGAGACTGCGAGTCCCTATTTTCCTTTCACACAATGGCAGCATCTCCTGTCCACAGGCGCATTGGCCAATAGAACTGTTTGATCTAGTGGTGAAGGCACCAGGCTAGCAAGCAAGGGAACGTGAGTTCTAGTCTTGCCTTAGGCATGAAAGCCACCTGGGTGACTTTGGGCCAATCACCAGGTGACTGTGAGTTCTAGTCCCGCCTTAGGCATGAAAGCCAGCCGGGGTAGTCACTCTCCCTCAGCCCAACCCAACCTCTCAACAGAATTGTTGTTGTGAGGAAAATGGGAGGAGGAAAGTCTATTGGATATGTTTGCTACTTTATTTTTAAAAAATAATAAAAGCGGGTTATAAATAAATATAAATAAAATATTCATGAAATCTCATGTGGTCAGTAGACCCAGCACTCATGGTGAGAACATGTAGGGTTTTTATGACAGATCAAAACTGACCAGGCTATGTCAGCTTGGCACAGAGAAAAGCAATGTCTGTAACCCAACTCAGCAACCACGTAATGTGATTTGAACAAGCGCCCACACACCTAAGCCTGGTTTCTCATCGTCAGCAGACATAAAGTTGACCTCAGTCTCATCCACACTTCGATTTGTCACACCTGGAATGTCTGGAAGATTGCAAGGTGGTGTTTTGGCAACTGGAGAATTTCGGCACGCCATTAGAAATTTGCGGTCATAAATAATGCGGGTACCTATAAGAGAAAGATAGCTACAATTTACTGCTGTTCTCAGAGGGTTAAGGCAGTGTTTCCCAACCTTAGGAACTTGAAGATGCGTGGACTTCAACTCCCAGAATTCCCCAGCCAGCTATGCTGGCTGGGGAATTCTGGGAGTTGAAGTCCACGCATCTTCAAGTTCCTAAGGTTGGAAAACGCTGGGTTAAGGAACCAAATACTGCTTAGAAAGAATTTCCAGTTAACCTGCCATGTTATCTACATTGTACTTTTTGTATGTAATTTTTATTTAAACTTTTAATCGAGAAGATAAAAATGAATGGAAATTAACATAAAGTAAGGAAGAAAAGAAATCAAGGAAAAATGGCAAGAAAGGAAAAAAGTTGTAAAAAAAAAAACAGAAAAGGGGGAAAGTGGCTTGTGATATTCTTCGCAACAGTTTTAAGTACAAATATATTTTAGCCTCTTTCTAAGGTTATATCATATTGCTCTCTTTTACAATCTATCCTATCTAATCATCAAAACCATAAATGACAAGCTCATTGTTTTCCATTTTTATACAAAAAGTCCATAAGAGACTTCCAGTCACCGATAATTGTAGATAATGTCTTTTCTCTACACAAAGTAGTCAATTTATTAATTTCAGGAAACTTTTTCAAGTTCACCAACCATTCCTCCATTGTGGGTAGTGTCAAATCCTTCTATATCTAACTAGACCGCACTTTTAATATTCGACAGCTTGTCTCCTTCCCCAATCACGGTTAGATTTTGGCTTGTTTTCACAACCTGGCTCAGTCTTTCTTCTCTGCTCTCTGTAAGACTGGATAGAATCAGGCTGCTTTACATAAAAAGGGGGAACTCCTGAAGAAAGTGAAGGGTAATGCACAGAAGCCAATAAACCTGAAAAATAGACTGAGGTTCACCATAACTCATGGTCATAAAACAGTGGTTTTTCCACAACAATAAAAGCTGGCCAGAAAATCTGTCTCCATAACACTTGGTCTGAAGCCCTGATGATTTAATAGTAACTGAGAAGTAAGTAGAATAACATAATGTGCAGGCATGTGTAATTATCTGGACAGTTTTACAAGAAGTGCATATCAGCCTTGCTTTCCCCTTTTGGGCAAGAAGAACAGAACAAGCATGAAAGAAAAACAAGGGATGATATGCAATCTTACGTAAATTTGCAAACCGGCTGAGGCTACATAAAACTTGTGAACAGATCTGATTCTTCTGCTTATTTCAAGGTCAATCGTTAAGAATTGCTGGTTCTTCTTTGTCTAGAAAAGTGTCCAAACATGGCAACTTTAAGACTTCTGGCCTTCAACTCCCAGACTTCCCCAGCCAGTAGGTCTTAAAAGTTGTCAAGGTTGAACAGTCCACTCTAGAGCAACTTACCATCCAGCCGTCAAGAAGAAAGAAAAGCAGAGAGGGTCCCACAACATCGGCGCCTTGATTGCCTTTCCTGTGCTGTCACCTTTCCCAGATATTTTTCACCACAAAAAAGGTCTCATGGGGAACCATTAGAACAGGAGGCAAAGAAAGTCCTTTTATTGCAATAGATAGGTTTAAGTGTGACCACTAGAAGGAGCCTTGTACTCTTAATTTTGCTTTTGTACAGAGGCAGTAGTAAGACATTTGCAAGTCCTCTGGTTGGGCTCAGAAACTGACTCCTTCCAGTTTTGAAATGTATATTCTACACTACGCAATCAAGTCCTGAACAGCCACCAGTCCTAGGTCTTCATCCATGCATTAAGCAAGCAACAAACTTTTTAATTTTTTCAACTGTAACTCAGCCTTTTGCCACTTCAACAGAACCAAGAAAGAAGAAAAATGTGCAAGTCTTCCTTTAAAAAAATAGACTGTGCATTAACAAGCAGAGGAATCACTAAAGCTAATTTTGGCTGTGTATTCTTGTCGGTTTTGACATTTTTATGCGCTTGGTTCAGCTTCACTGCACCTGAAATTCTATGTTTCTCTTTGCCTGCTGACAACAGGATTTCAAGAGCAAGATTATTTGTCATTATGATAGACTTTTTCAGTAATTTATTGTTCCTACTGAGTTCTTAATAAGATTCTTCCTGCTTTTGCAACTGCCCTCCAGCAGAAATGTAATGACAGAGAATTAGGAGGAAAATTGTGTATATTTTCAGAATTTGCATTCAACACTGAGCTGGCCGAGCAGTTTCCAAATATAGCTTTAAGTACAAATCTTTTAAAAACCCAAGCTAAGAAAATGGGGACTTTATTGTTTTTTAGGGTTTAACATTAAACCCCCCCAAACCCGAAGCTTCAACCTCAAAACCACAATGCGAGAACTTGCCTTATTTGTAAACTTTATTGTGGTCATTGACCAATTCAAAAACACACACACACCACAAATTCCGAAACAGCAAATAAAGACAGCAAGAAAACCTAATTCTAACACTGAAGAAGTCAAAATGTGGCATATTTCCAAAAAAAAAAAGCAAAACAAAACGTAGCCACATTTAGACAAATCAAGCCACACTGATCAGACTAGTAGGAAATCCGATGAAATGGAGTTGTGATGGGGCTTCCGGATACTCCCATGTAACACCTCTACTCCGCGAGCTGCATTGGCTTCCAGTTGCCCTCCGGGTGAGATTCAAGGTGCTGGTGATGACCTATAAAGCCCTAAATGGCTTGGGTCCGGGATATTTGAGGAAACACCTGCTGCCGGCATCAAGCTCCCTTCGTCCTGTGCGCTTCCACAGGGAGGGCCTCCTCAGGGTTCCGCTGGTGAGAGATTGCCGGCGGGTGACACCCAGGGATAGGGCCTTCTCAGTGGGTGCGCCTGCCCTCTGGAACCAGCTGCCCGTGGAGCTTAGGACTGCCCCCGACCTTCGTTCATTTCGCCAGGATCTGAAGACCTGGCTCTTTGAGCTCTCCGGCCCAGGCTGAGAATTTTTAACTGGGGTTTTTAATTTTTAGGGATGATTTAATCTTTTTAAAATTGTTTTTAACTTTTGTACTGGTTTGGTTTTAAATACCCTGTAAACTGCCCTGAATCCTTCGGGAAAGGGCAGTATATAAATCTAATAAAATAAATAAATAAATAAATAAATACCTGTAACTGGGCATCTTAGTAATAAGACCAATAGCAAAACATGGGTTTATATTTCAGCTGTTGCCTTAGATTTAAGTAAATTCCAGTAATTAAAAAAGGGAGGTGGAATTGTGGTCCCGCAAGATTTTTATGTGCAAGTATTTTTTTGCCACTGAATTGGCATTTTAAGCTGACTAGATGATTATTAAAAATATGGGGATAATCATAACAACTGTATCAAATTAACCCAGTTTGAATTAAGTTTACATCTAAATGCAAAGCAATGATATTTAGTTTTTGGTCAGATCCCACCTCCGTTGGGAGCATAGGACCTGCTTCTCAAAAGCCGAATGCAAAGATTAGGAAGGCACATTGCACGATACGTTCAAGGAAGGTTGCAGAACCTGTGGCCCTATTCTTGCCATTCCCACTGGCCAGGCCAGGATTATGGGAGCTGTAATCTAGCAGCAACTTTGAGTAGTGTAGCTGAGAGTCTTCACTCCTCCTCCTAAGGGGAGCTACGCTTTTACATTTACACCGAGGAACTGTTTTCAAGTACTCAAGTTCTGCTGCCAAGTAACACTATTTCCTTGGCCATATTTCGATCAAATCTTTCAAACGTATTTTTTTTAGAAAAGAATTGGTGGAAAATGGGTGACAAAAAACCAGGTTTTCCCCCATTTGGAGCAATTAGAACTAAATTGTTTCCCAACCATCTGAAGTTTGGTGGGTTTCCAGGGACAAGGTGGGTGGAGCGGGGAGGAATTCAACGGTTAGGAGTCCACAGCGCAGGGCTCCACCCGATACTAAACAGCAATGAATCAGGATCTGCAGACAAGCGGCTTTCGCTGCTTCTGACGCCTGCCAGCTGCTGGAACGCCTGCAGAACAAAGACTGTTTTCCTAGAAATGTTGTCACTGTACCAGTTATTGCAAGAACATTTCATAAGGAGTTCACTGGAGGTCTGCATCCCTGAGTTTATATTCAGACACATGCTCAGGACTCCTGTTTGCTTAATGTCATAGCCAGACAGGGTAAAAACAGAGGGCTTTGAAATATTTTCAGTTGCTGGAGGGGGAACGGAGGTATTCAGGCTTCCACAGTAGCCCTCAACTTACGGCCACAATTGACCCCCAAATTTCTGTGACCGAGACATTTGTTAAGTCAGTTTTGCTCCGGTTCTTAAGTGAATCACTGCAGTTGTTAAGTTAGTAACACGGTGCTTACGTGAATCTGGCTTCAACATTGACTTTGCTTGTCAGAAGGTCGCAAAAGGGGATCACGTGACCCCGGGACGCTGCAACCGTCATAAATACATCTCAGTTGCCAAGCGTCTGAATTTTGATCATGTGACTATACGGCTGCTGCAAAGGTCATAAGTGTGAAAAATGGTCATAAATCACTTTTTTTTCAGTTTCATTGTATCTTCGAATAGTCACTAAATGAACTGTTGTAAATCAAGGACTACTTGTACTCTCTGGGGCCCTGCTTCCTAAGAACAGGAAACAATTGGGTCTATGGATGGGATTTTATATACATAGAAATGAGGGGTCCTTGGTGCTTCTCTGACCTTTCAGACATTTCATTACCCAAACTAGGTGTCATCATCAGTGCTAGTCTAAGGCAGGGGTAGGCAACCTTGGCTCTTTTATGACTCGTGGACTTCAACTCCCAGAATTCCTGAGCCAGCTGGCTCAGGAATTCTGGGAGTTGAAGTCCACGAGTCATAAAAGAGCCAAGGTTGCCTACCTCTGGTCTAAGGTAATGAAATGTCTGCAAGAAAACAAGCAAGTTCAGAGAGCCTCATTTGAACCCTGAGCTATTCTCCTTTATTGATACTTTGATACTATGAAACTTTGAAACAAGTCAATACAAATAAACACAAGCTAGTTATAAGTGAGGAAGGGGGGAAAAACAGGGAAAAAAGCAAACAAGGGCCAGAAAAGAAAAAAAAGTTGAAGAAAAATACAAAAGAAAAAAGATACACAGAAGTGATTTCCAATATTCTTCATAGCACCTATAAGTACAAGTATATTTTCATCTCTCTCTGAAGTTATATCGTGATTCCCTTCTTTCTATAATCGTGTCTAGTCATCAAAACCATAAATCACAAGTTCTTTTTTTTTCATGCTTGTGCAAAAAGTCCATTAGAGGCTTCAGGTCATTTTTATTTCTGTATCTCATGTTTTTAATATGTTTATATTTATGATTTTGAATGTAAGCCACCCAAGTCACTTGGCAGGTTGAAATAGCCGCCATATAAATTCAATCAATCAATAAGTCAATAAGCATATTTTCTCTAATCAAAGAAGTCAATGCATTCATTACAGCAAAATCTGTCAACTTCATTCCTCCATAAGGGATTCCTAGCTTACGGTATTTTCTGGGAAGGGCAGATCTCACTCATGTGAAACATACATACAGGTGGTCTACATGGGGACTGGAACTATGAAACTAGATGCGCTGTTTTGTTAATGCCGCTCTCAATATTTACACTTCTGGGTTCTAAGTATGTTCCTTGCTTACAAGTATGCTTGACTCCCTCTTCTTTGTGGCAGCCCCTGAGATATTGGAAGACTGCTATCATGTCACCCCTCATCCTTCTCTTCATTAGACTAGACATACACCATTCCAGCAACCGTTCCTTCTATGTTTTAGCCTCCAGTCCCCTGATCATCTTTGTTGCTCTTCTCTGCACTCTTTCTAGAGTCTCAACATCTTTTTTACATCGTGGTGACCAAAACTGGATAAAAACTAGATAAGTCATGACAACCTGGAGTTTCCAATGCTCAAGCCTTTTCAGAACAACACCATGCTGGTTAGATATTCTGCAAGATGGAGCCCAACCTAGCTTGTAGAAAACTGGCCAGAGTCTTCATGAAAGGAAGCTGTCCCTGGGCACCCTTTATGAGCATGATCAGAAAAGGTCAGGAATGAAAGATCAAGGCTACATGTTAAGTTCCAATCAAACTGATTTATTGCTCAATGCCTAGGCAAAGGAATCTAGTCAACTAATGAGTAGCACCGTTTTGTAACGGAATTCAGGAGGAGTTGGTCTTAATCTGTTTCTGGCTATGTAGTGATTCTAGGGGGATTCCTCTTTTGACTCTGCCCCCAGGCTCTCTCACTCCTTCTCCTACAGAAAGGGAACCGTGTAACAGTATGCAGAAATGACCTAGCGAGACAGGAGGAAGAACTGCAGATTTAGCAACCTTCATGCAAATGATATCTTGACCTATAGAAAGAAAAGGGATGTGTGTGTGGGGGGGAGGGAGGGATTAGAGAAGAGACCATCTCTACTTCGCTGGAGAGTAAAAGGAAAGGGAAGAATCCTGCAGGATTCTGTTAATGTACCTTTACGATAAAGCCAGACTTTAGTACTCCTAGCTGGGCTGGAATATCTTGAAAAGCCAACAATCAATCTTATTTTCTTTAATTCATCTCTCAATTGCCCCCAAACAGCCAACTGTTCCAAAGACCACTATGCCTGGGTGTAAACTTTTTCAGATACGGTTGCAATGGGCTCCATGAAATTTTCCCAGGCCACCACAGGCTGAATGTTTGTTGTGAGCAGGTCCCTCTCCGTGCCATTAACATAAATGTTGTGGCACTGGTCACACTGGCCAAGTTCCCAGGGGCAACCCGAGACTGTTCAAAACAAACCACAAATAGGACTATCAGCCATCGATCTTATTGCGCAGCGGCAAAAAAAAAAGAAAAGCGGTTCCTTTTTCTGAGGACTGAGGGATCCTCCTTGGGGTCAAGGAGAGACAATCGTGATAAATTAAGGCTGGAACGGAAAAAAAACAAACAACCCCTGTAGCTCACGAGACTTTAACCGCCCTATTCAAAGCCCCCATCAGAAATAGGAAGAGGGGATTTCAACCAGACAGTTGTCCTCCCTTTTCCCAGACTCAGTTTTGGAGCAGAAGGAAAACAATACGTTTTAATCCAGTTAGTAGTTTGCGTTATGCAACCTCTTCCTGATAGAAAGGGAAAGATATAGGAAAGGGTAAACAAATCACTATCCTTATCGAATTTTTAGGAGAACAAGAGACATGTGCAGCAAACTGGCTTTCTGCATTCGGCTAGGACAGGGGTAGGCAACCTCGGCTGTTTTATGACTCATGGACTTCATAAAAGAGCCAAGGTTGCCTACCCCTGGGCTAGGAACTAAAATATAACCAATGTGCAACACAACAGTGCTATCACTAGCTTTATGATAATTGGTTGTCTTTCCCCTTCCCAAGTTGTCAGCTCACAAAATGACCTTAGCCCTTCTCGGTTGTCTCCTGTAACTTTCCCACACAGCAGTGTGCCAGTCTTCACCTCCCCCCCCCCCGCCTGGTTTGGGTTCTAGCTCAGCTCCAGAAATAACTTTTCTGCAAAACATGTCCCTTCCCAAGGCTTGTCGTTACTCTCCAAGACTCTAACTAATCTAGAAGAGGGATGGATGAGCTGTGTCCATTCACATTGTTTGCAGAAGACCCATCAAAATCTTAACCTTTCGGTTAATCCTAAACTTTGTTTGCCATCTCACAGCTTTTTGCTTTCTTGTTTACCACCAGTTCTCTCCAAGTGGGAATTCACTTGCTCTGCCAATAGATTAGTGTTTCTCAACCTTGACAGCTTGAAGTTGTGTGGCTGGCTATGGGATTCTGGGAGTTGAAGTTCACACATTTTGAAACTGCCAAGGTTAAAAACTCTGCAACAGGCTACAATAATACTTCATCTGTTTGGCCAAGTGGGCTATAAACGTATACTTTAGACCCAGGATTATTTCTCTTCTTTGCTAGTTCTGAGTGCATTTGAAAGAAGCAAACATTGATTCTTTCATGATAATTACAGCCAGGTTGATTTCCACCACATTTTATTTGGGTTGTTTTTTTTCACCCTTCAAAAGACTGGAGGGGACCATTTGTAACCATTCAAAACAGTCTGCAGTCATTTTTTTCAGATTTTATGGACATTCTTCTGCTCTCGAGTCAGAGGCAAAAAACATCCAACACCCACTCACTCTCCCTACATTTTAAAGATTAGTAGCCAGGAGGAGGATAGCACAGTTGTATTATTTCCAGAAAGGTAGCTGTGTTAGATGCTGTACCAACCATTAGAGGATTTGGATTCACTTAGACCTGTCTCTGCTTCAAGGCCAAACTTTTTTTTTTAAAAAAGGGGAAAAGATCACTACGAAAGAAAATGTTCAGGCTGCACATTCAAATCACAGACTAAAGACATCATTTCCAGAAGGGTCTGGTTTCTACTTACTGCAACCCACCCCACGTGCACGAACAACTTTCTCCGAATGGCAGATGATGCAACACACAATACGCTGAAGCACAGAAGAAGCAACCATCAGAAGCTTTCCGTAAGGCTTCTGCAACATTAAAGGGTTCGCCTTAGTAAACAATTGCTTTGTACATCTTGGAACCTGTTCGTAACACATGATTCGCTTACCTGCTAGAGTTCATCAAGGTGACAAGAAATGATAACACCATTACCTTGTGAGCAGCCTGGATGGCAGCCCAAAACTGTTGTGCAATGCAAAACAAACAGAGCTGAACATGCTTTCTTCCAGCTTCAGAATTCTGCTACCTCTGTGCAAATCTCACCCTGGCCCTCGGACTGGGTGCACAAATGTAAGGAAGCAAAAAAAAAATGCTCATAGCACGGGGGTCTCCAAACCCCATTATGCGTCACTTTAAATCCACCTAAGATTTACTTCAAAGCACCAAAGGAATTTGGAAAACGTTCCTCAGAAGCCCTGGACTTAGGACCACAATTGAACTCAAAATTTCTGTTGCTAAGTGAGAACAGTTGTTTAAGTGTGTTTTGCTTTATTTTGCAACCTTTTTTTTTTTGCTTAAGCACAGTTGTTAAGTTAGCAAGTCTGGCTTCCCCATTGACTTTGCTTGGCAAAAGGTTGCAAAAGGTGATCACAAGAGCCCGGGACACGGCAACCCTCATAAATTAAGAGCTGGGGGTGGCACAGCGGCTAATTCTGCTGACGGCCGGCTGCCTGCTGTTCGGCAGTTCGAGCCTGACCGTCTGCAGGCTGACTCAGCCTTGCGTCCTTCCGAGGTCGGTGAAATGAGGACCCAGATGGTTGGGGGCAATAGGCTGACTCTGTAAACCGCTTATAAAACACTGTGAAGTGGTGTATAAGTCTAAGTGCTATGGCTAAATATGAGTCAGTTGCCAAGCGTTTGAATTTTGATCACGTGACCAAGGGGGATGCCGCATCGATTGTAAGTGTGAAAAACTCATAAGTCACTTTTCCTAGTGCCACTGTAACTTCGAAGAGTCACTAAACAAACTGTTGTAAGCTGAGGACTATCTGTAGAGAGGTTAAGTTTGCTCTAGCAAATTCCCCCCCCCACTTGTTTCAATGTTTGGACATAGAAAATGAAAGGGCCATAGGTTGTTTGTGTTTCTTTTCCACGTTAGACATATATTATTATTATTATTATTATTATTATTATTATTATTATTATTATTATTATTATTATTATTATTATTATTATTATTATTATTATTATTATTATTATGTGAAAAGGAGCTATAATCCCAGCCTCCTCCACACAGCAACAATAGCTTTTAATGGCATCATTTCAGATTGCAACAGCAGGACAGGCTTTTGATTGAGAAAGCATGCAAATTCATCCACTGATGCATATCGGTCAAATAAAACAAACTGCTTATGCTTTTTCCCCCTTAGCCAGCCATAATGCATTCCTTCCTTCCTTCCTTCCTTCCTTCCTTCCTTCCTTCCTTCCTTCCTTCCTTCCTCCCTCCCTCCCTCCCTCCCTTTCTCCTAGTGAGAGGCCACACTCTGAATTTTTCCTTCCTTCCTTCCTTCCTTCCTTCCTTCCTTCCTTCCTTCCTTCCTTCCTTCCTTCCTTCCTCACTGGTTGTTGACAATGCCACAAAATTACTGGATGATTAAATAATAGAAGCTACTCAAAGAGCCCAAAGGTCGTTTGCACTATGGAAATTGTATTTTCAATTTCAAGAATTCTAAAGTTGTGTGTCTATGAGCATTTTGCTTGTTGACAGAGCAAAAAGATGGCTCCAGTCACACTTTGGGTATCCCAGCAGAGAGGATATGAAAGTTATCCTGCAAGTGGAAATGTGGACAACAATTAAACAATGTTGTCTGCTGGGACTCTGGAAGTGTATCTTCTCCGTAGCAGTGCCTGATTTGTATTTACTGCAAGTCAAGCCACGTGCACAAATAACTTCTCAGAATGGCAGATGATGCAATACACAATATGTCGAAGCACAGAAGAAACAACCAAAGGTTTTTTTATAAGGCTGTAGTCCACCCCCACCTCAGATCTTCTGTTTAGATAGAAGATCTGACTCCCAGGACTTTAGCCAGAGAGTGAGATCTCCTTTGTCACATGTGCCATCTTTTATTTTTACCTTTTATTGTAATTCTGTTGTTGGGGGCCACCCAGAGAGCCATTGAGTGTCAGGCAGCATAGAAATTTAATATTATTAAGTTAATTCTTTTTTCTGAACGTATTGTTAAACGTATTAAAAATAATAGGACGCTGGAAAAGGCATGCTAGACTCCAGCTAGGCAATACGACACATTTTTGGGGGGCAAAAATGTGCAAGTTCAGAATGCCACCCTTGCGATTTAAGCTGCAGTTAGTGACATCCAATTCCCGTGGCCTGCCATGTGGCTCTTCTCCAGCCCCCAAAATACAGTCCAGAATGGACTTGTCTGCTAAAGCTCCCTTAGACCTATCCAAACTTAAAGGCAGCCACTATTTTGCATCAGTCGTTAGGAATTAAACCTTGCAAATGCGTGCATAAACCTGATTTTTAGAGCAAGCATCGTCACAAACAGAAGCAGCAAATGTTTACCAGCGTATCTGCAACTGACACATGGGTGGCTTATAAATAAACATTTACAAAGAAGCAAGTCTATTGCTTTAAGGGGCCTCAGTTTTAACGAATACTTTGCTTGTTTTTAAGAAAGCAAATAAGCTACAGTACAAGCTGCATTTTGCCGCATTGGATACAGGTAATCCTCTACTTACAACAGTTCAAAGGGACAGCGCCACTGAAAAAAGTGACTTACGACCGCTTTTTTTAAAAACAGTTACGACCACTGCAGCCTCCCCGTGGACACATGATCAAAATTCAGGCACTTGGCAACTGATTCATACTTATGACGGTCGCAGTGCCCAGGGCCATGCTATCACCTTTTGCAAGCTTCTGACAAGCAAAGTCAATGGGAAGCCAGTTTCACTTAACAACCGTGTTACTTATTTATCAATTGCAGCCGTTCGCGTAAGTGGCAAGAAAAGTCATAACATGGGGCAAAACTCACTTAAATGTCTCACTTAGCCACAGAAATGTTGGGCTCAAGTGCGGTCGTAAGTTGAGGACTTCCTGTACTGGTATCTTGGAAGAGTTCCTACTTGTGCGGTCCTAAATACGCCTCAGGCAGAAAATATATCTTCTTCTGAATCTGCTCACCCCCCCAATTTTTTTTGCAATGTTACATTTATCTACTTTTATGTTCTTAGACCTCTTTTACACAACACATCGGGTCCAAATGCAGTTAAAAAGTACGGATAGCCATGCCTGAAAAAAAGGAAGCCTATTCTGCAGAGTTTGTAGTTCAGAGGTTTGTGTCGGGTTTCCTACACCAAAGCCTGGGACAAAAAGCTTTTTGTGCAATGCTTGTTTTTAACAGCACACCCACAACTTACGGCACCCTTTTATGGAAAAGTGGCTTTTCAGATGGATAAAAAAGATGGTTCTGTGATCCATTGCTCATCTCCTGTAAATGTTTCTAGGATTCAACCACTCTTCCCAATTACCTCTGAAGCACAATAATTTCTTCCCTGGCCAATGTTTTGTACTGTTAAGGCACTCAGGGGAGCCGCTGAGAATCTAAGTAACAATTAATCTAAACTTGGAAAGGCACCGAGTTGGAAATAAAGACGATTCTCTGAGCCAGGTTCCTCACATCCGTAAGCAAGTTTCAGGGGGGATATTACTCCTCTAGCCATTTTGAGAAAGGCTGTTTCCTAGCTGGAAAATCAAAAGGAAAGTCCCTACTGCATGCTTTTCCCTTTAGACAAGCAAGACTATTCCACTCCATTATGTTTTACTCTAGCCTTGCAGTTCATTTAGGCATTTTCTTTCCAGAAAAATGGGGAGATTCCATGAGGAAGCAGGCCTAGCTAGGACCCATTTTAAAGAAATATGCCACCTGTTAAGGACCCTAATTCCAGTGTGTGCATGTGTGCGTGTGTATGTGTGTGTGTAAAATGCCAGCCTTTTCCATTGAGAACAGGAGAACAGGTCTGAAGCCAATCTCAGACGTAGCCCATTCCTGGGTATACCCTCTTGGGGTGAATCCCCCTTTCTCTTACCTACACAGGGATCAAGGGTTTATTGATGAAATGAAAACTCTGAATAAGTGGAGAGAAGCTGGCAAGCCTAACTGCTGGGTCTACATAGCAGGAAAGGGCGATTTGGAAAGACTAGAAAGGAGTTAAAATCTTGGGAACCGTGTCAGGGTAAGCCCTGAATTGCTCACTTCTCAGAAGAACAAATGCGCTACCTTTGATTCTTTCCCTGCAGGATTGAACCCATGCCCAGAAGCATTATTGTATGAGACTACTTTGTACCCTCCTTCAAGCGGTTTCTCCACGCTCAGTGGCACGCCAGCCCATAACTTCTTTGTTCCCCCTCTTCTCTCCCCCCCCCACACCCACTGCCATGTTCTTTGCCTACTCAAAGCCACCGTTTACACCATCTCTCCTTCCCTCTGTGCACTCTCTCCATGCTCAGAGGCAGTCTCAATGCCACCTCTCCTCCCCCCCTTGTGACTTTCCCTCTATGCTCAGACACTCTTTAACACCTGCATTCCCTCCCTGCTCAGAGACGCTCTTTACACCTTTTCTGCCTCCTGTGGCTCTCCCTCCATGCTCAGAGGCAATCTCAATGCCACCTCTCCTCCCCCCCCTCTTGTGACTTTCCCTCTATGCTCAGAGACACTCTTTAACACCTGCGTTCCCTCCCTGCTCAGAGACGCTCTTTGCACCCTTTTCTGCCTCCTGTGGCTCTCCCTCCATGCTCAGAGGCAATCTCAATGCCACCTCTCCTCTCCCCCCCCCTTGTGACTTTCCCTCTATGCTCAGAGACACTCTTTAACACCTGCATTCCCTCCCTGCTCAGAGAGGCTCTTTGCACCCTTTTCTGCCTCCTGTAGCTCTCCCTCCATGCTCAGAGGCAATCTCAATGCCACCTCTTGTCCCCCCCCTTGTGACTTTCCCTCTATGCTCAGAGACACTCTTTAACACCTGCATTCCCTCCCTGCTCAGAGAGGCTCTTTGCACCCTTTTCTGCCTCCTGTAGCTCTCCCTCCATGCTCAGAGGCAATCTCAATGCCACCTCTCCTCTCCCCCCCCCTTGTGACTTTCCCTCTATGCTCAGAGACACTCTTTAACACCTGCGTTCCCTCCCTGCTCAGAGACGCTCTTTGCACCCTTTTCTGCCTCCTGTGGCTCTCCCTCCATGCTCAGAGGCAATCTCAATGCCACCTCTCCTCTCCTCCCCCCCTTGTGACTTTCCCTCTATGCTCAGAGACACTCTTTAACACCTGCGTTCCCTCCCTGCTCAGAGACGCTCTTTGCACCCTTTTCTGCCTCCTGTGGCTCTCCCTCCATGCTCAGAGGCAATCTCAATGCCACCTCTCCTCTCCCCCCCCCTTGTGACTTTCCCTCTATGCTCAGAGACACTCTTTAACACCTGCATTCCCTCCCTGCTCAGAGAGGCTCTTTACACCCTTTTCTGCCTCCTGTGGCTCTCCCTCCATGCTCAGAGGCAATCTCAATGCCACCTCTTGTCCCCCCCCCTTGTGACTTTCCCTCTATGCTCAGAGACACTCTTTAACACCTGCATTCCCTCCCTGCTCAGAGACGCTCTTTGCACCCTTTTCTGCCTCCTGTGGCTCTCCCTCCATGCTCAGAGGCAATCTCAATGCCACCTCTCCTCTCCTCCCCCCCTTGTGACTTTCCCTCTATGCTCAGAGACACTCTTTAACACCTGCATTCCCTCCCTGCTCAGAGAGGCTCTTTGCACCCTTTTCTGCCTCCTGTGGCTCTCCCTCCATGCTCAGAGGCAATCTCAATGCCACCTCTTGTCCCCCCCCCCTTGTGATTTTCCCTCTATGCTCAGAGACACTCTTTAACACCTGCATTCCCTCCCTGCTCAGAGACGCTCTTTGCACCCTTTTCTGCCTCCTGTGGCTCTCCCTCCATGCTCAGAGGCAATCTCAATGCCACCTCTCCTCTCCTCCCCCCCTTGTGACTTTCCCTCTATGCTCAGAGACACTCTTTAACACCTGCATTCCCTCCCTGCTCAGAGAGGCTCTTTGCACCCTTTTCTGCCTCCTGTGGCTCTCCCTCCATGCTCAGAGGCAATCTCAATGCCACCTCTCCTCTCCTACCCCCCTTGTGACTTTCCCTCTATGCTCAGAGACACTCTTTAACACCTGCATTCCCTCCATGCTCAGAGAGGCTCTTTGCACCCTTTTCTGCCTCCTGTAGCTCTCCCTCCATGCTCAGAGGCAATCTCAATGCCACCTCTTCTCCCCCCCCTTGTGACTTTCCCTCTATGCTCAGAGACACTCTTGAACACCTGCATTCCCTCCCTGCTCAGAGACGCTCTTTCCACCCTTTTCTGCCTCCTGTAGCTCTCCCTCCATGCTCAGAGGCAATCTCAATGCCACCTCTCCTCTCCTCCCCCCCTTGTGACTTTCCCTCTATGGTCAGAGACACTCTTGAACACCTGCATTCCCTCCCTGCTCAGAGAGGCTCTTTCCACCCTTTTCTGCCTCCTGTGGCTCTCCCTCCATGCTCAGAGGCCCTTTTTAACACCTTCCCCTCCGGGCACTCCTTGCATGCTCAGAGGCACACCGCCTCTCCTCCCTCCAAGCGGCTCCGCTCACCGCCAGGCGTGGTTCCGAAGAGGGTGCCGCCAGGAGTGGTGCTGTAGTCGCCCGGAGGCAAGGCGACTCCTTCGGCCAAGTCCAGCAGCTTGTTAGGGACGGGGATATCCCTGCCCAGCGTGGGCTCCGGAGCGGGATGGGGGCGACAACAGGCGGCGGACATGGCCGGGAAGAGACGCGCCGCGATCGCCTGGCGAGCCACAGCCGCCTCCTCCTCCTCCTCCAGCGCAGCGCAGCAAAAGCTCGGCGGAGCACCCGCCGCCCCGCCCTCTTTGTTTAGCCCGCGCGAAGCCTCTTGGGAGGTGTAGTCTTCGAACTCGCCCCGGGGCACGCCTCTCGCTGGGAGCTGCGGAAAGCAGACGCTTCTGAATGGTGGGATGTGGTCGCCACCTAGCCTGGATGATTAACAGCCCCTCTTGCTAAATAGGGGGACGCGGTGGCTCAGTGGGTTAGGACGCTGAGCTTGTCGATCAGATGGTCGGCAGTTTGGCAGGTCGAATCCTGAGTGCCGCGTAACAGAGTGAGCGCCTGTTACTCGTCCCAGCTTCTGTCAACCTAGCAGTTTGAAAGCACATAAAAAATGCAAGTAGAAAAATAGGGACCACTCCGGTGGGAAGGTAACAGCGTTCGTGTGCCTTTGGCATCTAGTCATGCCGGCCACATGACCACGGAGACATCCTCGGACAAGCGCTGGCTCTTCGGCTTTGAAACGGAGATGAGCACCGGCCCCTAGAGTCGGAAACAACTAGCACGCATGTGCGGGGGAACCTTTACCTTTACCTTTACCTTGCTAAATAAGGTGCCCCCCTCCCTTGTTTTTCTTTAAGATGTTTAAGCCACAGACCAAGTTCGGCCCTGAATTAGCAAACCGCCCTGGGGCTGGTGCGAAGCCAGGCACAGATTTATTTATTTTTTAGCAAACTTGCAACTCCTGGATAAAAGGGTTCTGCTCAACCGTTTGTCTTGGCGCAAGGTGGGAAGTCCCAAAAACGGGACTTTAAAAAAAAAGCCACTAAGTCAGGGGTAGGCAACCTCGGCTCTTTTATGACTCATGGACTGGCTCAGGAATTCTGGGAGTTGAAGTCCATGAGTCATAAAAGAGCCGAGGTTGCCTACCCCTGCACTAAGTAAAGAGCCAATGTGCCACTAGGATACAGTACTCTGAAGGACTCTCCTCGAGAAGGAACAAAACCCAGAAGCCGTTGATAATTGTTCCCAAACCATCCTGAAGTTTGAATAAAACCAATTCCAGCTGAGGTTGGCTACTTTTTCATGGAGCTGGTTGCGTATTTAGTTTCTTTTACAATATCGAGCTTCCCGCAGGGCCCAATGTGGTCGTTTGGTTTCTTCAGCACATTTGTGTGAATTCAGCCCTTGTGGGTCTACGGAGGGAAGTGTGGTTGAAGAAACCAGGGTAGACTCTGTAATCCAGAAGGGTTTGGTCAGGAGGGAAATTCAGGCCTAGTCTCAGACTAAAAAGGCAGAAAGAGAGAAATGAAGAAAAGACTAATTCTTGAAAGCATGCTGACATGTATTTTTCAGCCTTACAAATTTAGATGGCAACGCTTAGCTGATCTGGGAAAAACCCAGCAGGGTGGACTTTGGAATGGATTGGATGGGAGGCACAAAGGGATTCTAAGGCTGTGGATAACATTAGGAAATTGGGGGGGGGGGAAGCAGGAAGGAAATTATAAACTGGTTGTCAAGAAAAGTGCCTAGCCAGTTGTCAACAAAACTTATGAACCTCAATTCCCAGAATTCCCTAGCCAGCATGGTTGGCTGGGGAATTCTGGGAGTTGAAGTCCACAAGTCTTAAAGTTGCCAAGCTTGGACACCCCTGATTTACAGTATACCTACCCGGAGGGAGATGGAGGCCTCCTTGTTTAAATAGCAGATGGATCACTCTTGGTTTTGGGAACTGATGGGTGACAAGAGAAAGCCTTGTCCTTTTGATTCCCAGCGCAATTGTCAAAGTGACTTTCAGTTGGTCCTTACACAACCATTGCATCATCCGACGGTTGCACGATTAAAACTCAGGTGATTGGCAACCAGCATGTATTTAGAACACTCCAAGTGTCTCAAGGTTACATTACCCCCATTTGCAACCTTCCCATCTGCCTTCTGACTTCAGCGGGAGAAGCAGAATTTGCTTAACAGCCGCAGGATTCACTTAATTGCAGCGTTTTTCTTAACAACCATGGCAAAAAAAAGTTTGTAAAATTGGGCACGATTCACTTAACAACCACTTTGCTTAGCGATGGGAATTTTGATGTCAATTGTAGCCATAAGTTGAGGACAATCTGATGGCCTTGAGCTTCTGGAGGGAAGGCAGGGCATCTGGTTAATTATTCAGTCAATACTCCTCAAGTCCTAATTTCCCATAATTTTTCTTCTCCCTTGAAAGAAACTGTAAAAGCAAAGTACTTTTTTTTTAGAAAACTTGTGGGTTTTCTGCATTGTTTTCACTTAAGTCACGAGGGGCTACACTTGATTTGTCACTTGTCTGTTGATGCTGCTCTCTTAATCCTTTTAATTTTACTTCATCGTAATAGAGTTCATTGTTCTTGGCTGCAAAAGTTAATGTACCATTTATTTCCTGTCCTGCAGCTTTTGCAATCTTTGTTCCTTTAATCCCTTTCTGGGACACGCACATAAGGGCTTCTTTGAGGCATAAATCGAATGATCGTGGTTGTTATGATCATGTTATTTTTTAGATGATACGGATTGGACCGTCAGACACGTGGCCAGAGATTGTCCTGTCAGTGTTGTTATTACATACTTGGATTTTCAGAAAACACCTCATCGAATATTTTGAAAAAAGCAGCTCTCCTGGAATAAGGGCATATTGGCAGTTGGTGAAAAAGAGGAAGCAAGCAGTAGGAATCAACAAGTTTTTTTTTTAATGGTGTAAGAAGGGAAACCTCTCAAAGGCTGCAGTGATTCACTTAACAACTGTGGAAAGAAAGCTCATTAAATGGGCCCAAAGTCCCTTAACAAATGTTTCACTTAGCAACAGGACTGTTTGGGCTCCATTGTGGTCGTGAGTCAAGGACTACCCTTCCATTCCAAGGGTGAGTTGGTGAGAAGATCCAAGTAAAATAAAATAAAAGTGCCCGCTGGCAAAGGGGAGGGTAAGAGGAGAGAAGAAAATCTGCCTAAAAATCTAAATCAGTACTGCCAATAAATAATCAAAAATGCAATGCCAGAGTCACGGGCTTGCAAGCTGCATTGTCGGTCATAGCATACCAGTGAAATGATGAAGTCACTTCTCTCCTTTGCTCTCTTTATTTTTTAAAAAAGATCAGCTGTTCCAGATCCTGCAGTTAACTGTAGTAACTGTACAGCCAAACCGTTCCTGGTTGAGAATGTTATTTACACTCCTCTGTCCAAGGAAAGATAATAGGGTCATAGCATCTAATTGGCTTCTGTTGGACTTGCTACCCCAGTTATTCCGATAATTCTTAAATAACCAATCTCAGGTGTGGTGCAGACAGAAACGGCACAGAGTAATGCAATAATATAGAAATTAATAAGCTGAGGATTTCAACTCCTTGATGTTAAAAAAAACAACAACAGTCTGAATGTCCATTAAAATGAGTGCTTTCAAAATGAATCCAATTTTTGGCAAGATCTTGAGCCAAGATCTCTTTTAGGGAATTTTAGGTAAGGAAATGGATATGGCAAACAGTCTTTAATGTCCTGGAAAAATTTGGGCAATAGGAATACAACAATGTGTATTCAGAAATCAGAAGAGTTATGGGTGGAAAATTAAATTTGATACAAAACTGGAAAGAGATCTGCAGGTTTGGTATTAGCACCATTGAGGAATGTGCCAAAGGATGAATCATAACATGTTCTCCGTGGACTTTTCTTCTTTCCAGTTCCTGCAAATTCAGTGTAATCTCCCAAGGAGAACTGTTAGTAGTTTGTCAAGTCAATAATTTCTTTTCTTCATTTACTGCTGCTCATTGACATGAAATACGAATTTACTCTTTGCTTTTTATCATGGCCTACTAGCCTTGGTCATATTAACCCAGAGTTTCCTTCTTGGGTGGCTTTCAGAAACAGTTGTGAAACTAAATGGTGTGAGATTTTACAGCTGCATATTTTTCTCCTTTTCTCCTCCATGGAGGTATGAAACAGAAGCCTTTAGTGTGGGGTGACCTTGCATTGGTGTGAACTGTTCACCTGTTGAGGTGACAGGGAAAGGCATGGAAGAATCACACCTGCCATATGGTCTTTCCCCTGTACTGTATTTAGATAACATCAAGGAGAAGAAAATACAGTGTAAGGTTAACCTGCTAATGAGATACTCAACAGGTTGGGACACATTGTTCTGGTGAGAAGCGATGGGCTCCATGCATGATGCTAAATCATGGTTTCTTTAACTGTCATGTATTAGATAAATCAAAATTGGTTGAGTTCACACCTTATCTTAAAACCATAATTGAACTGTTTTCAAATCACACCGGAAGAGAGGGCATAACCTACTGAGACATAATCAATCCACCATATAGCTTGATGGACTTGTAGAATGGATCAATGGAACTTCCAAACAGCTTTGAATCCCAACCCCATCTTTTTCTCCAACTTAACGATTGGTTAAGGAGTTTACTGGTGTCAGCAAAGGTTGAGAAATAGGATCAACGTCTGCAAGATGTGATGGGTGAGGAGCTTAGGAGACCACACACACACCCCCAGTGTGTTGATTTGGGAGATTTCCCATTATAAATCTAATGCTTCAAGCTCTAGTATATGCTGGTGAAAGAGGTTCATTGAAGCAAAGGGATCTCCCCTGCTTGAATCTCATGCTAAACCATTGTTAAACTAATGTTTTATTGAATGATAAGCGATTGGCATCTTATTTGATCAACCATGGTTTTTAAAAAAAATCACAATGGTTAGTTTATACAACATGCAGAGCCAAAACCAAACAGCTGCAGTGTTACTTATTGTGAAATGTGAACACAATCACTGAGTTGACATCTGAATAAACATTCTGTGGGATTCCCCATACCTCCTCAGCATGCCCATTGTCCTCCTTTTTCCCTTCCCCTTCCTCTTCCTCTTCCTCTTCCTCTTCCTCTTCCTCTTCCCTTTCCCCATCCTTTATCACTCTTCCACTATTTGACACCATGGATCTTCACAGGAGGAGAAGAGAAGAAAAATTCTCAGCCGATGAACTGAATGTGCAAATGGTCAAAAGTTCTTCCTTTCAGCTTTGAATCTGGTGTGGTCTGTACCATTTGTGTGTGCCCCACTGTGTCCTTGGCATTTTTGTGGTTGGAGAAAAAAAAAGAATGGCCACAAATTACCATTTGTAACTCAAGAGAACTGTTATATTGCTAAGCACATTGGTTTGTGCTTCTTAAATTGTAAGCCGCCCTGAGTCTTCGGAGAAGGGTGGGATATAAATGGGATTAAAATAAAAAATAAAAAAAATAAAAAAATATATCAGTGTGACTCAGCTGGCCTTAGACTCTGCCCTTTTCTTTCCTGCGGAGTCCTGAAAGAGACAGCATTGGGGTGAGCTCATTCTACAAGAAGCGAAGAGGAAGGTGAACAAGTAGCATCTAAAATCAAAGGAATAAACCACCCTTAGTTGCAATTGGAAAATGTATTGATATTTTGACGATTATTGTTCTTGTAACCTTCCCGAGAGATGCCTGGGAATTTGTTTAACTAAATTTATCACAAAAGGGCAGCATCATTATTTCTGACTGTACTCCAGTCGATTAATTAATTTATTTGCATGTATCTGTTTTATTTTTATTTTTTTTCTGTATCCACCAATTCAGGATCTGTATTGGAGAACATGTCAAAAATAGCTTTTCCTTCTCTGACTAAGTTATCCATAATCAGGCACTCTTGGCATAGAGGGATTTGTAATTCCCCTTGGATAATGGCTGAGTGACTGGTTGTGATATGCAATCACAACCAATAATTTACAGCGCTGGTATATCAAAATTCATAGGGGAAAAATCAGTAGTAGGTAAACTTTTGGGGGCTAGGGCCTTCTTTTTCAGTGGAGGGGGGAGTCTGAAAATCTCAGGGGCTGGCAAAATTCCTCCAAATGGATAGGGTCTCGTCTATAATGGCAGAACTGAGATTTAACCCTATTTCTTGATTTTGATAGGCAATACATTTCAGCAGCATGGTGAATATGAATTCCTCACACCCTTTGAAAGGTTCAGAGCTCTTCCAACTTATGGTGAGAATTAGAAACAAGAATCTTTTCCTTCTTGGTGACCCATTGGGTTAAACTTGGGAATCCATGCCAGGGATATGCTCTGCCAAACAGCTTATTTCAAAGACCCAAATAAAATATGTCAAGTTGTAGCGTTGCTGCAGCCCAACGTTGAGCTACTAGTAGCAGACATAATGTCTGTACTCACTTGGAATTGTAACTAATTCAAAGGGTTGGGGTTTGTTTGTTTGTTTGTTTTGCATAGCAAGAATCCATCTCTCTCCTATTCTTTCCAATGACTCAGGGTGGTTTACAATTATTAAAAATATTAAACCCAAGGAATAATACAAAAACACCAATACAAAAGAATGGAGGTGACAGAGAAAAGGAACCCAGATGGGACAAGGAAAAGGAAGAAAGAGCAATCATTTTAACCTCTGCTTACCCCACTCACCTCTCTGTACTGTGCAGATATCTCGATCTTGAGAGATGGTTAAAAACAACCCGGACAACAAGTATTTTCAGACCTTCAGATACTAGGGTTTCTAAAGTAAGTTGTAGCACTACTACAGCCCAGTGTTGAACTACTAGCAGCTGGATCACATCTAATACCTGTACTCAGTTGGAATTTAACTAATTTATAGGGGTTTATCATTTCTATCCTCCTTTTTCATAAAGATTGTGGGTCTGATTTCATTTCAATGGTCTTTATAAGAGTTTCTTTTAATACCAAGACTTTGGTTTGCTATCCTTCAGAAGCTGCTGCTGCTCCCCCATGTGACAAGCCATCAAATTGCTAAAGGTGGCTTATCCATAATTTTTTTTCTATAAAAAAAAAATAACCCCAAAACCAAAACCTGCCAGAAAAGTCTCCTCTTCCTCCCTCTTTCCCTTTTAAGAATAATTCTGTCATTCTAACAGTCTTACAGGGACAGTCAAATCTAAAACATAGTAGCCTTTGTGAGTCTTTCTCGCCAGTTAATGCCATGATTTAATCCTAGTTTGTAAATTCCATCTCATCAGAAGACGGCCCAACTATATTCAAGATAAACAGAAGTGGAAGGCGGCAAGTTGGGGAAACTTATATTAGGTTATCTAGGGCGGAGTTAGTCAGTAGCTTTAAACTTCTTGGTTAAGGTTAAACGTGCATATTTTTATAGTAAAAGTGCCCATAACTGGAAGTCAAGGACTGGAGCAAGGAGAGGGTGATCAGTAAGTCAATCAGCACCAGAATTTCTGAGTCTGCACATTTCAGGACCCTGGACAGAGGCCAAGAATTAAAGGGGCAGCAGTTATTCATTTGAACCTGGGTGTACTAACATTTTTCAATTAGCCCAAGTTGAAGGTACTTCCTGTTCTGGTATGGAGAGTTCTGAAACAGTGGAGTTAGTAAATCCCCCAAATCTTGATTCTCCATTTCAGAATAATATTATATCTGCCAATGACATAAATACTGAGAGGCTTCAAATTCGACGCAGTATAAATGTAAAGTTTGGACATGTTCCAAACAGATGGTTTCTTAGAAATATAAAGTAGGAAATGTTAAGGACTTCTATTAGGAGCAGGTATTGTGGAAGATTAAAGCACAGAGAAGTGAACAAATACATTTCACATTTCATTTCAATTTAAGATAGGCATAGAATCAAGATCACGCGAAGTATTAGTGCCGCTTTATAAAACCCTAGTAAGACCACACCTGGAATACTGCAGGCAGTTTTGGTCACCATATCACAAAAAAAGATGTTTGAGAGTTTGGAAAAAATTCAGAGAAGAGCAACTAAGATGATCAAAGGCCTGAAGACCAAAATGTGCAAAGAACAGCTGCAGGACTTGGGTTTGGCTAGTCCAGGGGTAGGCAACCTCGGCTCTTTTATGACTCATGGACTTCAACTCCCAGAATTCCTGAGTCAGCTATGCTATGCTATGCTGACTCAGGAATTCTGGGAGTTGAAGTCCATGAGTCATAAAAGAGCCGAGGTTGCCTACCCCTGGGCTAGTCTAAAGAAAAGAAGAAATAGGGGAGACATGAATTTTGAAGCTCCTGTAGGGTAGCAACATCTCTGTACTATAATAGATTTATGTTCTCTTGCAATCCATGCAAGACAGGGTATATAAGTAGGGAAACCTACCCACTGGTCTGCCTATCAGATGATGAGATTTATGGGAAGAGATGTGAAATCTCTGAAATCATGAATGCGGTCTGTGTGTGTGTGTGTGTGTATGTGTGTTTGTGTGTGTGTTTGTGTGTGTGTATGTCTAGAACAGGGATTTTAAACTGTCAGCCCATGGGCCGGATGCATCATAGTGAAACTGCACCCACCCCATTGCCGGCAATGGCAAAAACATCCGCGATACATCGTGACACATCACGTGGCATTGTGAGTTTGACACCCCTGGTCTTGAAGGAAGCAAGACAGAGAAAATATGTTTTCCAGGACTTCACTGTCTGTTTTGCTTCATCCATCAACAATCCATGAGACCTTGCAATAACTTTAATGCTTCCTTTTCGTCTCCCTGTGTAAAGAAATCCCCTTTCCTGGATTTCTGAATATGTTTGCTAAAACATTAAGCTCCAACATAGATGGACTGAAGGTTGATAATGGACAAAGTTCAATAATACATCTTGAAAAAGCAAACAACCCGGATTCAGGCACAGTTTTACCTTTGTTTCAAAAGGTAAAGGAAAATGAGGTTTGGCAATACAGTACAATTGGGAAGTCTTTGAGTTAGTCTAGCTGAGTGTTTCACAAATAAGGAGACAGACAGAGGAGAAAGGAAGGAGGAGGAGGAGGAGAAAGGGAGGGAGGGAGGGAGGGAGGGAGGGAGGGAGGGAGGGATGAGGCAAAAAGTTGCAGAAATAGGGTTTGCATCAAGACCAAGTATGGAGGAAACCAATTCTGGCTTTTATCATGGAGCATCTCATTGATCTATATGACATCTTTGAAAATAGAACTAAGCGTTCATTATTCTTTTGCTAAATGCCAGTGGCTGACTTAGAGAAATAATGAGCTGCCAATCACCATTACATAAGACTAATTTTAGCATTGAAGATGATACTTTACTTTTAATTGCTGAAATCCATTTTCAGGATAGTAGTATTTAAACTACTCAATCACCAAAACAGCCCAATAAACGTGAAATAAATGGCTTCTTAAGGTCCACTGAAACTCAGTCTAGATGAGGTCAAGGGCATGCTTTGTATGAAGAAGTCAGACGTGCAGATGGGCTCTTGTGCCTTCAGTTAAAAATCAGGAGCGTTTCTTCTTTCCCTGACCTCTCCTATCTAATCAATAATTCAACTCCACTGTAAAACAACAGATTTGTTTTAAAATAATCCATTTCTTTCAAAAAGAGCACATTCTAGCGTTTACTCAATTACAGGTAGTCTTTGACTTATGGTCACAATTGAGCCCCCAAATTTCCATTTCTAAATGAGGAAAATGTTGTGTCTCATTTTATGATCTTTTTTTGCCCTAATTATTAAGCAATTTTAAGTGAATCATGCAGTTGTTAAGTGAATTTGGCTTCCCCCATTGACTTTGCTTGTCAGAGACTGGTTGAGAAGGTTGCAAATGGTGGCCCCGGGACACTGCAACAGTCCTAAATACATGCCAGTTTCAAGCAGCCAAATGTTAATCAAGTAATCATGGGGATGCTGCAATGGTCATAAGTGTGAAAACTGGTCATAAGTCATTTTTTCCAGTGCTGTTGTAACTTTGAACCTGTTTTCACTTACATTTATTGTCGGGTCAGTATTTGGCTACTTCATCCTTACTAGGACTGCTTTCAGATACATAACCACATCTTACTCAATAGAGTTCAAGATCAGGTTTTCAAGACTTGAACTCACAATCCTTGCACTTCTGATGACCATATGCAGTATGTGAGATTTAGGAATTATCCAGCCCCCAGCCCCCACCCCCACCCCATGCTCAACAATGTTGTCAAAAGTGGTGTGATTGAATTCTGAGACATCCTTGAGTAAAACAGATAACATCTTTAAACAGCCAGACGTATTTGTGCCTTTTTGATTCCTTCACTGACCTCACGGTGTACATTCATTCTGTAGGGAATTTACTTTGCAAGATGCAGAATTTGAAATATATGGATAAAGACATTCCAGTGATGCCCTTGCCTCATCAATGCAATGTTATTCTCGCAGCTCCCTTTCACTTGCAGCCTGCAGAAACCCAGCGTCCTTCTCCCAGTCTGTTCTGTACCAGCCTACTACCGGCCCTGCAAATAAGGCAGGGACAACCCCTTTACAAGAAGGCAAGAGGCTGGAACTAAGCTTGCCAAATTTATGGACACAAAAGCAAACAGAGCAAAAACAAGACACGAACCATGAAACAGGAGCTATTCAAATGGTTGCCTTCAGCAAACCAGCCCTCCCACGCATTCCCCTTTTAAACAGTTCAGGGCGTGGCTTCTCTCTGCCTCCTTCTGAGGTGCCCCATTGCCTTCCTCTGTTTACTCCTGATTGACTGCCTCCTGTGTCGGGCGTCCTTGAACAGGGCCAGCTGTGGGTCATCTTCATCCACGCTGTCAGGCTCACACAGCTGGGTCTGCGTCATAACCAGGTGGGAGGGGCCTGGCTGAGGGCTCTCATCAGCAAGCTCTCCAACACCCTCAGCAACCTCTCCAACACCCCCCTCCTCCTCCTCTGAATCATCCGACCCAACTGCCGAACCCACAGGCTGACCCTGAATCACAACACAGTCCAGGGCTTTGCATTAACACACATTAACTCCACTTCTCCTCAACCACCTTGTTCAAGTGTCTTTGAAGAGAGAGAAAACACTAGCTGCCTTTGTCTCCCACGGGAAGGCTGGTTTTCCTTGAACTATTGTGAAAGCTTGCAGTGGCTGAGATAGTCTACCTCCTTAATAAAGATGCATGATTTTTTTTCCCAATTAGTAATTCAGGAAGGAAACCTAAATTTAAAAAAAAATCACATGACCCTAACTTATGAAACAAGAGTATTATTACAAAACTTCCTCCTTCAACTGTTCAACCTGGAAAGAATACTAGGCCCTTTGTTTTCATTAGGTACTTATCTTAAGCCCAGTAGGCAGAGCACTGATAGAATGCTGGTTATCTAGTGCCGTTCTTTCTTAGACTCCTGGGTGAATTTTCCTGTGTTCTTCAAGCAATGGTTTAGTGGCTTTAGGCATGGCAAATCAAGCAATGCATGCCTGGCATGTTGTTCAAGATTCTAATTTTATTAAGTAAAGAACAAGAGATGGGAATAAAGTTAAAGCATTGCTCTCACATCTGATCTTCCTCCCTTTGTAGCGGTTATTAAGTGAATTGGGCCCAATTTTGTGACCTTTTTGCCATGGCTCATTAAATGAATCACAAGGTTATTAAGCAAAACTGGCTTGCCCTATTGACTTTGGTTGTTGAAAATCCTTGGCAAGGTCACAAATGGCGATTATGTAATCTCAGGATGCTGCAACCATTGAAAATGCATGCTGGTTGCCAAGTGCCCAAATTTTGAATATGTGCTTGCAGGGATGCTATGACCATCAAAGGTTCAAGGACCGGTTGCAAGTTATACAACAGCATTGTTGTAACTTCAAATGGTCACTAAACAAATAGTTATAAGGGCTGCCTGTATGGTCATCCCAGATTTTCTTTACATTTATAAGAATAAACTATTTTTTACTTCTTGAGTAGCAAGGAATTCCAGGAGAAATTATCTCCTAAACTGAGCTTGCTTTCAAAGAAAAATCATTAGAGGCTTGTAGTGGTTACATCTTTTCTCCCTATAGCCAGAATCACCATCATCCAATTCTTGCCTTGCATTCCAATCATTCCACAGTTAACTGTCTCTAGAGCAGTATTTCTCAACCTTAGTAGCCTGAAGAACTGTGGCCTTCAACTTCCAATTGTCTTTAACAATTGGATAATATGAGCCAGAAACTTCGGATTTTAGATTCTAATCAGCCCACTTCTGTAATGTCTCATGGACTGTTCAGCGAACATTGTATGGAGTGTACAAACTCTACTTCAAGAGTGTCTTTAGTCTAGAGCAGAGGTCTTCAAACCTGGCCCTTTTCGACTTGTGGACTTCAACTCCCAGAATTCTTCAGCCAGGCACGCTAGCTGAGGAATTCTGGGAGTTGAAGTCCACAAATCATAAAAGAGCCAAGTTTGAAGATCCCTGGTCTAGAGATTATTATTATACTTAGTACTACTACTACTAGTAGTAATAGGCTAAAACATATGATGAACTGTAGCAGGAACTGGGTATGTCTAGGCTAATAAAGAGAAGGACTAGGGGTGACATGATAGCATGTCCAATATGCATGTCCATGTCCAATGTCTTCCAATATTTGGGAGGCTGTCACAAAGAAGAGGGGGTCAACCTCAGGGCGGGTGGAATCTTATCAAAGAAAGTTCCAATCTAGAACTAAGGAGAAATTTCCTGACAATGAGAACAATAATCAGTGGAACAGTTTGCCTTCAGAGGTTGTGGGTGCTCCATCACTGGAGGTTTTTAAGAAGAAATTGGACAACCATTTGTCTGAAATAGTACAGGGTCTCCTGCTTGGTTAGATGGTTAGACTAGATGACCTCCAAGGTCCCTCTGTTACTCTGTATTAGAGACAACAGTTGACTGGGCAAAACTCCCCTGCTTCCCTATAATAATAATACGGTCAAGGAATTTTACTATACTAAGATATGCAAATATATACATTTCTTGGTGGTAAATTGTGTCTGAGAGTTTACAGACTGTACTTCTAAAAATGTTCAAGCTTGTTTGAGCAGAGATGACAATAGGACAAAACTGGATGTCTGTATACAGTATGTGTACTTAGAAAAGGCTACCACAATGCCATTAGGCATGGCTTAAGGAAAATGCGATGAAGTCAGCTAATGAGAGCTGAAGCATAAGAACACATCATGAAATTGTTTTAATTATGCAGCACCTAAAGGAAAACAAATAGAAAGACTTAAAAGCTCACTACCCTATCCTGCCTGATTTTATAAGCGTATTTTATAATCTAACAGCATTTCCACATTTTCATTTTGGCCAATAGGTGGGGGTGCTTTGCTGTTTATTTCAAGAGAAAAAGCTTTAGTATGCTGCACTGACAATTCCTTGTTAACAATTCCACACTGGCACAGGTTTATTTCTTAATGTTATCGGACTATTTTGTTCTGGAACTGTTTACAAGGATGAAGAAAAGAAATGAACCATCCAAAAACAAAATGTTTCATAAGGAACGATGAATAAAATAAAAGGTTTAAAAATCATACAAGTAGCTCAAAAGTTCTCTGCTTGTAAAAAATAACCAGAGACTATCAAACTGCTCTAAGACAAGTAAATAAAAATAACCAAGGAAAAAAGTGAATAAAAGAATTGTGAAAGTAACCAAAGGACAAGACATGGCATCTCTCTAAAACTGGCAGAAAATGTTGTGATAAGAAATGAATGAGTTAAGTGCAGAAGACAAGACAGATTTTCTGCTGGAATGTATTACAAATGATTTCGAGAAAGAGGCTGATCAGATTTACCATTTAAAGCACTTCCAAGGGATAATTGTAGCCTGCCAACATCCTTTATATGACCCTCCCCAACTTTTTCCAGAGAGAGTGATGTCAAAGAGCCTTGGTGGAGCAGTGGGCTAATGCCTCCTTAAGTAACACCAGCTGCCTGCAATTAGTGCAGGTTCGAGTCCCACCAGGCTCAAGGTTGACTCAGCCTTCCATCCTTCCGAGGTAGGTAAAATGAGGACCCAGATTGTTGGGGGCAATTAAGCTGACTTTGTAATAATGCCGCTTGGGGTGTGTGTGAAAGCCCTAATAAGCAGGCATATACATAGAATGAAGGCTACCGCTAAGCTTGTAAGCCGCCCTGAGTCTTCGGAGAAGGGCGGGATATAAATGGAATTAAAATAAAATAAATAAATAAAATAAAATAAATAATTCATGGTTTGGTGGTTTGGTGGGTATTTGAGGAGTTGCTAAGGGATCAGATGAGTGTCTTAAGCCTCGCTTTGGGCACCGTTTCATCCTTTCAAATTTGTCTTCCCAAACGGGCCCTGACCTCCTCATCCCCTTTTACAGTGCAGACCTTAAGACACCACACAAACCTTGGTGACAAAACTTACACAACCTTTCTCTTCTGGATATAAAGAGGATCTGCAACACTGAAGGGCCAAGAAGATGGCCCAGCAACTCCAACGTCTATCACTTACCATGAGAACAAAATATTGTCTTGTTAATCCAAAATGCACCACTAGCAAAGAAGGCGAACAATAAAGAATCCTGAATAAATAACAGCAATCGAAGGAAAGGGGAAAAGGTTCGGCTTTTCTGTTACCTCTTTAAGGATTTTGGTCTGGGGACTGAAAAGGCCTGAAGAGACACCTTCAAATTCTACCTGCTATCTCTTTCTCCTTCACTTCCTCCCTTCTTTTCTTTTGAGTGGTTTTTTTTTACAGAAAGTCTTGTTATTGAGCGTATAAAAAAGTCTGCTTGTTATTTGAATAAGTAGCGGATATATATGATGTATAACTAGCTTGTAGTTATTTTACCAAGAGTTAAAGTGCGATGGAATTTAATATTTTATTGTTGTTTGCATATTTTAGATTATGTTTGTTTGTATTTTTATACCCTGTATTTTGCTCTGGGAAGTCGGGGAGGGGAGGATGGGGGGGGTTGGGGAGAGGGGAGGGGGAGGGGGGGTTTGTATTCAAAAATGTATTGTAAAACTTTTCAATAAAAAAAGTCCGCTTGTTATTGAGCATATGAAATGAGAATGCACAGATAAAGATTCTAAACTGATAGCAGTTCTCTGTAATCTCCCACTCTTCTTCCACAATCCAGGCAGCCCCTGCCCAAGGTATCTTAGCAATTGCCACCATCCATCTGTTTCTAGACTCTTATCTCCAAGGATAAGAGCTTTGGAGAGCTTCCAAGAGAATACTACCCCTACCAGTCAATGAGAATTGCTGTGCCACAGGGACTCGTTTGTCCAAGCTCCCAGATGGAGATCCAATTATCAGGGAGGACCTTATGGCAAAGGAAATGCATACATCCTGCAACAAAGAATAACTTTAGTATGGATCTCTTCACTTTGAGAAGCCTGAATGTTATAGGAAGGGATTGTCACCACTTCCTTTCCACAAAATTGAAAGGGAGGTGGGGGGTCAAGGAGTTTCTTTGAAAGGACAAAATTCAAAGCCTGACAAGAGGAAGAAGTGGATCAAAGGGTACCACAGGAAGACAGACCAGGATCAGTCAAATTCGTGTAAAATCAATTTGCCTCACTGATTTCAGAACGTTTCAATACTCTGTTCGGTACTCTTGAAATCCATGGAATTCTCAATGCTCTTGAAATCAAGATTTCAAAACTTGAAATATGTAAACTTTGAATCCAACTGAATCATTGCACTTTTTTTTTGTTGTTGTTCTAAGCCAACTTGATTGATTTGGTTTGCTTTAACATACGTACTTAGTCACTTTGGGCTTGTTCTACAAAAGAGAGCACAGTTAAAGGGTGTGGAGACAAGGATGAAGAAAAGAAACGAACCATCCAAAAACAAAATGTTTAATAAGGAACGACGAATAAAATAAAAGGTTTAAAAATCATACAAGAAGCTCAAAAGTTCTCTGCTTGTAAAAAAAAAAACCAGAGGCTATCAAACTGGTCTAAGACAAGTAAATAAAAACAACCAAGGGAAAAAGTGAATAAAAGAATTGCAAAAGCAACCAAAGGACAAGACATGGCATTTCTCTAAAACTCGCAGAAAATGTTGTGATAAGAAACGAATGAGTTAAGTACAGAAGACAAGTACTCAGTTCAGTACTCTTGAAATCCATCGAATTCTCAGTGCTCTTGAAATCAAGATTTCCATACTTGAAATATATAAACTTTGAATCCAACTTAATCATTGCACCTTTTTTTTTGTTCTAAGCCAACTTGGTTGATTTGGTTTGCTTTAACATATGTACTTAGCCACGTTGGGCTTCTTCTACAAAAGACAGCATAGTTAAAGGGTGTGGGGACAATTATTTTATGTTTTCTGGGGAACGACCCAGTTACTCTGGAAAAGTTTAGCTTACCTTAAAAGTTAGGGTTAGGGTTAGGGTTGTTGTAGGGATGCTGTAATGGTATGAAGTGTGAAAAACAGTCATAAGCCACTTTTTTCAGTGCCACTATAATTTCAAATGGCCACTAAGTGAATAATCAAGGACTACCTGTACATGTAGGGTTCAGAAGTAGCCTTGGACCTCATAATTATGCTTCTGACTGGTAATAATAATAATAATAATAATAATAATAATAATAATAATAATAATAATAATAATAATAATAATAATAATAATAATAATAATAATATATAAAGTTGGAAGGGACCTTGGAGGTCATCTAGTCCAACCCCCTGCTCAGGCAGGAAACCCTATACCATTTCAGGCAAATGGCTGTCCAGTCTCTTCTTAAAAACCTCCAGTGTTGGAGCATTCACCGCTTCTGGAGGCAGGTTGTTCCACTGGTTAATTGTTCTAACTGTCAGGAAGTTTCTCCTTAGTTCCAGGTTGCTTCTCTCCTTGACTAGTTTCTATCCGTTGCTTCTTGTCCTGCTTTCAGGTGCTTTGGAGAATAGCTTGACTCCCTCTTCTTTGTGGTAGCCCCTGAGATATTGGAACACTGCTATCATGTCACCCCTCACCCTTCTCTTCATTAAACTACACATACCCAATTCCAGCAACCGTTCCCTATATGTTTTAGCCTCCAGCCCCCTAATCATCTTGGTTGCTCTTCTCTGTACCCTTTCTAGAGTCTCGACATCTTTTTTACATCGTGGTGACCAAAACTGGATGCAGTATTCCAGGTGTGGCCTTACCAAAGCATTGTAAAGTGGTATTAGTACTTCACTTGATCTTGATTCTATCCCTCTGTTAATGCAGCCTAGCACTGTGTTGGCTTTTTTGACAGCTGCAGCACACTGCTGGCTCATATTGAAGTGATTGTCTACTAAGACTCCGAGATCCCTCTCACAGTTACTACTATTGAGCAAGGTACCACCTATACTATACCTATGCATTTGATTTTTCCTGCCTAAATGTAGAACCTTACTTTTTTCACCATTGAATTTCATTTTGTTAGATAGTGCCCAGTGTTCGAGTCTGTCCAGATCCTTCTGTATCTTAAGCCTATCTTCTGGAGTATTGGCTATTCCTGCCAGCTTGGTGTCGTCTGCAAATTTGATGAGTTCCCCATCTATCCCCTCATCCAAATCATTAATGAAGATATTGAAGAGCACTGGGCCCAGAACAGAGCCCTGGGGCACCCCACTACACACTTCCTTCCATGTAGATGCGGTTCCATTGAGGACCACACGCTGAGTACGGCCTGTCAGCCAGCTACGAATCCATCTGGTGGTAATGCTATCTAACCCACATTTTTCTATCTTATCAAGTAGTAGGTTGTGATCTACTTTATCAAATGCCTTACTGAAGTCCAAGTAAATTATATCTACAGCGTTCCTCTGGTCCACTAATTTTGTCACTTGGTCAAAGAATGTAATAAGATTTGTCTGGCATGATCTGTTTTTGACAAACCCATGTTGACTTTTAGTGATGACTTTGTTTGCATCAAGGTGTTCGCTGATTTGTTGTTTGATTATCTTTTCCAGAATCTTCCCAGGTATTGAGGTCAGGCTGATAGGTCTGTAGTTTCCTGGATCTATTTTTTTCCCTTTTTTGAAGATGGGAACTACATCAGCTCTCTTCCAGTCCTCTGGTAGTTCCCCAGTGCTCCAGGATCTTTGAAAAATATAGTTCAGTGGTTCTGAGATCACGTCTGCCAGTTCCTTGAGAACCTTGGGGTGTAATCCATCTGGCCCTGGTGATTTGAACTCGTCTAGGCTGGACAGGTGCTCACTTACCATTTTCTTGCCTATCTTAACTTGCGTTTCTATTCTGTTTTTTATGGCACTGGTTTGGGTAGGTTGGACTGTTTTTTCCCTTTGTGTAAAGACAGATGCAAAAAACGAATTAAATAGTTCTGCTTTCTCCCTATTGCTTGTCACCTTCTTGCCACTTTCCCCCACTAATGGACCAATCATTTCCTTAACTTTTTTCTTGTTTTTTATATGTTGAAAGAAGCTTTTTTTGTTATTTTTGACTTTGGTCGCAAGCCTTAGTTCATTTTGAGCCTTAGCTTTCCTCACTTCATCTTTGCAGGCACGGGCTATTTGCTGATATTCTGACTTAGTTATGTGCCCCTCTTTCCAATTCTTATACTTGTCCTTTTTATCTTTCAATTTATCAGAGAGTTCTTTATGCAGCCATGCTGGTTTCTTTTGAGAGCTGTTATTTTTCTTCTTTGTTGGTATTGTACTAGACTGGGCCTTTATTATCTCACTTTTCAAAATTTCCCAAGCTTCTTGAGTTGTTTTCCCCTTTAGGATTCTCATCCATGGAATTCTTCCCATGGTCTCTCTAAGTTTATTGAAATTAGCTCTTTTAAAGTCCAAGACTCTAGTTTGGCTGTGTTCTATTGCTTGTGCCTCCAGAATGTTGAATTCCAATATTGCATGATCACTTCCCCCCAAGGTTCCTGTGGCTTCGACACCTTCTATCATTTCATCTCTGTTAGTGAGAATTAAATCCAATATGGCTAATCCCCTAGTTCCCTTCTCTACTTTTTGGGAGAGAAAGTTGTCTGCTAGGTTTGACAGGAATCTGTTTGATCTTCCACTTGGTGCAGAGTTTGTCTCCCAGTTGATATCAGGGTAATTAAAGTCCCCCATTACTATTGTGATGTGCTTCTTACATACCTTAGTTAGCTGACTAGCAAAAAGTTCATCTATTTCCTCTGCTTGGTTGGGCGGCCTATAGTATACACCTATGGCAATGTCATTTTTTCCCCTTTTATATTGACCCAAATGCTTTCAGGTTTACAGTTTTCGTCATTGTTGTGCTCTATTTCTGTAGAGATAAGGTTATTTCTTATATAGAGAGCAACTCCTCCTCCTCTTTTGTTTAGTCTGTTTCTTTTAAATAGTTTAAATCCCTCTAGCTGTGTGTTCCATTGGTAGGTTTCGTCCCACCATGTTTCTGTAATGGCAACAATATCATATCTGCCCTCATTTACCTGAATTTCTAGTTCACCCTGCTTACTGTTCATACTCTGTGCATTAGTGTATAGACATTTGAGTCCTTTATGACTGACGCTGTGTTTACTTGCTGCATAACTTGTGTGGTGCCTGGCTTCCCCTATTTTCTTAGATTGCCAGGGACAGTGATGTACTGTATCAATTAACTCACTATCCCCATTATTTAGTTTAAATGTTCCTCCAAAAAAGCTGTGATTTTATTGCCAAGTAACTCAGTCCCTTTCTTGGATGGATGCAGACCATCTCTTTTATACATTTTTTCATTGGACCAGCTACAGACATCATGACTAATATAACCAAAGCCTTCTCCTTTACACCACTCCTTTAGCCACATATTAAATTCTGCTATACGCTGGCCTTTTCCATTTTGCTCCTTATACACTGGTAAAACCTCTGAAAAAGTAAGCCTACAGCCTATTCTGCTAAGTTCCTGCCCCAAGCTCTGGAAATCATTCTGCACAGAGAGTACATCTTTTTGGGACAGATCATTAGTGCCAAGATGTACAATAGCCTCCACATCACAGTCCTTGCTGGCATTCTTGATTATTTTGGAAATACGCTTCTTGTCCCTACTGGCAGTAGCACCTGGAAGACACCTGACCTCTTTCAAAACCTCTGTGTCCTTTCCTAAATTTACATCCCTTATAATTGAATCACCAACCAGAAGGTGGCTTCTCTTTTAGATGCCTTTCTGTTCTTGCATGACTGGTGTGTAATACCCGATTCACACTTCTCCCTGTCGAAAACAAGTTTTTCATCTTGGACCACGATCCCCTGCTTATTTGAGTTATTATCACAGATACCTTTACCTGTCTCCTTAATGTCCTTATTAAGGTCAGAAAGGGCACTGTATCTGTTGTGCAGGGACACAGCGAAAGCTTTGGGTTTATGGTTCACAGATCTCACCCTGCCAGATCCCACGGTTGTCCACACTGCCCTTCTCCTGCAGGATCTTTGTGGTAGAGGGGGCTGATAGCACGGAGGCTCAGTAGGGTAGAATGGCTGAACTGGACACCTAATTTCTGCCTGAAGAGCACAGATTACAGACCCTAGATAAATAATCTGTCCTTGTAGACTAGTGATTTGTTTACAGATAGGACAGTTTCCAAGTTTGAAAAGGGTACTGCGAAAGACAGCTGCAAAACAGGTGTTGCACTGAACTAAGCCAGACATGCTGAGTTACAACGACTCTCAGATGCACTTGCCCTGAATGTACCGCTGCTGTTTTTGATATTTAGTTATATAATTCGCGCACCTTTTTTGGTGCTGCCCTTGCAAAACTTACAGCATGGAGCACTTCCCAGCAGCTCTGAAAGTTGAAATTCTGCTGAAAAGCAATGGAGATCCAGTGAGGACCCCAAATGCAGTTCAAATACAATGCAAACCAATCAGGGCTCTAGCTCCTTTTTTGGTGCTGCCCTTGCAAAACTTACAGCATGGAGCACTTCCCAGCAGCTCTGAAAGTTGAAATTCTGCTGAAAAGCAATGGAGATCCAATGAGGACCCCAAATGCAGTTCAAATACAATGCAAACCGATCAGGGCTCTAGCTCCTTTTTTGGTGCTGCCCTTGCAAAACGTAAAGCATGGAGCACTTCCCAGCAGCTCTGAAAGTTGAAATTCTGCTGAAAAGCAATGGAGATCCAATGAGGACCCCAAATGCAGTTCAAATACAATGCAAACCGATCAGGGCTCTAGCTCCTTTTTTGGTGCTGCCCTTGCAAAACTTAAAGCATGGAGCACTTCCCAGCAGCTCTGAAAGTTGAAATTTGGTTTGTCCTTTTGTAGTTCCTTTTTGTTATTTTTGTTATTAGGGGACTGGAGGCTAAAACATCTTAAGAACAGTTGCTGGAATTGGATATTTCTACTTTAATGAAGAGAAGGACTAGGGTGATATGATAGCAGTCTTCCAATATCTCAGGGGCTGCCACAAAGGAGAGGGAGTCAAGCTATTCTCCAAAGTGCCTGAAGGCAGGACAAGAAGCAATGGATGGAAACTTATCAAGGAGAGAAGCAACCTAGAATTAAGGAGAAACTTCCTGACAGTTAAAACAATTAATCAGTGGAACAACCTGCCACCAGAAGTTGTGAATGCTCCAACACTGGAAGTTTTTAAGAAGCGATTGGACAACCATTTGTCTGAAATGGTATAGCATTTCCTGCCTGAGCATGGGGTTGGACTAGAAGACCTCCAAGGTCCCTTCCAACTCTGTTATTCTATTTTAATGTAAAAAAATCTATTAAAAATGAACATAAAGAATGAAAGAGCCTTCATGAGAGTGGAGCATGGCCTTTAGTATGTTTTGTGAACTCGGCCATTCAACAAACCATGATGAGCAATCTAATGAGCTAGAGTGTTGGGTGAACACATTGTCTTTGGTGGTTGCAGTTATTTTTCCCTGCATCCTTTGTTTCAGACTGTTTTTGCCAAGCGGTTCCTTGTCTGTGTATATACAGAATGGAGAATATTTGGAATACTTTTTCCCGTCTCTGCATTATACAATGCCCTGTGTGCAGTGATTTATTTCCACTGTCACATCAGTTCATGCCCCAGTATCCTGGGCCTGTGTCTCTGTGCAAATGTACAGTGAAGGGGGATGGGATTGTTAAGTTAGGGCAGTTGGGGCACTTGAGGTCCCTTCTATTTAGGATATATAATCTTTTTCCATTCCTTGCTATTGCTTCACAAAATCTGAGGCCAGAATTGATCACCAAAACTGTTCCTGCTAACAGAGCTATGCCTGGTTGAGTGATGTGGCAGACACTGCATTCCTCTCTAAGACAGTGTTGCTCATTGAAAATGTGTGGACTTCAACTCCCAGAATTCCCCAGCCAGAATGGCTGGCTGGGGGAATCCTGGGCATTGAAATCTTCAAGTTGCCAAGGTGGAGAAACCACTGCTTGAGATCTGACAGGATCAGCATGCTCTTCGGTAAAGCGATGTCATTTTATGGCATGCGGGAGGCATGCTTTCCTTGATGCCATGTCTGCCTCCAGAGGTGGTGAATGCTCCAACACTGGAGGTTTTTAAGAAGAGACTGGACAGCCATTTGCCTGAAATGGTATAGGGTTTCCTGCCTGAGCAGGGGGTTGGACTAGATGACCTCCAAGGTCCCTTCCAACTTTATATTATTATTATTATTATTATTATTATTATTATTATTATTATTATTATTATTATTATTATTATTATTATTATTATTATTATTATTACCCTGCTTAGCTTCCAAAGCTAGGAAACACAGCCCAGGTGCTATCACTGGCAGACAAACATACTAAATAATGACATTTGTTTGTGCTTTTTGACTCAGCCTTCTCATGATGACTACCTGGATTAGTGGCTGGAATTGTTTTGGCAAGATCTTCAGAAGTGATTTACCCTTTACTCCTTCCTAGGATGGAAAGAGAGAGATAGAGAAAAAGGGATTGACCCAAGGTCATCCAGGTGGCCTCTTGTCTCAGGTAGGACTATAACTCAGTCTCCCAGCTTTGAGCCTGGTCTTTTAACCACTCCACCAGACTGGTTCTCCTAAACAATATGCCAAGAAGGCTCCACACACATTTTCATTACTCAGGTGACCCTGAGGACACACACACACACACACACACACACACACACACACACACAAACCCCTCCCCCCACCTCCAAATGGCTTGAATGACTCTCTAAAAGAAGGAAAATGACCAGCAGTCTTCAAGGAATATAAATCCTTCCATTCCCCACCATCCAGTCAGAGCTGAAGAAGCTTCTTGGATGAGAAGTGAAGCATCTTCAAGGAAAAACAAAGAAAGTCCAGTTGCCTCCCAAAAAAGCACCTTTGGGACAACTGTGACCTGGACGACTGAAAATCTCCATAGACCAGGGGTCTTCAAACTTGGCCCTTTTATGTGTTGTGGACTTCAACTTTCAGAATTCCTCAGCCAGACAAGTTGAAGTCCAAGTTTGAAGACCCCTGCCCGAGACAATCTGCCATTAAGAAAAGACCTTGTTGAGTTGGCTGTTGCCTGCCTTGTCCTAGAGATATCCTTAGATCTGTTTTGGGATTTAAATGCAAAAAGAGCAGACTTCAAGGAGAGAAGAACAAGAGAACGATGTAGCTATTGATCTCCATTTTCATTAATAGGCATCTCCTTTTTGCCTGTCTCACCCTCAACAATATTTTTTACAAGATTCCTTTTGGTTGTAAATAAATGGGAAGTGACATTTTACAGAGGAGTAAAGAAAGTTTAAGGGACGCGGTGGCTCAGTGGGTTAGGACGCTGAGCTTGTCGATCAGAAGGTCGGCAGTTTGGCGGGTCGAATCCTGAGTGCCGCGTAGCAGAGTGAGCGCCTGTTACTCGTCCCTGCTCCTGCCAACCTAGCAGTTCGAAAGCACGTAAAAATGCCAGTAGAAAAATAGGGACCACTACGGTGGGAAGGTAACAGCGTTCCGTGCGCCTTTGGCATCTAGTCATGCCGGCCACATGACCACGGAGATGTCCTGGGACAAGTGCTGGCTCTTCGGCTTTGAAACGGAGATGAGCACCGGCCCCTAGAGTTGGAAACGACTAGCACGCATGTGCCGGGGAACCTTTACCTTTACATTTTTTAAAGAAAGTTTGTAAAGCCACTAGCTTCTCACTCCTAAGATGTCAGTCTCTTAATGGGCCTGAAAGGACCAAAAATGGATGCCATTCAGTGTGCATCCACAAGGGAAGGGAAGGTCTGATAGTAAAGAAACAGCTGAGAATTATGGGAAGCGAATAGCCTTTATCTGCAAGGTTATGTTCTACGTCTGCAACCTGATCTCAACATTTCCAATACACTCATGGTCAAGCGCTTTGCTCAAACCTGCTGCATAAAATTCAGACATCTTGAAGGCTAACTGATGGAGGTCAAGGTGCCCAACGTTTCTTTGAACTTGGCCTTCAGCACAGGAGTCAAAAACTGTCAGGGAATTGTGCAGCTGGTGTCCAAATGGAGTCAGAGACACTGACACAAACTTGTCGTTTTAAATAAAAAAAATATATTTTACAACTATACTGTATATACAGCAAACTAGTTAGTCAGGCAAACAGGAGCGTCATCAGGTAAATCAACATAGCAGGGACATCATGAGGTAAATTTCATGAGGTAAACTTCAGATCACACAGGGCACACAAAGGAAAAAAGGAAAATTCCCCCTCCAGACCCATAGCAACCAATCACAGCTTAGATTGCTTCGCGCAGAAGCCAGCACTCTGGTGTCAATCTACCGCAACTGTGCATTCTGGCTCACTGCATAACCCCACTTTTCCAGCTACTAAATTTAAATATCTCAACAAAAACTTTCCTTGCATTCAATTCACCCTTCATTATTGTTGCTTACAGAAGTCCTTGCAATCAGCATATCTGTAGACTTAGCCTCCAAGTTCCCAGCTGCCCCATGTTCTTATCTGCTGGTATTTTTTCCCCATGGAATTGTGTTTATCTTCATCAGGATTAAAAGAAGAACACATGCCAACTGGGAAGATTGGCTCAGGAATCTGGGTCTGTCTCTGAATGCCCTTGAAATATAAACGTTTTGGGGAAACTCTGCTAAGGATAGTCTGAGTTCTTTCTTTGACAAAGGCTGGCACTTCTTGAAGCCAACTCTCTGTGTTACTGAAGAGGCAGATAAACAAATGTAGAGGAGACAAATTGAAACAAAATCCCAATACATCAGCTACAAGCGCATGCTCGCACAGAGACACATCCCCACATTACACATGGTGTTCAAATGAACTTGGAAACTGCACTGTCTTCATATCTCCATTACAGTAAGTCACATCATTAGGGAGAGGACTAATTCAGAGGTAGTCCAGCATATGCTCAAAGTGTAAAAAGTTGTTAATTCAAGCCTCAGCATCCCCAGGTGAAAGGGATCAGGTGACAGGATGCGCCTCTACAGGTAGTTGATGACTTACAACCATTTGTTTAGCGATCATTCAAAGTCACAATGCAGATAGACTTCACTGTGGCTGGCTGAGGATTTCTGGGAGTTGACGTCCGCAAGTCTTGCCAGGTTTGTAAACTTCTGAATCAGAGCGTTATGTTTTTAATTTCTGCTTTTTGTTTTGTATTTATTTCCTTTGGTGTTGTTAGCAGCCTCGAGCACACATCTGAACAGAGAGATGGGGCAACAATGCCCTGTGTAAATCCTTGTGGGATATTTAAATCAGATTCTTTCCTATCCTCTTCCTTTCCCGCAATACTGCATAACAAAAATCAGGAATGGCAAGAAAGGGGAAAAGATATGAAATACTAGCACAGCAATCTTGGGGTAAACAGGCAGGCGAAACTCTGCTTGGACGTAAAGAATTTTCCCCAAGGGTGGGGTGGGAGACCAAGGCAGGCCTACAATGTTCAAGTGCAGCAGAAATACATGACATTAATAGCCAAAGGATTCCAGTCCCTTAAGCAGTTTTCCCTCTTGGCAGCTGCAGTAAGTGACTAACAACTTCTTGGCAATTGTGAAAACAGCCTGCTGCCATGGCATCGGCCACAAGAAAGTACTCTGTGACGGAAGAACATTCTCAGGGAAATCTTAACATCTTGAGATAACTGCTTTGGCTGAGAAGAACAAGAGAAGAGAAGCATTAGATCTGATGGGCTTACCTCATCGCTGCGTTGCCTTTGCCCAGAGCTTGGATTCTGGGAATGAAGCACCTACTTGGCTAAATAATGACAACTCTTGATAACGCTAAGAGGTGGAAATACAAAAGTGGAAACATATGCAAGACTTGTGGCTTTCTAAAGCCCCTAGGATTCTGGGATTGCATCCATTGCCTTCTGTACCCCTAGTTGAAGAGCCTCATAGGAGAAGTTTGATGGCTTGTCTCTCCTAGGCTAAAGAACATTGCATAAGATCTAAGACTTTACAACTGTGCATTGCCAATGGATCCAGGCACATGTGCAGGGCACTTCTGGAGAATGCAAAGATTCAATCATAGGTCTAGGAGGAGGCACAACTCTTTATATTATTTCAGTGTGCTAATGCCAACTCATAAGTGAACCTTTGAAGGTATTACTATGATTAATTTTCCATTCCAGTCAGAAGAAGCCATTTTAAATTCTTATTATTGCCAAGGAAGTGGAAACATATGCAACCAGAAGTCCTGTGGAATCTTTAATACATATATTAAATAATAATTATATAACAACAACAACAACTTTATTGTCACTTTGAATGTACACCAATCGACATACATCAAAATGAAATTTCGTTGCATACAGCTCTCAAAGGGTCACCATCTCCGATATACACTCCTTGTTCGTGGCCAGCTCAAGTTACCTAGTAATCTTGCTGCATTAATCCGATATTGGAATAATCTTCCTTGACTATTTCCTAACTGCAACCCATCAGTTGTAAAAGAAAACGTCTGTTTTCAATGAAATAATAATCCTTAAAAGCCGCTGTATCAACGTGAGCATTCAAATCCATTATTTTTAGCTTTTTTTAACGTGTTCACCAAGCATGATAAATATATCCCTTCCTGTTGTTTGCATTTCCAACATACATCTGGAATGTCTTTATGCATTATAGATAATTTATCTGGCATCGTGTAGAGAACAGTGGAACAATTTTTCGTTGGATCCAGTACTGCTTCTTAGGCACCAGTCCTGGGATAAGATATTTGGCCCTGAAATCAGAATCAGTGATAGAGGACATTATAATTAGGCTGAGACCAAGGTGTTAGGCCAAGAGTTCTCAGTCGCTGTCTCTAAACAGTCTAGCCCCCTGCCCTGCCCCTATAGGTCCCATCCCCTAATCTGCCATGCCCTACTCCTCCTTCCCCAGCAGGAAGACCTGGCAACCTTCATTCTTCAGAGCTGCATTGTTCCTTCATATCTCAAACCGGAGATCAGCTCGCTAATGCCCAATCTGTTTCCTTGCCAAGGTATTTCCTGCTGTTTTTCTGTATATCCCCTTGATGTTTGCCAGGGGCAGCTGATGGCATTGCTGCGGAGGGACTTCTTGGCGTGAGAAGATGCTTTCCCTCCAGCCCCTTCAGTCCCAGGGTGGGACTGTACCTCTTCTGCGCAAAGAGGCTCAGGGTGGACAGTGACAGGCAACAAGGGGAAGTTCCTGCTTGCCGATGTGAAGTTATCTTCAGAACTTCCACCAATACTAACTGGGCTGTTAATGAAAAGCCAGCTTGCCCGAGACAGGAAAAAAATAAAGTAAGGAGAGGATAAACTTCCTTGCTTCCATAAACAGCAAGCAGAGATAGTGTCGGGGAGGGAAGGGATTATATATCCTCTCTGTGATGTGGCTGGAATGTGCTCCTTTGGGAACTAAACTGTTGCCATCTCTTCAAAGACAGTGAACGGCCTCCACTGCCCTGCACTCATCTGGGTCCTGTTCTGGACACCAAGCAAATGTCTGTGTTCCCTGAATGTGCAAGGAAAGCCTTGTGCAAGGCTTTCTTTCTTTCTTTCTTTCTTTCTTTCTTTCTTTCTTTCTTTCTTTCTTTCTTTCTTTCTTTCTTTCTTTCTTTCTTTCTTTCTTTGCAAATTTTATTATTTAAAACTTTGGACAAGGTGTTAACGGTCTGACATTCCTTCTTGTCTTACATCATTTTTGTGTTTTACACACATATATACACTTTATGTACATATCATTGATATACAGTTATACAATATTCAATCTTATCAACCACCTTATTCTAGTAATATGTGAAATCAGCATCCTGTATATTTCTATTGAGACCTTCCTTTCTGTTCCCACCATAGGTAAAACTTATTCCAAATTTTGTAGTAATCTGACTGATCTTTATTTTTAATTTCCAAAGTTAACTTGTCCTTTTCTGCGCACGCCCAAATTTTATTTATCACTTCACTCTCGTCTGGTATTTCACTATTTTTCCATTTCTGGCTTTCTTGTGTGCCTTTATGCATCATGTGACATGGTCTGGCTTGATCCTGATCCTTTGATATAGAAAAAATAATAATTTGGTTGGTAAGAATCATTTCAACTGTATTTATACTTCACACTATTGCACAGAAGCTTAGAAAAAGTCAGGTTCTAATATCAGAGAAGTACAGATAGTCCTGGACTTATGATCACAGTTGTGCTTGAAATTTAGATCATTGAGCCAAATGCTCATTAAGTAAATTATCCTGTGACCAGACCCAATTTTAAGACCATTTTTTATCATGGTCATTAAATGAATCTCCATGATTGTTAAGTGAATCCAGTTTCCCCAACTGACTTTCCTTGTCAATTGTCAAAAACAGGCTGGTAAGGTTGCAAGTTGCTGCAGCTGCAACTGCTGTAAATACTAGCTAGTTGTTAGCTAATTGCCCAGTGCCCAAATTGCAGCCATATGACCATGGGGGTGACATGACAGTTGTAACGTTGAAGGCAGGTTGTAAATTGCTTTTTCTGAAGCCATTGTGACTTTGAACCATCCTTAAACGAACAGTTGTAAGCCAAGGACTACTTGTACTGCACTTGTACAATGTCCAAACCACTGTTTCTCAATCATTTTTGAAGTGCTCACATCCCTAATGGATTCTGGACATTGGCCTATGACAAAGTCTTCTCGTAATCTGAGGAACATCAGATGGTACTGAGATACTCCTTTGTGACTTGGCAGAGAGTCACCTTAGACTAGAGGTCCCCAACCCCCAGTCCTTGGACTGGTACCAGCTGCGGCATGCCAGCAACCGATCTGCACAAACAAGCAAAGCCCCATCTGCGAGATGCAGGCAGCACACAAAACCACGCACTCTCTGGTCCACGGGAAAACCTCTCTCCACAGAACTGGTCCCTGGTGCCCAAAAGGTTGGGGACCTCTGCCTTAGATGATTCAGAGAGGTAACACGGATGTGTTCCTATGTCACAATGGGATTACCCTTTAAATCTTGGCCAATGCATCCTAGCTCTAACCAGAAATCAGAAAGCTAACTGATGCACATCAAGAATCTGCAGTAACTGGCAAGGCTCCCGGCCTAGGTCTAGAAGCAGGTTTTCTTTTAATCTAGGAGAGATTGGGCTATACGAAGGGAAAAATGCATCTCGGATGTGCTCAGGGTGCTAGAATGGAATGAAATGGGTCATGGATAAGAAGAGAACAGAGCTGTTCCAGTCCCTTTTTTTCTGCACAGGAAAAGAGAAGGGGGGGAGGGAAAGTCTCTTCTTGGCCATCTTCCAAAGGTATCGTCTTCATTCAAACATTTGTTGGTGACAAGTTGATGTGGATGATATCCAAATATCCTGGAGGTCCTGGCAGCCTCTATTCTAGCCTTTCAAAGAATAGAATGGCCTTCTCTTTGTGATGTCAGCATGATGAGGCACTTCAAAACCTCTGCCATGTTTACATTCCTCTCTGCTTGCCAGCCATGATAACATTCAAGCTGGCCCATTCTGCTAGTCAGCCAGCACTTGGCATAGAGATTAACAAATGCCCAAACAAACAAGCGGAACCTGCTCTTGGGAAGCTCCCACCCATGAAGTCAGCCTCCACCTGAGCTGCCAAAAAAATCTAAGGAAGCCAGACATCCTTAGTGGAGATGGGATGTTCCAGATGATGCCACCAGCCCTTACTCCAGGCAGCAATTCCTTGCCTCGCTAGATACATTCCATCCAGAAATAGCATGGAGAAGTCTAGCTTGTCTTTATAAATGGAGTGGCCGAGGAGATAGAAGACAATAGCAAAATACTCACTGCTATATCTCAAAGATATGAAAAACTTCCTGTGTTGAATGTCTGCCCGTTAATCTATTTGAGACACAAGTAAGTACCTTAGACGTTCAAAAGCTGTTTGGATGAAAGGTGGATTGTTCTGTTTCATGACACCTCATTTTTCTGTTAACTAGTTCAAAGAGGTGGTCTTGTCTTCTTCTCCAACACAGTTACTTTTTTTTTTTATGCATCTCACAACACTTGTGTGAGGCAGGTTAAGCTAAGAGAATGCAATTGGCATAAAATTGTCTTGGGAGTTTCACAGTTGGGCAGAGTGACAGCCAGCAAACATCCACAGACGTCAGTTCGTGAAATTGATGTCTCTACTTGCTATGTCTAAGAGTCCCAAGTAGGGAGTGGACAAGTTAAAAATAGTCCTGGCATGGGAAAGCTAGTGGACAAGGAAGGTCTCCTATTGCCACTACCACTATTGCATAAACAATTATTTCAGCAAAAAGTAAACAGCTGAAGTCCTGTTATTCTCCTTTTCCTCACTTTGGGGCTTTAAAATCAAGGAACTTCCCCCACCCTTCTCTGCCAGTTGTATACGAGGGGAGCAATTGTATTCTTTTTCTGGCATCTAGAATGTACTGGGACACCGGAATGTAACCAGAAGGAACAATAGCATTGCCCGTCTTCTTCTGTTCTTGGCTCCTGGCTGGAACAAGGAGGCATTTTTTGAGAGACAGCTGAAGCAGTCTTCCCCAACCTGGCACTCCCAGGCATTTGGAATATAGCTCTTATAATTTCTTCCATCGGTAACTTATCAGAGATGAAGAAAGTAGTTAAAACTCAGCTTTGCTTTGCTTTTCTCCTTCCTTCCTTCCTTCCTTCCTTCCTTCCTTCCTTCCTTCCTTCCTTCCTTCCTTCCTTCCTTCCTTCCTTCCTTCTTTCCTCCCTCCCTCCCTCCCTCCCTCCCTCCCTCTTTCTTTCTTTCTTTCTTTCTTTCTTTCTTTCTCTTTCTTTCTTGTATTTTATCAATGGATTGATTAATTATGTGCTATCAAGTTGTTTTCAACTCCCAGGGACCACATAGATAGATTATTTTTCCCCCTTGGTGATCCATTCCTAACTTGTTTTTTCAGGTCTCCTAGTGGTGCATTCATTGGCACTATGACTGAAAGTAAACTAGATACATACACAGGGTAACAAGGGCCAGGATTTCTTACGATCCAGCAAGCACAGCCAAGCGCTGCTGCTTGCTGTCTCTTGTCTCATTAGTTCATCAGAAGCAGTACTATACCCAGGGCTTTTTTTCTGCAATTAAGCCCACCTCATTGTTGATGTGTCACTGTTGATATAGTTCTGCATTTGGTACTTTTAATGACTTTAGAAAGAGGTCAGCTTGTAACAACGTCCCAGGGACATTCAGTATCCAGTGGGTTAAAACTATGCACTCTTTTTTTAATCATTATTTTAATGTTAATGTGCTGATGGGGAAATTTGACAGATTATTCCAAACAACTTCAAAGGAAGATACAGAGAGGCCAACATGGAAACTATTCCTAAGGCCCAACACATAAAGCCAGAACAATTATCATCAGCCCTTCCTCCAGAAACATTAAAGTAGAAGCTCAATGTCGGTGCCAAAATTCTAGATTTTGGTTGGCCTAAAGCCGGTTGACATCAGACCACATGGCATACCTAACCTCTCATCACCCATATAATTTATTAAACATCCCAAGAGGATTTGCAGCTAAATTTGGAAATGGGTGTTTTGAAACAAGGAATCACAAACTGCTGTATTTTCTGAAGTCCAGCACATGCAGAAAGCCTTGAGTTAAAGAAGGTTCCGAAGCTTCTGTGCTGGCCTGTTGCGGCCAGTGTTGAATTAACCTCTACTTACCATTTGAAGTATGGTTATACTGTGCATCAAACTATTTTCCTACTCCTTTTCATAAAACCACTAGATAAGAGCAACAAAGATGATTAGGGGGCTGGAGGCTAAAACATATAGGGAACGGTTGCTGGAATTGGGTATGTGTAGTTTAACGAAGAGAAGGGTGAGGGGTGACATGATAGCAGTCTTCCAATATCTCAGGGGCTGTCCCAAAGAAGAGGGAGTCAAGCTATTCTCCAAGGCACTTGAAAGCAGGACAAGAAGCAACGGATGGAAACTAGTCAAGGAGAGAAGCAACCTAGAACTAAGGAGAAACTTCCTGACAGTTAGAACAATTAACCAGTGGAACAACTTGCCACCACAAGTGTTGAATGCTCCAACACTGGAAGTTTTTAAGAAGAGACTGGACAGCCATTTGCCTGAAATGGTATAAGGTTTCCTGCCTGAGCAGGGGGTTGGACTAGATGACCTCCAAGGTCCCTTCCAACTTTATTATTATTATTATTATTATTATTATTATTATTATTATTATTATTATTATTATTATTATTATTATTATTATTATTATTATTATTATTATCCAATGAAGAAAGAAAGAAAGAAAGAAAGAAAGAAAGAAAGAAAGAAAGAAAGAAAGAAAGAAAGAAAGGAAGGAAGAAAGAACCTTACTATCATGCCAATATCTTCAGCTGTAGGGAGATGGACCTTATTTAGCCATGCTCTCTTTGTGAGAAGAAGGAGGAGGAGGAGGAGGAGGAGAAGGAGAAGAAGTCCGTTCAGTCATGTCCAACCCTTGGCAATTCTCTGGGCCAGATCTCTCCACATCTTCTGATCTTGCCCTATTCTTTGAGATTTCTATGCTCTGCCTGGTGTCAGCTTTGATGGTGTTCAGCCATCGTGTTCTTTGATGGCCTGGTTTCCTTTAATTGCTAACTTTTCTTAATGTAATTGCTTTCTCCGTGAATTCCCTTGCATGACATAGCCAAAATAAGTGAGATGCAGTTTTAAGATTTTCCCAGATATGTTTATATGGTACCAATTATTATCTCCCAGGAAGGGGTTCTCAACCTTTTCTTCAACAGGACCCCCTTTAAATGCCTTCTGTGGCCACAGACTATGACCATAGACACTCCCCCCCAAGACTTAACTCAAGATTTAAATCATAACATTTCTTCAAGCCTTCGCAGATCCCCTGTGACAACATCACAACCCCCCAGGGGTCAGTGCACCATAGGTTGAGTTTGTTCAAGATGAATCAAGAAGTTTGTTCAAGATGAATCAAGATCAGAGGCTGGTGTAATAGGGCACCTGCTCTGTTCTATGCCCCAGCTATATTCCATCTAATTTAGCCTCCAGATTCAACCTCATAGTGCCCAGAGAATTCCTGGGAATGAGCCAGCTAAGCTAAGCAGTACAATTAAAATGAAAACCCTGAAATATTTGGGATCTGATAAAGTTCACTCTGTGCTTGACGGAACCAACCTTTTGACCGATCGCATGATTCAGATGGATATTTAAGGACCGAATCTAAAAATGGTCCTGGGCAAGAATGAGACTAAGGAATATGGAACAATAGCCTAGAATGGGCTTGCCTATGTTCCAACTCATAATAGCACAGCCATCACTTGACACTTGTCACTCACTTGTCACTCTGGTGGTGTTGAACTTACCTTTGATTCCCAGCAGGAATATTTTCCATTGCTTGTTCTGGCTTAGGGGCAGATGTGAGCAGTTTATTACTGTAAGTCCAAAGCAAATTTCTTTTAAATCACCTCTCACATCACAGCAATACTGAATCTTGATTGAAATTTGGCTAAGAGTTTAATGGCACCATAAAAAAGCAGTAACGAGATCGTAGGCTAATGTGGTAGGCTTGAGAGACTGCTGTGGTGGAATCTTTAGGTTTCCAATATTTATACATGCATATATGTATTTATTTTGTTTACTTAAATCTATAGTTCACTGCACTGTAACATCTGGGAAGCCACACCCTTAATTATTTATTTAATTATTCATTATTTGATTTGTTATTTATTACCTAGCTCTCTATGCCATTTCTGCATTGAGAGCTAGGGAGCCTACAATGTTACTACAGAGTAGGTTGGCTGTTTTGTTCGGTTGCTTCAGAGAACATAAAAAGACGAAAAGACAAAACGCAAAGATAGTTATAATACAAATATTTATTTGTTTTATAAATATTTGCATTACAAAGAAAACAAAAACCATGCATCGAAAGTGTTTAAAAATGACAAAAAAGGAGAGAGAGATAAAATCAAAGGATAATACTTTTTTAAAGACAGGTTCTTACAATAACCTATACTTAACCAAGTTTGGGGAAAAATAATGGAGGATATAAAACAGGACTCTGGGACAAAAACTAAAATTTTCAGAGGTGACCCAGTATGATCTACGGTGGGTTAGGGCACCAGGCGAGAAACCAGGAGATTGTAAATTCTAGTCCTGCCTTAGGCATGAAAGCCAATTTATTTATTTATTTATTTATTTATTAATGGGACTTATATCCCGCCCTATCTCCCGAAGGAATCAGGGCGGCTAACAACAATAACATATAATAAGTACAGAAATTAAGATAAAATTAAAATTAAAGTCATCTGTGCAATAAATTAAAATTAAAAATTAAAAATAAATTAAAAATTGTAAATATACCGTATATACTTGAGTATAAGCCGACTCGAGTATAAGCCGAGACCCCCAATTTCACCCCAAAAAACTGAAAAAAGTTATTGACTCGAGTATAAGCCGATCCGCCGTTCTGCAAGCCTCCGCCGCCGGCGGAGGCTGGATCCGCGCTCTGCAAGCCTCTGCCGCCAGCAGAGGCTCGATCCGCCATTTTGCAAGCCTGAATACACAGGAATACCCTGTGTGGCCGCGGCTCTCGGGGAAGCCCTGGCGGTCCGCTTCCTCGCTCCACGCTGCCATTCGGGGCCCGCGCGTTCCCCGGGCAAATCGCGGCGCCCAGCAGGCGAGGAAACACGCCCACTCCAGTCGCCCCCCCTTCCCTCAGGAGACGCGAAGCAAGTGACCGCCCGGAGCTTACCGAGGACTTGCGCGCGGCCGAGGCTTCGGTGCTTCCAGGATCGCGCGCACCTCTCCCAAGCCGCCGCCGTCCGGAGACCTGCTGAAGTTTGGGGAGGTTTGGGGAGGTGCGCGCGCACCTCCCCAAACCTCCCCAAACGTCGGCAGGTCTCCGGACCTCCGCGCCCTGCCTGCCTGCTTCTTTCCGCTGCGGAAAGAAGCAGGCAGGCAGGGCGCGGAGGTCCGGAGACCTGCCGACGTTTGGGGAGGTTTGGGGAGGCGCGCACCTCCCCAAACCTCCCCAAACTTCGGCAGGTCTCCGGATGGCGGCGGCTTGGGAGAGGTGCGCGCGATCCCGGAAGCACCAAAGCCTCGGCCGCGCACAAGTCCTCGGTAAGTTTTTTTGTTGACTGGAGTATAAGCCGAAGTGGAATTTTTCAGCCCAAAAAGTGGGCTGAAAAATTCGGCTTATACTCAAGTATATACGGTTAAAATGCCTGTCAGTCCAGGTCAGCCAGGTGGAAAGGAGTGTTTTGAGGCCGCGGCGAAAGGACTGGAGATCTGGGGCCATCCGAAGCTCAGGGGGGAGCTGATTCCATAGGACTGGCGCTCCCACAGAGAAGGCCCTTCCCCTGGGGTTCACCAGCCGACATTGTCTAGCCGACGGTACCCTGAGGAGGCCTTCTCTGTGTGAGCATACTGGGCGATGGGAATTCGTTCCCGGTAGCAGATGGTCCTGCAAGTATTCCGGGCCTAAGCCATGTAGGGCTTTAAAGGTAAGTACCAGCACCTTAAATCTCATCCGGAGGGCAACCGGTAACCAATGCAGCTCATGGAGCAGAGGTGTTATATGGGAGTATCGGGGGGCTCCCATCACTACCCGTGCAGCCGCATCAATTGGTTGATTTTGTATCAGTCCTCCCTTTCAACACAACAACACACAGAGTTCTTGGTCTTAACAAATCCAAACAATCAATCCATCTTTAGAAACTAAATCATAGGACAAGAATGTTTTATATTTATGGAAGGGAAAACATTGTAGATTTCTTTGGAAGGGAGAATGGTATACTGAAGAACATAATTGGAAGGGACCTTGGAGGTCTTTTAGTCCAGTCCCCTGCACCCTATATCATTTCAGACAAATAGCTGTCCAATCTCTTCTTTAACATTTCCAGTGTTAGAGCATCCACAATTTCTGGAGGCAAGTCGTTCCGCTGACTAATTGTTCTAACTGTCAGGAAATTCCTCCTTAGTTCTAGATTGCTTCTCTCCTTGATTAATTTCCATCCGTTGCTTCTTGTCCTGCCTTCAGGTGCGTTGGAGAATAGCTTGACTCCCTCTACTTTGTGGCAGCCACTTTGATTATAGGAAGACCATTATGTCACCCCTAGTCCTTCTTTTCATTAAACTAGACATACCCAATTCCTGCAACTGCTCTTTGTATGTATACAATATGTATGCATACAATACATACAACAAAAATAGTGATACATTAGTAGTAGCAATGAGGCACATTGTCGATGAATGTCCATTATGAGAGGAGAAAAAGAAAATTCTGTCATTGCTAAAGTCAACAGGTTGCTAACTCTGATGAATCAAAGTAATTTGTTTTTACAAATTCTGAATTTGGGATCAGTGAAACCAGGATATTTCTGGTCTGAATTATCTGTTATAAAAAAAAAACTTTTTTGTGCCCTTAATGCATCTCTGCGTAAAAGGAAACACTTTTTGCTTTTTACTTTAATATGGATGATGTGAACTCAAAGGACACAGAAAATCTATTTTCAATTTGAACTTTGCTGTAGGAGAAGATTGTCTATTAGCAGATATTAACTTCAGGAGATTTTGGGACCATAATAGAGAAAGAAGTGGTTATGTTCCCTCTCTCTGTTTAGCTTGATTATTTTTCCAAAGTTAACTTGCAAAGTTAACTTGTTTCATTTGACTGTAAGCCAAAAACGGATAATATTTTTGAAGCTAGTAGAGATATATTGAGAATCTCTCTTTCTCTCTCTCTCTCTCTCTTTCTGTGTGTGTGTGTGTGTGTGTGTGTGTGTGTGTGTGTGTGTGTGTACGCGCACATAAGTCTGTTTGTCTTTCTCTTGGAATGGCATGGAGCTCTAATTTTGTTTTATCTAAAATAAAATAAGCATGTTAAGCCTTGTAAGAGGATTAACCTAGTTTTGATACTGTTTACTTTTAAAAAAATAATTTTAAAAACATTTTGTTAAAATTCAGAAATCAGCTACTGAATTTCAGTGGAATGATGTTAGAGATTGGGAGCTGCAAAGCTATTGGACTTCTGTGGCCCTGACTTGTCCTGGGTAGGGGGGGAAAACCCAGTCAACTTGTGCCAGCCTTAGTGGTGCATTAAATGCCCTTGGAAGGCATACCTTTGTTAAATGAACGCCAGCCAGAAATTAGATTTGAATCTTCAAAAGTCTAATTGTTCAGGCTGCTTTTCATCCTTGATGAGCTGCGTGCTGACTCTAACACTCAGCAACTATGGGTATTCATCTTTTTACAATTGACTTTAATCACATGAAAACAATGGGAAAGTTGCAGACAGGACTTGTAGTTGGCCAAAATGACCTTATCATTAGAGGTACCCCACTCTGAAAGGCAGGTGATATCTTATATGCACCCATACCTAAAAATATCCAGTTCCCGGCCAGATGATCTTTAAACTCAGGGCAATCCAATGTTGGAATTTTTCTACCCTAGATATATCAGGAGTACTTAATCTACTCAATTGTCATGTTGTGTAAGCACAACCCTAGGCCTTTTTCGGGACAACTCTATATTACCTCCCTAAATGGAATGTCTGAGATGACTCCAAGCTTTATACAACATTAATTGGAACGTTGAAATGGACATCATGAAGATACTAGTCTATAGAGAGCTATTTCAGTATTGATGCTTGATCATTCTGAAAAAAAATATCATAAAACCATCTTTGTTCTTTCATCCTTCATTTCATGTGCTGATGGGTTCAAGCCCTTGTGCTTAAGGCAGCATGTGAGAGCTTATTTTTGACTGGGCCTGTTATACAAATTCAACCGTTGTCCAACCTAGCCTGTTGTGTTTGGAGAAATAATTGCTTAGTCTGATGTGTGACGAGGCCACTCAGAGGGTGGTTCGATCTTTGCAGAGACCCTACAGAACTTTTCATTTTATCTGAACATCTTTTCTTTAATTTCCATGTAAACTAAGGTTGTGCTGTACATGTCTCCCGCCTTTCCTCTTACCCCCATAACGTTCTCAATAAGATCCTCTCTTCACAGTTTGCATTATCAAAGTTTCCCACGCTTTAGTTATATCTCGAGACCTTTTGAAGGGACTCTTCCCATGGGGTTTTTTTAGGTCAGGAAGTGAGGGCAGCCAGGGAAGGTGCAGACTGATGGAGAAATGTGGAGCAGAAAAACACCCACCCAAAATAGTGAAATCAACTCACACAAAAAAAAACCCCACCAAAAGAAATTTTAAAGAATTCAAAACACGCTAAAGATTTGGCTGATACAGTCCTGGCAATAAAACTCCAGGATGGCCTTCTTGTGCCAATTTTGTTTCTCTCCAGTTTATTCTTTTAAAAATTATAACCTGTTAGCCGTTCTTGAAGTATTTTCAATGATAGCAACATTGGCTAAAGTACTAAATAGAAGCTTGGAAGATACGAATCTTCTATTTTATTAAAAGGTTGAAAGAGAAAAGTAAAACTAGTACAAAATAATATAAAGTAAGGAAGAAAAAAAGAACAAGGAAGAAATAGAAAAGAAAGTTTAAAACGAAGAAAGGAAAAAAGAGGAGATACTAAGAAGTGACTTGCAATATTCTTCACAGCATTTATAAGTGCAATTAAATTTTGAAGGACTTCTAAATTTTGCTATGAAATGGAAAGGGTTTCTCCATTTACGAAAATTATTAATCATAAGGGCTTTCTCCCATTTTTCTTTCTAAATAGGAAAAGAAAATTCATTTAGCACATAGGAAGGAATGAGTACAATTTAGAGAAGACAATATTTTTAATTCAGGAGAATGTTTGAGTGTATGGGACTATTTTGCAACCATTAAAAACAACCATTTAGCTTCAGCAACAGGAAAAAAAATAAAATTATCCAAATCAGAATAATTTTCTCCACTTTTTGAATCCTCCTGGTTTTGAAAAGGAGTGGAAAACTCTGTTTTGACACTCTTTGAATGTCATGTAATATCAGAAAATTTACCAGCATTTCATTAGCTATGTGTCCTATTTTATACCAGGTAATTGGTTGTAAAAAGCTGTTTAACTCAAATGCAATTTAGAGATATAGAATTGTAAAAACAGACAGCAGAGGGATTTGGACTTGCCTATCATCTACTTAAACAAATAAATCAATATGCAAAAATTATCCGAAATATTCATCATTTTGTCCTTGTTTCTGATTTATGGCATTTTGGCATAACAAGAAGTTTATGTACAGGTAGTCCTTGTCTTACAATAGTTTGTTTAGTGACCATTTGAAGCTACAATGACACTGAAGAAAGTGACTTCTGACTGTTTTTCACACAACCGTTGCAGCATCCCTATGGTTACGTGATCAAATTTCAGACGCTTGGCAACTGACTTGTACTTATGACAGTTGCAGTGCCCCAGGATCATGTGATCACCTTTTGCAACCTTCTGACAAGCCAAGACAACGAGGAAGCCTGATTCAGTTAACCACTATCTTGCTAACTTAACAACTGCAATTAACAACTGTGGCAAGAAAAGTCATAAAATGAGGCAAAACTCACTTAACAAATCTTAGCAACCGAAATTTTGGGGTCAATTGTGGTCATTCGTCAAGGACTAGCTATACTACATTCATTCTCTAAGTAGGAGCTATGGTTTCCCCTTGATATCCTCCAGATACCTTGACCTGCAGACAAAACCTTACCTTACCTTACCTTACCTTACCTTTCCTTTCCTTTCCTTTCCTTTCCTTTCCTTTCCTTTCCTTTCCTTTCCTTTCCTTTCCTTTCCTTTCCTTTCCTTTCCTTTCCTTTCCTTTCCTTTCCTTTCCTTTCCTTTCCTTTCCTGACAGTTCTAGCTGAAAATTGCGCAAGCTAAGGGTAATGCGCCCAGAAGACTGAGCGTTGGCTGCTCTAGAGATTAGACACCATGCCTATAAAAACGCTCAACGTGGAGCCAGCAAAATTAAAAAGGTCTGTTTTGGAAGAAGTAGGCCACAGAAATATGCAGGACAGGAATGTGAGTCCATTGTCTTGTTTGTGCTTTGTGCTGTCCTGGTGTCACACGTGTATTAACAAACAGAGCAATCAAAGAAGTGAGAAATTGTGCTTGGCAGAAGTCCTTCTAAAGCAAACAAGTCCAATTCACAGGGTGCAGCCTATCATATCTGGCAAAGGCTCCTTTTGCTCTGGGAATGAGAAAAGCCATAGAGAGTTGTATATTGCTATACGTTCTATAGATCTGTTTTCTTTATGCATCCTTACTGCCTTCCTTTATTTTTTTCTTGTTCTTTCTCCTCAGTCCTTCTTTCCTTGTCCTGCCTATCTCCTCTATATTCCACTTCCCTAACCCTTCCTTCCTTCCTTCCTTCCTTCCTTCCTTCGCTCCCTCCCTCCCTCTCTTCTCTCTTTCTGATTGAAGTCCAGTGGAGAGCAGCTCAAGCACCCTACCAGTAATCTGTACTTATTCTGAGTAAATACAATGCAAATGGAGTGAATAAACGCTGCAAATAAATCCCTGGTTCCATATGGCCTTCAAGCAGGTCCCTCACCTGCTTGAATCATATGTTTGCATCCAGTGATGTGTTTGATCACCATCAAAGATGACACTGGCCAGTTCATGGGACAACTCAAAGAAGCAGTGAGAGATCGGAAGATGGGGAGAGACCATAGAACCATCACGAGTCAGACACAACTGAATGGATAACATCATCACCACCACCGCTACCACCATCACCATCACCATGTATTTGATTAAACTGGTTTGCTGCCCAAGAACCATTATGGACTTTCCAAAAAACATCCTTACAGTGTTTCATTTCCCCTTCTTTTCTCTTTGATGCTTAAGCAAGGCTTCTTCCTTTTTTCTCAGCTGACTCTGTTCACAGACAGTATGGGAAAATATGTACAGCATTCCCAGTTGATTCATAATTATAAACAGAGACATTTCAGAGTTTTTGACTATCACCAAGGCCACCATTCTACATTTCCCACTTTACTTGCAAATAACTCTCATTGAACTCCGTAAGGTTTTACTTCCATGAAGAGGATCACAAAATCAAAGCAGACTTTTGGGGGTTTTAAAAATATCTTTACTTCCATAGCACTGCTGAACATGGAATTCAGAGGCTTTAGAATGATCCTGGACAAGGACAGAACATGTTGTCCCCATACAAAAAGAAGTACACATATATACAAAAACAGTTTCTCAAGGGGAAAATGCTCCATCATGGGAAAATCAGATACAATAAATGGATAATGTTTATACAAGAGCTTGGACTGTGGTATTGGCTGCTTGCAGAATGGTAACACATCATCATCATCATCATCATCATCATCATCATCATCATCATCATATCTTAGCAGTTCTTAGATCCTTAGTTAGGACTTGAATTGTTAAGTTTTTACCAGTCCCTGACTGTGAATCAAACTGAAGATTAAATCTTTAAGAATCGTAGTAGTAGTAGTAGTAGTAGTAGTAGTAATACATCAGAATAGAAATATGCTATTATTGTGGCGAAATCTGCCTTCCAATTCCCAGAGTGAGGTTTTTTTCCCTCCCATGAAAGACACTTCTGTTTATTCACCTCATTTTCATGATGGCTTTGAATGTCTTCAGCTCATTTCTTAGAGCTTATTTTATTGCTGTAAGATTTCAGAATATGTCACCCCTATCTTCCCTCTTCCATTATTTTCATTATCTCCCCTCTGTCTGGTTGTTTCTAATTTTTGATGGAGAAGGAAGGAAGGAAGGAAGGAAGGAAGGAAGGAAGGAAGGAAGGAAGGAAGGAAGGATATATCAAAACAAAATTTTGAAAAAGTTTTAACGACCATTTTGCTTTTGAAATAATGACATTCAAAATCTTTTGGAGATTTTGGAGGCCAAATTTAAAAATAAAATAAAATAAATAGACAACTTCATTAACAACAAAGTCATCCCCACAACTAATAAGGAATAGCTAAATAGATGGACAGATAGATATTTGCCATCTCCTGTTTCTCTATTCGTTATGTCTTCAGCGCAATAGCTCTGGGGAAATAAGGCCATGATAACACAGAAGCATTCCAAATAATTAGCAAAGCAGGGAGAAAAAGAAAATCTGTCAAACAAGTTTATTGGGCTGCATATTTCTGACTGCAGACGTTTCACTTGTAAAAACCATTTGAATTTAAGCAAAAGAGCTTTTGTCAGCCTCCAGCTTTAAAGAGAAATGTTATCGGTCTCACAAGGGAATGACAAACATTTATAGGGAAAATCCCATCCAGGAAGAATACATTGAATTTAGCCTCTGCTTAAGTGTTACTCTTATACTGTAGACCCATTAAATAAGTAATGGGTCTCAAACAATAATAACACTTGGAAACTTCATTATTAGGTCATTTTTTTGCCAGCAGTTTAGAAAGCCTGTCATTTATTCTGCTGATAATGATTTTTCCCGATTTAAACCCATGCACTCACCATACACTCAGAGGAGACTTTACAGAACAAATGCATAATACTAAGAATGTGAAAAGTCCAGAAAGCTTTAAGTGAATGGCTATATTTAGAAAATGTTTGACTGCTAAGCCTGTCCATCGAAAGAAAGCAGTGGACAGAAAATATATTTATTATGGCCAGAATAAGCAAATTTTGTGTGTCCACGTGTTTGCTTAAAAAAAAACATCCTATCAAAGCAAAACTAAATGATAAGGGTCTGTGTACCTAGAGCAATGCCGTGTTCTAATGAGCAATAAAAATATAATTTCGGAGTTACAAAATAAGATATTTCAGAGTTCAAGCAAATTCATTTAAGGATAACTGAGAATACATTAATGAATCACAATGAGGTTATGCATATCAGAAAAGCCCATATTACAATTTATGCTATACCAGGATCTAGATTTTTCAGGATTTTTGCCTCCCTGGAAAAGGGGGTCTATTATTCTCGGGATGCTTGAATATTTCTATCAAACTTCTCTTCATGGTGTTTTTGAGCTGATTTTCAGAAGGAAAGGGAGGTTGCTACAATTGCTGTTCCCGATCTTTTCATCACTCCAAAGTCTCCCTCGGTTACCTACATTTTTTTCCCCATGGCAGAATGTTCTCCATGAAATGTACTTCAAAAGTTTAATTAAAAAGTAAGATGCCAACTGTGGAGTGATGACTGTACAGACAAAGTGATGACATTTTACACATCCCGTGACTTTAATGAGAATTGGTAGAAAAACATGTAGGTGTTTGTTTGTCTTGCATTGCATTGGTTACAACCTTTGTGTCCAGTTTCTCCAAACAAAGGCTCCTACTGGTAGTTTTAATTATGGTGGAGAAAGACTGCAAGAGAAGTAGTTGGTCAAAGTCTTTGTTGACCAACAAGCAGACATGAATCTTATTCATTCATTCCTATATTTATTGTAAATACGTTTTCAGCTGCGATTAGCTACTGCGGTCATAAAAACATCGGAGCCTCCTGATGCTCTGGCATTCTCCAAGAACACAACATTTGTTCTGTAAAGATACCCTAAAGAGCTTGGAATGCTTATCCTGCAACAGAGCACGAATCCCTCAGAATAAGCCTCTCTGCCCTTTATTTTCATATCCTTATTTGATGATTCCTTTTCCAACCCGCCTTGTCCAGGAGCATTAGCAAACTTGTTAAAAGGAGTTGAGTCATGTTATTTGTAGATGTTCTTTCCAACTAATCTGGAGGTTTCCTGCCGTGACCCTCATCAAGCATGAAACAAAAGGGAAGAAACATCAGCCTTGGGTCCACCATCAGAACATCTTACTTTGCAAGAGCCAGGTCCTTCATGCAAGTTGAGTTGTTGTTCAGTTGCTAAGTCATGCCAGACTCTTCGTGACCCCGTGGACCGCATCACACCAGGGCCCCATGTCCTCCACTCTCTCCCAGAGCCTGCTCAAACTCATGTTTGTTGCATCAATGAAGGCAACTATCTAACCATCTCATCCTCAGCTGTCCCCTTCTCTCTTTGCCTTCAATCTTTCCCAGGATGAGAGTCTTTTTCAGCGAGTCCTCTCTTCTCATTTGGTGGCCAAATTATTTCAGTTTCAATATCTGCCCTTCAAAGGACAGTCAGGGTTTATTTCCTTTAGGATTGGCAATCTTGGCAATTTCCTGAACATTCTTTCTGTCAAAACTGGCCCATAGACAGCAGGCAGAGACCATACTAGACATTCAGTTGAAGGTGTCACTGTTTCTCCACCAACCCTTCTAGAAAAAGGTTTCCTAAAGCTGGTCCCCTCCAGTTTTGAGGGGACGACAGCTCCCCGGAAGGAATTTCTCGCTGGGAAAGAAGGTTTGGCATTTACATTCCTAACACATCAGGATCATGACAGGTTGAGCACCAGCTCAAAAGTGTGGACCCAGCACGGAGATGGTCCTTTGCATCTTAATCCCAGTTGAGATCAGGTTCCTTGTTCCTCACCCCCCCCCCAAAAAAAAAAGTGATGAGGAGATGGAAGAATCTGTATTGGGACAGTTGTGTGCATCTATGGAGGGGAGAAAAGAGTTAGGTCCATTTCTTTTCAGCAGATGTGACCACTGACTGACCTTGGATCCCCTACGCTTCACATAAGGTTCAAGCGAGATGGTGGAGGTTGGGGAGGTGGGGAGAAAGATGCAGCTGCCAAAAACTAAAGGTCTTTTTCCTCTGGATGTGTTCTAGAGACTAGGGACTAACCTGCATTCAACTGCTGCATTAGGACGTGACCGTAAAGTTTGATTGTGTTGCTTTGGGACTGCGCTGAAAAATTGGTTTCTCTCCCTAAGAGAAAAAAAAACGGGGGGGGGGGGGGGAACAGGGCAAAGCTTTTCCCCCCAGGGTATTTTCAACTTCTGCTACTCTAGTGAACCCAGTGATTCTCCCTATTGCTTGGGTTTTGCGCATGGATTTGGGAGGAAAAACAGAGCTTGCCAGCTCAACCAAGTCAGTTAAATCTGCAGTAGCGGCTGAACTCGTGTAACATTTCTGCGCGCGTCTCGACGTGGGGCATAAACCGAGGATCGAGTTAGTCTGGCGCGATTATCCTTCGAGCATTGAATAAACTCGGCCAATGGCACCATTCAGCAGCCATCGAAACCATGCGGGGCGTCCAGAGAGCCAGAGAGAGGACTTGCGCACTATCCCCCACCCATCCCTGTCTTTGCTTGGTCACGGACAGGTGACCACGGTGGAATCTCGCTGCAGCTTCGGTGGAATCTCCCCAGGCACTGAAACTTCCGATTTCATCGGGGGTCGGGGAGGGGGAGAAAGACAGAAAAAGGCAATTGATCTGGGGGCGGCGGGGCGGGAGCGATCGCGCGGAGTTAGAGGTGACACCAGACGCTTCCAGCTACTGCGGGGGAAGCCGAAGTGCGAAGTTGTGCGGGGATGCCCTGTTTACACCCCAACCCTTAATGCCACCGCATCTTCCGCTTGACGAGAATCACGAAGGGCAAAGAGTAGATGGCCCTGGCCCGGGCACTTTCTCCTCTCCCCCTCCCCCCCACCCTCCAGTCAATGCCATGCTCCCCACACCCAACCCTAAATGTGTTGGACGGTCACTCCAAAGGGGAGCGGAGGAGAGACGGCGAGGGAGGCCAACCTACACCCTTCCACCTTCATCCCTAGCCCCCCCGCCCCGGCCCTTCGTGGGGGCTGTCATCGAAGGCTGGCCTCCACGTTAAGTGCGCGCCGAAGAGAGCCCTAAGTAGCCAAACGAATTTCCAGGGCTCGGGATGATGGTTTTACTGAGCGGCGGACCTAAGTTGCAAAAAAAAAAGGCCGTGTGAATGCTGCCGCTCGTCCTCCGCCCTCTCCCGCCACCCCGCGACCTTCGAAAGGTGTCGGCAAGCCTAGGAAGCGAGGCTCGGTGGAAGAAAAGGGACGACCACCGCCAAGGTCATTGCTTTGGACGGCGCGGGGGGGGTATTCAAGATGGCCTTGGGGAGGCTAAAGCGAGGCGTAACTTAGTTCTGCCATTGGACCTTCGGGCTTCAATTGCTCAGAAAAAACGAGCCTCAACCTTTAACGCCCAGGAAAAGCCGAGGGAAGGGGAGAAGAGTTCTGCAGACGGAGAGGGTCGGGACGGGACGGGACGGGTCCATTTTTTGGCCGAGGGTGAAAGAGGCTTTGCACGGAGCAAGTCAAAGGCTCTTGCCAGGCTGCAAAGTCAGTGACTTTCCTGCTGCGGAGGGGTGTGTGTGTGTGTGTGTGAGAGAGAGAGAGAGAGACAGAGGCCCGGGAGACCCAGAGACCAACGCCCGCGTCCCGCCTCTGGGTCCTGCGCCTTTAAGAACTCCTCCTCTGAGCAGTGCCCACCGAGGGGAGGGCGGCGCTGTCCCTCCGAGGCGCCTCCAGTCTTCCCCCGAGCAGGGGCTGGGCTGCGGAGCCTTCAGCGGTGGCGGCCGGGGGTCCCGTGCGCCTGGAGAGCGCACTCCCGCCGCGATTCCCGCGCAGGGCTGCTTTGGTGGACTCCAGGCGTCCAGAGGGTGGCAAGCCAGGTTGGTTCCCCTTTCAGCCTGCCCTCTCTGCCATGGCTCCCCCGTGGCCCCCCAACGGGACCTGGCCGGGGCCGACGGAGCAAGCGGGGCTGGGGGTCAACGGCACCAATTGTTCTGGGACGGAAAGCAGCCTCAGCCGGCAGGGGGCGCTCGGAGCTGCCCTCAGCCTGGCCGTGCTGGTGACGGTGGCCGGCAACCTGCTGGTGGTGGTGGCCATTGCCAAGACCCCCCGCCTGCAGACCATGACCAACGTCTTCATCACTTCTCTAGCCTGCGCTGACCTCATCATGGGGCTCTTGGTGGTGCCTCCCGGGGCCACCCTGGTTCTGAGCGGCCACTGGTTGTATGGCACTATTGTCTGTGAGCTGTGGACCTCGGTGGATGTTCTGTGTGTGACGGCCAGCATCGAGACCCTGTGTGTCATCGCAGTGGACCGATACTTGGCTATCACAGCCCCACTGAAGTATGAGATGCTGATGACCAAGAGTCGAGCACGGGGTGTGGTCTGCCTGGTGTGGGCTGTGGCTGCCTTCATCTCCTTCTTGCCCATCATGAACCACTGGTGGAGGGATGGAGCAGACGAGGAAGCCCTGCGCTGTTACCAGGATCCTCAGTGCTGTGACTTTGTCACCAACATGCCCTATGCCATCTTGTCTTCTATCATCTCTTTCTACGTGCCTCTGTTGGTCATGATTTTTGTCTATGCCCGGGTCTTTGCCATCGCTACCAGGCAACTTCATGTTATTGAAAAGGACAAGGGCAGGTTCCTTCAGGATGCGTCCAAAGGCTTCCGCCGTAGGAGGCCCTCCCGTCTCCTACTTGCCATCAAAGAGCACAAAGCCCTGAAGACTTTGGGCATCATCATTGGTGTCTTCACTCTCTGTTGGCTGCCCTTCTTTGTGGCCAACATCATCAAGGTCTTTGCAAGGTCCTTCGTTCCTGACCCGCTTTTCCGCTTCTTCAACTGGCTAGGCTATGTCAACTCAGCTTTCAACCCCATCATCTACTGCCGCAGTCCTGACTTCAGGTGTGCCTTCAGAAAACTCTTGTGTTGCCCTTGGAGATCGGATTCCCAGCTTCATACTTTCTCCAAGGACCTGCAGAGATGCCTCTGTGCCTTCAGCTCCCGGGAAAGCAAGTCCATTGCTACATTTTCCAGAGAGGAGGAAGAGGAAGAGGAGGAAGAGGAGGACTTGGGCACTGGTAGCACCAGCAGTGGCTCTAGTAAAAGGACCGAGGAAACAAAGCATTTGTATCAACCCAGCAATGGGCACAGTTGTGCACAGCGTCCCCTAGGGGAAACCCAGCTCCAAGGCACCCAGATCACTTTGTGTCCACAGCTGGAAGAGTAGGTGTTGGGAATGGTAGTGGGGATGGAAAGAGAGCTGACTGGAGAGTGAATGGCATCTGGGGAACAGGGAGGGTCCAAAAATTTTTTTGGAAGGGTCTACATCTCTTGCCCTCTAATGTGCTATGAGGAAACTGGAAGGGTTGTGAAGATGTTTCCTATCAGAATCCTCTACATATTTGCTTGAAAGCAAGTCTTAGCTATTTTCACTAAAACCTGCTCTCTAATAAGTGTGTTCAGAAGAGGATTTGCAACTACAGTAGTACATGAATGAGCAATGAATCCTGTGGTAGCTATTTCAGTTACTGGACTGTGAACAAAGCTGATTATAACTCAGGTGTAAAACATGCCCTGTATGCTGGAGCCAGAATCAGGTGGCAGGTGATAGGACATCCTAGGGCAGGGGTCCTCAAACCTGGCCACTTTAAGACTTGTGGACTTCAACCCCCAGAATTCCCCAGCTGTCCTAGGGCTATCAGAACTGGGCTGCAAAATTCCAGATGCCTACTAGAGGCTAAAAAGAGATACAGAACACCCACCTCTTTGCTGCTATGCAGTGCGGTTTCTGTTTTATTTTTATATCAGAGTTATGACAACACTAGGAAATCCTTGCTTTTGACCATTAACTGTCAATGCTGACGATGCTGGCTTAGACGGATAATCTAGCCCACTATATAGTAGTTTCCGTTCCTGTGTCTCTGTTGCGGCTGCAAACTTTGATTTCTTTTTCAGAAATGGACTGACACCTTTCAGGCACTGAACTGGAGCTCATTCTTCAGTTTTTCCTTCTCTAGGTGAAATATTGAGCAGTTAGGAAGCCCTTCTCCAGAAATGGCTGTCCCTCTTTGCTGGCTTCTGCAGAAAAATATCCCAACAATTCAGAATCCGTAAAACATAGGGGCACCACATTGCTCTGGCTTGAAGGTTGGTGTGTGGGGAACGTTAGAAGATGCACTTCTCCTTTCTTTTGTGTTACATTGACATGTGTTTTTGATTTAAGTGCTGGAATTTGTCTTAACATGCTAAGCACCATATCCAAGAGAAAGATCAATTCAGCTCCACTTTGGTGGTGATCATTTTGGTGGATCATGAGAGCAGAAGGGTAAGGGAGAGTTGGGGGAAATAGCTGGAGTGGGCTGAAGGAGGCAGATGGCAGCAGATATGAAGGTTGGCATAAGGAACAGTTGCGCCAGGTACAAAGGATCAGGACTATGTGTTAAGTTGCACTTCAGAAGATTTGTTACTCAAGCCTATACACAATAATCTAGTCAACTAAAGTTCAATACTAAATTTGCCCTAGATAAGAGTCAATGGAATTTAGGAGGGGATTGGCTTGGACCATTTGTAGCAATGTAATGCACTTAACTCCGACCCCTAGTTCTGCCTGCTGTTCTCCTACAAGTTGGGGGAACAGCTGGAGTGGATTAGGGGAGGCAGATGGCAGCAGACATGAAGACTGGCATACCTCAGCCTTCGGCAACTGCTACCCTCCAGATATGTATAAAGTTCTTTTTGTTATCATTGGGCTGCATTGGCAGTGAGCCTGCCTTTTAAAAGAAATCAATTCATTTAACAGACTGAATCTTGAAAGGAAAACCTTATCAGAAGAGCAGGGGAAAAAAATTGTATTCATTTTATTACTAGCAACTGTCAACCTCCTATCAAGAGGTCAAAAGAGATGGCAGGATCAAATTTTAGTACACAATTCATATACTAGATTCCCAACATCCCTTTTTTTTCCCCACCCAACAACTTGGGATATAGAAGGTGGCATGCCATCAACTTTTACTTTTCTCATACCCCCTTCTAGAAAACACTTTCCCCCTGTTAATTTGGGTGAATAGCCTTTCCTAAAGAGAGGGACATGCAGCTTGTGAAATTCCCAGCAACCCAACATCTTTGGAGGTTGGGGCAGGCTGGTTCTTGATCGAGTGTCCCACAGGGATGATTGGGATCTGTGTCTTTCTGGAAGGAAGAATAGCTTGCCCACCTTTGCAGATAACTAGTTGCGTTGTTCCTTCACCCCACTTTTGGGAGATGGAGAAGTGACCTACCACAGCTGTCAGCCTTGGCTTCTTTTCCATCTTCCGTCACTGCCAAACCAGATTGGGAAGTAGAAAATCCAAGTTTTTCTGGCAACTTCTGTTCGCAGCAAGTCTGTCTGCTGCTACGGTGTTTCTCAAAGGCAGCTGCTGCTTAGCCCAGCCTAGTAGCCAACCGGCGCCTTGCATTTTGCCCCTTTTTGTGGATGGGCAAATGTTGGCCATGGAGTGGAAGACAAAATGTGTGTCTGTCTGCTTTTATTTTATGTGCAGCAGAAGAAGGTGGCTGAAGTTGCCTTAAACTGTTGCATTTTATGTGTTCTCATATTTGGTGTTCTAGCCGGCTATTTGCCCTTTTTCAGGATACTCTAATCCTTTCTAGTTTTCCTTGGTTTTTTTTTTCTGATTTGTTGTCCCTAGCATTCAATTAGCATCCCACTATCATTGCTTCTCCCTTTACTTGCTTGATAAATGTACAGCCAGCGACCCAATACAACAGTCCAGAAGAAGGAGCTGCTTACAGAAAGAAAGTAGTGATGAGGTTCTAGCAACCCTCTGTAAAAACAAAAAAAGAATAAAAATAAAGAGGAAAAAATGTAGAAGGTTGGCACTCTTAACAGCCAACCTGGAATCTACTAACTGCAGTTGCAATTGAGCAAAACTTTGCTACAATCCTGGAAATTTCAGCAGAGACGTCAGCAAGTAAGAAAGAAATTTTAGTTTTAAACCTGGCTGCACCGTGAAGTAAAATATGATTTACCAATTTCAGTTGTAGACTTGGAATCAATGCAAGAATGTCTTGCTTGATGGATGTTTTGTATAAGCCTTATTATGATCTTAAGCCAGCCTTTATACATAAAATACATAAAAGAGATGTTATTATACCTCTCCTTGATCAGTACTGACACTGCTATTAAACTTTGTCAACCCAGACTGCAATTTTTCAGAGGATCTTCATTGACTTTAATGTAACCTTTAAAGATTTGTGCTTTCCCACCCACCCCCACAAACCTTGATGCTCTGCCCCTCTGCAAATATTTATTTATGTGCAGTTTTTGGCTACTGTTTTGGCTACTTAACGATCTACCTTTGTCTAAAAGATCTGGAAAGAGTAGGACAAGTAAAATGAAAAGGTCTGCACCAGAGACAGCCTAATTCTTAATTAAATGATTCAGAAGCCAAATATGTAACATTTCAAACTAATTCCTGGAGGCATCCAGTTAGCTAAAACAACACCCAGGACAACAGGGATTTTCAAATGAGCCTTTAAAAAAAACACAACGGTTTGCATCGTAAGAATTTATACTGCCCATATTAACTAGATTTGCACATTACATTAAATTGTGGTTTACTGAACCATGGTTTGTCTAATAAATCATGATTTGTTGTGGCTGAATTCAAACATGCTAAACAAAAGCTTAATGTGACCTTAACAAAGGGCAGTAGAGTCCTTTTGTCTGCAGAAGCGTTTTTCTTCCTTGGCTTTTCCTGCTTAGAGATTAAAAGTAAAATCCCCAAAAGTAGAACAGACTGAGCTAGATGGAAGAGGGTGATCTGAGATAGATGTTTTTTCCTGTCTTCTTCAGCTGGAGAATCCCATCATCCTCATCCAGGAAAGATCTGCCTGACCTAATGCAGTACAAATCTGCTCCATGTTCTGCATCTGAAGGCAGCTTTCTGACAGCCCTTCATCCTCTCTCTTCCTCACTAAAAACAAAAATTGCCCTTTCCAGCGTTTTTTTTCCCCATTTGGTTTAGGTTCCAGTATGGATGTTTATAAAGGGAATTCAAGCCTGCACAAATTATACCAGTTTTGCATTTCCTTCTGAAGTCTACATCTCTGCTCTAGTCAAGATCAATGGTGGATTTTATTAAAAATTGTCCATTTGCTCCGTTCGGATTTTATTAAAACTGTAATGGCAGTAAGATGAGTTATGTGTAGCATTTCATTTCGTGCAATAATTGCCATCGAGTGACTATTCCTAGAAAATGTGACTGATCCAATAAACCATGGTTAACAAAACTCACACAGCACGGGGCATGCATTCTGTCTGCAAAGTGATGTCTTCTTCCAGGTCTGTCCATTTAGTCCAGTCTTGTATATCACTTCATTGCAGGATTTCTTGAGGGTTCAGGCTGAAGGGAAGGCATCAAAATTGGGCAGCTGGGCAGGCAAAAAAAGATTCTCTACTAATTCTGCAAGTTAATCACCACCGTCCAAGATTAGACGCGTCCAAGCGATACAAAAATTCAGAGTTCTCTTAGGAGTAAACTATAAATGTCATGCAGGTGACTTAAGTGTAGATTTACTTGATCGATAGTGCTTTTTCGCCACTTAAGCATCTTACACGAGGATCTCCTTTCATTTTTCATCCACGCAACAGGAAGGTTGGGAAGAAAGCTGAGTTGAGAGTGACTAGCTCAAAATTCAACCAGTGAATTTTCATGACTGAGTGAAGATTTACATCCAGGTCTGCTTCATTCTATTCCAGTACCTAAATTTCTGCATTTCACTGGTGCTCACGAATATAGGAACAGTAGGCTCCCTGCTCTGTTGTATATATGTGTGTATTTGTTAAATTCCTCCCACCTGTTGATTTTTTTTCATGCCACTTTCTAATCTCACTGTACTTTAGTTCAATATATGAATCTTGCCAATGTAACTCAGAATGATGGGTGAATCAGAGTGCCATTATTGGTTTAATGTTTGCTCCAGTCTTTTAAGCTTGGTTTCTTTAGCACCCCCCACCCCCCAAGAGATTTTAATGCTGACTGTTGAATTATTCACACAGTGACCATGTTATTTTAATGTTACAGTTTGTTTTAAATTGTGTAATCTGTTTTCCTAATCTTGTTCTGGCCTAGTCTACCAAATAACAGATGTGATCCGAAGCCTCTTTATGGGAAAGTCAAACCTAAGCTGGAATGAAATTAGCGACCTTTCTCTGCAAAGAGCTTTCTTTTACAATACTGTATTCCATGAAAATGTTTGTGGAATTCTCAAAGTATTTCCTTTAGATTCAAAATCACCTACTGTACCTTTGGCAAATGTGCTATTCCATATCTTCTAAGACACGTACCCTATTATACAGCACATTACAGTACATTACAATATTAAAAAGGTAAAGGTAAAGGTTCCCCGCACATGCGTGCTAGTTGTTTCCAACTCTAGGGGCCGGTGCTCATCTCTGTTTCAAAGCCGAAGAGCCAGCGCTTGTCCGAGGACGTCTCCGTGGTCATGTGGCCGGCATGACAAGACACCAAAGGCACACGGAACGCTGTTACCTTCCCACCATAGTGGTCCCTATTTTTCTACTTCCATTTTTACGTGCTTTCGAACTGCTAGGTGGGCAGGAGCTGGGACGAGTAACAGGCACTCACTCTGCTACGCGGCACTCGGGATTCGACCTGCCAAACTGCCGACCATTTGATCGACAAGCTCAGCGTCCTAACCCACTGAGCCACAGCATCCCTTATTAATATTATTATTATAAATGACTGGTATATGGTGGCTGAAAATAGCATTCCAAAGCCACTTAAAGTGCATTATCTGGAAACACCCGGCACTACATGGCAGGTATGCAAAGCCTGTCCCCTAGTCCTCTGAGCTACAAGTGACACATACGTGAACCCCATGACACACATCATCAAGCATTTCCTCCTGGTGTAATAAAAGGCTAAGATGCTTGTAGATTTTGCAACACTCTGATAATCATCTTTTTTTTCTCCCTGAAGAAAAAAATTAGGAGAAGGGGATTGGGAGAGGAGGTGGGAGAAGGTCATAAAGTCAACCATGATTCAGGTTCTGCCAAAAAGAATTAATAGTGAAGATAAACCAGGTCTTCCCATAAATGTAACAGTACTCAAGCAACAGCAGCAACAACAACATCAAAGACACAGGAGGAAGAGAAACGTAGAAAAAAGGAAGATCGAAAAAAGCAGATGGGATGGTGGTCAGGATCAAACTGTTTGAATAAAAGCATGTCAGGCAGGTAATCCCCACATACTAAAAGGTAAAACTAGCAATTCTCAAGAGTGTTTTAGTTTTAAGATAAACAAGCTAGTAACTTCATTTGCAAAACACGCCAAGTTAAGTTAAGTTCTTGAGTTTATTTTGGTACCTAAAATTCTTGGCTGATCCCTGAGAATTGAAGCGGTTAAGTCTGAACTCAATTGTCCATATTCTGCAGCTTCCAGATTAACTTCTTTAATCTGCCAAATGCAGAACTGTTTTGGACAACTGCTTAAAATTGAGCTTGTATTGCAATATATTTTTGGGACTGCAAAGTTAGACTAGGTATTATATTATCCTGGTGCTTCTCCAATTACATTAGCTATTAAGAGTTCTTCCATAATGTGCACATTTTGTCATCAATGGTCTGGTTTGGAAGTCCCGTCCTCTCAAAAAAAAATTTATTGGGCTCAGGATTCTTTAACTTAAATTTATCTTTTACAAATGAACAAAAGTATCTTGCTAGCCCAAAGAGGGGAGTTGTGTATACTTTGAAAGGGTTTTAGAAGAAAGTGATAAGATTTGTAGGGGCATGTTGCTTCCTTAGTATTTGTTAAAACAAGCCCCTCTTTTTCCAGGCTTCTGTGGAACTGGAAAAAAAAAGATGCTGCTGGTTTAATGAATCTGATCATTAAAACATCATGTCTTTAATTCTACTGCTGCCTCTTTTTAATCTACTGAGAACATCTGCCTGAAATAATAGATTTTCCTGGCTTCCACGAAAAAAGATGAATAATGAGAATGAATTATTGTAGTCACCACTTTAACTATGCACATCAAATAAAACTGGAGCTAATTTTTTCTCTCATTTTTCTCCAGAAATCCAACTGATAACATCCTTAGATGGGGAGGGAGAAGCAAAAATGGAACAACTGTAAACACACACACAAAAAAGGCAGGCAGACTGGAAAAAATTATCTTTTTTTAAAAAAAGCTGGAGTTTGACAGATTTGAACGCCACTGTAAGCTTACATTCTTAGTGTGAAGTTTGGTTACTCCAAGAGAGTGTTGGAATACACAAAAAAATTTCTTCCACCCCACCACACCTCATCCTTTCTGTAAAACACAGAGGCAGCATGTACACTGAAAATATCAAGACAGCTTTCTGTCTCCACGCTTACACCAAAGAATGTTATCTCTAAAGTTTATCCTGGTAATCTTGCTTATGCTCCCAAGATCCAGCTGCCATATTTGGAATTTGGAAGAGTAGCATCACTTTGGCCTGAAATTCTCTTGGTCCCTATTACACAATTCAGCCGCCCCCCCCCCCGCCTCCTTTCTAAATAGTCTGTGCCAGGTTCTTCCTGCCCTATTTAGGATAGAAAAAGAACCACATTATTGCCTGGGCCTTTTTTAATTGTCTGAATACTGCTGACTTTAAGCAGCAGTTCAGAATCTTCCACTGGCAGAAAATGCTGACTTCTTAGGTATAGATGACCTCAAGAGTTTTATAAAGTGTTTCAAAAAGCACAGGTCCCATATGGAGTCCATTGGTGCTTGGATCCAGTTCAGGGGATAGTTTTCACTTCCGTCCTCGTTCATCTTGAAGGAGGTGTTCCAATCCCAGACAATTTAAGGGTTTTTAAACACTCTGAATATCTCCTTCAGTGTGAGCCTGTAGTAGCTCTACTAAAGTCATAGTTCCGGTCCTTGGAACACACGAGGACCACTCCCAGGAAGAAACTTTCTGAAATACATATGGAAAGCTTTGCCTTCCAACTGCTGCTATCCTTATTAGCCCATCCAACTCATTTCTAGCCAATGCATAGTTGGCATCCATGGGAAAGTCTTATTACGCACATAGAGACAGAGATGGGGCTACTTTGACCTTTCAGATGTTCTTGAACAGCTCTCAGCATCCATCATCACCGGCTATGTTGGCTGCTATGAATCAAGATTTGGCAACATTTAGAGAGCCACAGCTTCCTTCACAAAGTGATAAATCCTGTTGGTGGTGAGTTCAGGAAAGCATCAGCATGATCTGAACTTTTGCTGGCCAATTGGAAATGGAAGAGAGAAGGACATGGAAGTGGAGATGGGCAGCCCACCTAGGACACAGTCAGCTGTGACTGATTAATAAATAACCATCAATAGCTTGCAGGAAAAGAGGAGGACTTAGAAGGAGTAAGGCGTTTGAGAGATCAGCAGTTGACCTGGACCAAAAGTGCAAGGCTTTTAGATCAGGATACTAAGCTTGGTATCTACTTATATTTGACTTCAGCACAGTTTTCCTGTGGCAGCACCAATTCCCTTGTCCCCATGACAGCCCTTGGCTGCACCCTAGCTCATGAACCATTAAGATGTTATTGGCTCTCCTGATATTAAAGTAGAATCTTCTCCTTATTACCATTTCCTTGATGGACCAGGTCAATATTTAACATCTGTTATGCTTTATCAAAAAAGGGACGCGGTGGCTCAGTGGGTTAGGATGCTGAGCCTGTCGATCAGAAGGTCGGCAGTTTGGCGGGTCGAATCCCAAGTGCCGCTTAACAGAGTGAGCGCCTGTTACTCATCCCAGCTTCTGCCAACCTAGCAGTTCGAAAGCACGTAAAAACGCAAGTAGAAAAATAGGGACCACTACGGTGGGAAGGTAACAGCGTTCCGTGCGCCTTTGGCATCTAGTCATGCCAGCCACATGACCATGGAGATGTCCTCGGACAAGCGCTGGCTCTTCGGCTTTGAAACGGAGATGAGCACCGGCCCCTAGAGTTGGAAACAACTAGTATGCATGTGCGGGGGAACCTTTACCTTTACCTATGCTTTATCACATTTTAATTTGAAGATGAAGTAAGAGGATCCTAATGAGTGTGATGTTCTTGGGGAATGTTAGGCTAGATCAGGGGTATCAAACTGTCAGCCCATGGGCTGGATGCATCGTAGCGAAACCGCGCCCATCCCATTGCTGGCAATGGCAAAAAAGTCACAATACGTCACGTGACGTTGCGAGTTTGACACCCCTGGGCTAGATGGACCTGCTTCTCTGCTCATCAGCAAGTGCCCCTCCCCTACATTTTGCTTCTTTCCATGCTCATTTTTTTCCTTCTATCCTTTCTGCTTTTGACACCCACTTCTCCCTAGGCTTCCAAGAGGCCAGGAGAAGACAACACACTTTCCCTCTTTTACCTGGGAAGGAGGTAAGGAGTCAGTTTGCACCTTTCCACACTACAGTCTCCATGAAAATAATGAAAATAGTGCTTTCCCTCTTATCGTCAATTTCAATCCACCACTTCTTGAAGTATAGATAGTCCCCATTCAGTGACAACCCCTGGAACTGATAATTTGGTCATCATGGAAGCAGTTGCTAAGTGAAGCCACAACGGTGCTTGTGATCTTACCTCAGCTTTCTTTTGCTTTCTGGACCTGTGAAGGTCCTAAATGTGAGGATTGGTCACAAAGTTGCTTTTTCGTCTCCGTCATAACTGGAAAAAAGGACTACTTGCAGGAATCTCTTTGCCCAAGAACTCACCGGTTTCGACATGCTGGTTCTACACAGAAGAATCCACAGATCCAAGCTAGTTTCATTCATGACAGGGTCTGCCCCCTTTCTCCCTGCGCCTGTTCCTTCCCTCCTGTTATCTTATTTTAACTTGGGAAATGCCCAAGTAGGGCAGACAAATGAGACAGGAAGAAGGTGGAAATGAGACTCACCCATTTCTGCTGCAAAGCCTTGATTGGTGGATCTTCTGGGCTGCTGACAATTGACAGGGGACAACTGAAGAGCCTGTGAGGAAAACCAAGGCAGTTGACTCAGAACAGATGCAACAGAATGTCAATCCTTTGAGGCAGATTTCCGTAGGTTAGGAAGCCAAAGCTGTGACTGCTAAGACAACTTTTATTACAAGATTACAGTAACAGAAACTTGTAGATCTGAGCACGCTTCTTCCCTCCCCCCCCACTCCTTTATTTTCAGGATAGTAGAGAGGGTCAAGACTGAAACTCTTCCTTGAGTTACAATTTTGCTTTGGATTCACATTTCTATTTTCTGACTGTGGTCTTGGATGTAGTTCTTCCGCCTGTTCCTCAAGGTTATTGCTGCTTCCCATTGCACAGAGGCAGGATAGCAATGGGATTCCATTATGATGGGAGTGAATGGATAACACATCAATTCAGTTTTGGGGGACACCTTCAGAGGATTAGAAACAAGAGGAGGATGAGGGCGAAGGTTCGTGCTCCGAGCTTGTGGGTTGGTTTCTGAATGTTTCATTACCAGGTCACAAGAGGAGTATCTAATCTAGTTATCCCAAGGACAAGAAGGATTTCTCCAAGCTGCCCTTCCTGACTGATATCTAGTAGGAAAAAAATGTCCATTTTGTTCATTCAGGATCCTATCCCCATCCAAACAGCTAAGAAGGGTGTCCCTTTTCAGACTGGTTGGTTGACCACACATGATCCAGGGAGTGTCACTCACACAAAATGGCATGAGGGATTGTCCACATATATGGAAGTATTCCTTTACGGGGATCTCATGACATGTCTAAGCTAAATAAATTTCTTCCAGAAGCCAAACTTTCTCTCACATAGATCCAAAGTTGTGAAATGCCTTTCCAAGAGGAATTACCTGTCTTTGCCATGATTTGTCTTTCCGAAGGCAATCCTTCTGCATGTTCCTTCTCCTTGGAATTTTACTAATTGATTTACTAGATCCCAACACTCATGTTTGGCACATCTGCCTGCCTGGATGGAAAAATGACCTGAGGAGAAGGGAAAGCAGAGAAGATTGTTTAATTACTTCCCTTTCTCGCATTTATTTCACAAAACTGTCCTCTTCAATTGCATGTCTCTGCTCAGAAAAAGTATCCCATGTTCTTTTTTTTAACAGTTGGAAGGGGGCCAAGAAGGAACTTTTCCAACCAGAAAACATGCAGGAGAAAAAGGATTAAATCAGATTTCTTAACAAGCACAGAAAAGTTACTCCTCTGATTGTCTCCCTAGCTTATTAGAAACTGGCAGAAGAGAAATGTTTGCTTCTGTTTAAATTTATTTACTAGACTTTATATGCCATTCCTTTCCAGGGGAACTTTGAACAGTTTATATTCTTTTCTTTTAACAGGCATAGTAATATAGTAAATCAATATAACAAAAGAGGAATAGAGTCGAGTAGAATGGAGTGGAGTGGAGTGAAATAGAATGGAACAGAACAGAAGAGAAAATGGAATGGAATGGAATGGAATAGAATAGAATAGCAAATAAAATGGAATGGAATGGAATGGAATGGAATGGAATGGAATAGAATAGAATAGAATAGAATAGAATAGAATAGAATAGAATAGAATAGAATAGAATAGAATAGAATAGAATAGAATAGAATAGAATAGAATGGAATGGAATGGAATGGAATGGAATGGAATGGAATGGAATGGAATGGAATGGAATGGTGTAGAGTAGAACAGAACAGAACAGAACAGAACAGAACAGAACAGAACAGAACAGAACAGAGCAGAGCAGAGCAGAACAGAATAGAATAGAATAGGTTTATTTGACCAGGTGTGATTAGACACACAAGAATAAGTCCCTTCAGTTTTCTTGACAAGATTTCAGAAGCAGCTTACCTTTGCTGCCTTCTTCCTACACTGAGAGAGAAGGTCCGGCCCAAGGTCACCCAGCTGGCTTCATGCCTAAGGTAGAACTAGAATTCACAGTTTCCTGGTTTCTAGGAAAATGCCTTAACCACTACCCAAACTGGCTCACTTTTTTTAATTAATCTTAAATAATAGCGATGTTTAACGGAACAACAGAATATACATTAGAATAAGCAAATAAATGTTGGGGAGAGATTGAGACTGGATTAACTGTTCTTCTTTTCCTCTTTTCTCGCTCCAGGTGCAGATTTTGGAATAAAAAGTAATAGGTCCTTCCTGGATATTTAGTCTTTATTGGTCCTTAACGAATGCCTGCACTTTGTGGCTGAGATTTCTGTTGACTTGTGCTCCTTTGGCATACTGCCTTTGGAGAACTGGATTTCTCCTTCCTTTCTTGGCTCCCTGATTTGGTGTCTCCACAGGTATGTCAACATTTATCCAGAATGAGTTAAAGTCAAGTGTGGGTCACTTCTTCAATTGCTGTTTTTGGCTTGATTTGTTCACTTGTGAAAGGGAGAAAACAAGAAAACGTTGTTTCCGTCATCTACTGAGAAGCTCGGAAGAACCAGTTTTGCACACTTTCTGATTGATTCCTGACCTGTGTGCATATTTGCCTTCGTGAAACTTAAGCCTCAGATTGTTTATCACTGGGAGACTAATTTGGTGTGTTTGAGGCCCTTCAGACTTTGATGAAATTGCTGGTCAGTGGCAAACCTTTCCCACCCTACATAGAAATTATTTCTTTATTTCTCCTTTCATTCAGGGCAACCAAATCTCTGCTCTGGTGGCCTCATGTCTTAATTTTTGGCTAAGCCTGTTTGGTTTCTCAGATAATACTCACTGATTTCACATTATTCTGGTCATCTTTGGCTCTTCCGAATTTGTGGGGGGGGGGGAGAGGGGGGAAGCAGCAACTCTTAGTCCCACTTCAGCTCTTTTTCATGTTTCCAGTTGGGATCAGCTGCAGACCCTGTAGATTCAGAAGAAGTGAACAAGGTAGGTGTCCTAGAGGTGGATCTGTTGGTGTAGGAGGGACAGAAACATTATTTTGAATTCCCTGAATTTTCACAGCTAACCTATTATTTATATTATGCCAGTCCCATGCTAGCTACTATGCAGTCTTCCTGTAACCAAATCCTGCCCTCTCGTGAGCATTTAAAGTTCCTGCCAGGTTTTTAAATGGTGCTGTCACTAAGAGTGTATAAGCCCTTTGTTAGTCATCTAACAGTAGGCCACTACATGATTAGGTACTTGACAAGTATGAAACTGACTCAGGTATTTCAAAATGCACTTTAATATCACCCTGGAATAAAGCACAGCAAAACAGAAATGGCATCCTCAAACTATCTCAAAGGTGCTTTTTCCAAAAGGCAATTGGACTTCCTTGTTTGTTTTTCCTTTGAAAATGTTTCGCTTCTCATCCAAGTAGCTTCTTTGCTTCTTTTGGATGAGAAGTAAAATGTTTCCAAAGGAAAGCGGGGGGGGGGGGAAGCAGGAAAGTCCACTCACCTTTTAGGAAAAGCACCATGACCTGGATGATTGAAAATCTCCATAGACATCCTCAAGAATAGCTACAGGATTTCAGAGGGTTGAAAATGGTTGAGGATACTCTTGAAAACAGTTGCATCTCTGTGAGAAGGCAAATATAAACAAGGTAGAGATGAGGCACTGTTTGTCCAACACTGGTCCTAATCAGCATGGTCGATATCTTTTAACACTTTTTAAATTAGTTTATAATATAAAATTCAAAAAAAAAAACCTGAAGAAAATAGTGAGAAAGTAAGGGGAGGAGAAGGAAAGGAAAGGTGTAGGGCAGGGGTAGGTCAACCTTGGCTCTTTTATGACTCGTGGACTTCAACTCCCAGAATTCCTGAGCCAGCATAGCTGACTCAGGAATTCTGGGAGTTGAAGTCCACGAGTCATAAAAGAGCCAAGGTTGCCTACCCCTGGAGTAGGGAAAAGGGGAGAAGAAAGAAAAGGCCTTGACTTCCAACTCCTTTTGGTGCAGTAGAGTAAGATAATAGCATCAAAGCTCAGCTTTTTACTTTTACGAAGTTAATATAAAGCAGCCAGTTTTATAACAACAAGCCTATCTAATCAGTAAAACCCAAAATCAAAGCTTCATTTTTTTTCCACCTCAAGCATAAAGTCCAGAAGTGGTTGTCAAGTTGAAACAAAAGCAATTGTGTTTTTTCCCCTTTAATCAAAGCAGTCCATTTAGCCATCTCTGTTAACTCCATCGACTTCTGCAGCCATTCATCCATTGTAGTGTGGTCAATAAGCAAGGCCTGATGGGAAACTTAATTTAAGCAAGTACATTAGTCCAGCCACAACAGGCAGCATTATTCCAAGATTCCAGGCAGGTTTCCTTTCTCTTGCTATCTGCAGACGCTAGAGACCGAACTTGGCATTTTCTGCACAGTGAAACATGAGTTCCACCTGAGGCCTCAGCCCTCCTTCTTCCCCTGCTTTGATGGTAAAATAAAGAAAAGGGGGATCTTTTCCAAGATTGCCTTTGATATGGCTTAAAAGGAATCCGGAAACATATCTCTAAGAGTTCTTTTTGTCCTGAAATCAGACACATGGACAAAAGAATATCCCAAATTCTTGGTTCTTCATGAGAAGAAAATAGAAAAGGAATTTTGTTGCCATTTTTTTTTCTAGCAGAGCTCCTTTGTCTTCAATACCCACATGTCTGGCAGAAGTTCAACCTGCATAGTGCATCTTAAAGTGTTTTTTTTAAAAGGCCTCTCATCATTAGGAGTTGGATTTAGACCCCTGCAAATATCTGCATGTTCGTGTTCATGGATTAGCTTGCCTGTTGTTAAATGGACAACACATTGCACCCCAACCAACAATCCTGCTTCACTGAAAGAAGCTTGAGGGGTCCTTGGTGTGCTCTGAGCTTGGTTGCTTCCTTGCAAGACAGCAATCTCAGAAAGCACCAAGGACCTCTCATCTGAACCTTGAGCTACAAGTATTCTCCTTTAAAGAGTAGTTTGCACACCCCTGTTCCTAAATGCAGAAGGTGCCAGATACAGTCTTCACCAAGTCCACTTAATGATTGGGTAATAATTTTGAAGAAAATCTCGGACCCTGTTGGAATCAACAGTATTTCATTGTTCGGATCTGTTATTTTTTAAAGGATAATAGGAAGCCACCTTGCTGCAAAGTAAAGCATCACCCTCAAATATAACTTGCATTTCTAACTCCAGGCCCCTCAGTTAAATGAGTTACAACGAATCCTACTGAAGTATGACTGTGAATGCTCACCTGAATCCATGAACATTCAAACTGAGCCATAAAAGAATCATTTGTTTTGACCATTGGTCCAGGGACCATGAAGACGTCAGTAATTTTCCAGACCAGCTCTGTTTCCTGTATGGATTATCTACCTCAAAAGCCAGAACTTTGAAGCCAGCTAAAGTAGAGCTTCACATCCTTTCCCCCATTTCCTTCCTTCTCCATTTCTAAATGTTCATATATATGTATACATCTGGGGAACAATTACCCAGGATATTCTGTGTATATCTTAGGCAGCCTCCATTGTTTCCCCTCCCCCCCCAATTTAATAAGTGGATGATCATGATGATCCAATGTGTGAAAATCCATTGTTTCATTGTGTTCAAGCTGGTTTATTGGCAATATTTTGCCTGTTCAAGACATTGATCCCAACCAAGTTTCAGTGATGTCAAACTCTGAAAATAGAATTTCAGAAGTCGGTTCAGACTCTTGATTGATGATAAGCTATTATTTGGATGGTATGAAGTTTCCTTGGTTGTTTAAACCCAGCAAACTGTGATTAATGAGGTCTTAGCAGATATGCAACCTAGATGTTGACTTGGTTTACTCATTGCACAAAACCTGTACAACATTGAAATAATTATGGCTGAGTTCACACAACATGCTTGAGCACAGACCTTTGGTTCTCGAGCATAATTATTGGTCTCGGATAAAACACTAAGCCAAAATCAAATAACCATGTTACGAATTAAACCTTTTTTTTACAAAAATGCAGCTGCAGCCTTGCAAATAGACCTGGTTTAGTTATCCATCATGATTCTATTTAGCTCTAGCCAACATGGAGAGGAATGTAGTCCAAAATGTCCAGAAGGCATTTAATTAGAGAAAGCTATTGTAAAATAAGGCCAAAATAGCTCAGATAGCAATATGTTTATGAAAGTTGTAGCGATAAGCAGTACAAATGAAGAACTACCAGCTATAGTCCAGCTCCTTCACTTTTAATTATATGGAATTGGGGTGAGCACAAGTTGAGGGCTGTGGCAGTCTCCAGTAGTGGACAGAACAGGTCTTTTTTCCCCCACCTGTTTTGTCTTTGTTTTTAAAGGATGCACTGAAGGCTGGGTGGACTGAAGAAGCTTCTTGGAGGAGAAGCGAAACATCAAGGAAGAACCAAGGAAAGTCCAGTTGCCTTTTGAAAGAACACATGTGAAGCAGCCATGACTTGTCTGACTGAGAATCACTATAGCCAAATGTATAGGGCTGCATCTTCAGACATCTGCAACCTTAATAACAAAACAAAAATCTTGCAGAACTTTAAAAACAAATGTATTAGGGCAAAGGCTTCTTGTAGCATCATGGACAAGATAGACAATGTAAACAACATAGACTATCCATGACACGCAGCCCTTCAAATGATTATACACTTTCCTTAAGTGTTGATGAAATCTGACAAGCTAGATTTACTGCCGACATTCAAGGCTTCAGTTGGTTGCCCACATCTGACAAAAAAACAATTTATTTAATTTGTTGTCAGCGTTAAATCCTGGAATTGAAGCAGGTTTTTCTATTTCAGCCTCATTTATAAGACCAGAACTCTATTTTCTTTTAGTTTTCTCCCAAGTATAAAAAAACCCAAAAGATTCGCTTCCTTTGGCTGACTTTAATTGGGAAAGCTGCTCTAGCTTGAAGACTCAATTACAAGTTGTCTCTTGCTGCCCTCTGCTGGACCGAGTTGTCATTCATGTTACTGGAAGAAAAAGATGCAATAGCTGCTTTTTGTGTGCTCCCTCTGCAAACCTAAGAACGTGAAGACTGGTTGAACATTTGCTTTTTACTAACCCCTGACCTTGGCAGCTGTGTTGAACTATAATTCCCAGCACCCGGAGCCAGAATGAACTGTAGTGAGTTGTTGGGAATTGTAGTTCGTTAATAACCAGTCAGAAGTGGGTTCCCCCCCTCCTCTTTTCCATTCAATTGTGTTCATTCCTGGAGACTATCTGAACAATTCCATGTAGTTTTTCTTGCAAAGTTTTTCAGAAGTAGTTTGCCATTACCTTCTTCCTAGGGCTGAAAAAAATTGGCAGGCCCAAGGTCACTTAGGTGGCTTTTTGTCCCAAACTCATATAGTCCTAGTTTCTAGAGTGATGCCTTAACCTCTACACCAGACATGTCAAACACAAGGCCCGGGGGCCGGATCCGGCCCGCGATGTGGTTTCATGCGGCCTGCGAAGCCATCCTGGAAACAGTGAGGGAACGGCCCCCACTGCCTTGGCCCTGAGACCCTCCTTCTGCCAGAGACCCTCAGATCTGTCCCACCCCTGCCCAGGCCCCCATAGGCACCCTTGATGCGAACAATGTAGTAAGCCCACCCAGTAAGCCATACGCACTCTAGCCACGCCCACCCAGTAGGCCACGCCCACCCAGTAGGCCACGCCCACCCTGGCCATACCCACCTGGCCCCCTGAGGGCAACCGCAATGCTGATGCGGCCCTCAATGAAATTGAGTTTGACACCCCTGCTCTACACCAAACTAGCTCTTATTCAGCCTTAAATATAAATGATTACCACCAAGAAATGTTTTAAACCTTCACATGTCTCTCTCTACAGTGTTCACTCATGTGTGCTTTGATTTTCCAAACAAACACACCTAGGATTAATGTGTAAGAGTTAAAATGTCTACACCACATGCTATATAAATCAGGGCCAGCTTGAAATATTAGTCAGATCAGAGAATCCCTCCTTCAATAAAAGGCACAGTTGCAAAGTAATCTAGCATATTGGTTCACGGGAGAATAAAAAAACCTTCCCAGTAAAAACACATTCACTTTTTTCTAACTTTCACCAACCCTTGAAATCAATGCATTCTTCAGAAGAACAGGACACCTGATGACAGTAGATGCTTCTGAACTACACGGCACAGATACCTCCACAATTAGCTATGCCAGTTGAGATTCCTGGGAATTGCAGTTTAATAGCACCCAGCTTTCCAACTGGGCACAGAGAAACTTGCATGAAATGGCAAGCAAATGAGGCTCATCCTGACAATCATAGAGCCAGACTCTGGCAAACAGAGATTAACTTGTAAGCCAAGCACATTTTAAGCAGACACTTTCATTCATGCTACTGATTCTAAGTAAACAAGAGGAAGTAAAGTTACACAACTCTGTGGAGGGGGAATTTAAAGCTACAGGCCTCTAGCACCTGGGGTGTGGCCCCACATCTTAGAACAGATAAAAGGTGGAGCACAAAAGCTGTTTGCATGAACTTTCCAAGTTTTTAGTGCTCCATTAATTCTGTAAGTAGCTTGCTATGGCTGATACATTGTGAAGTGTGTGGTTTTCTAAAATGCTGGGTGTATGTTTGTTGTAGCTTGGTTTGTTTTATGTGTCAATCCCATCCAAAGATGTTATTCTGTGAGATAATACTAGGAATATATTCAATGCACAATTTGGTGAAGAGCTATGATTGTATTTGTGTTTGGATTTGTTTAGCAATTCAGGGCCTGTGTATGTTAAGAGTGACAGCATGCATACAATTAACATCCTAAACTCATACTTGCTTAGGTTTAAAAGCATCTTATTTTTCTGCACTGTGTGCCTAGACCTTAAGTAACTTTCTGTAAGATTTTGCTTGGCCTCTAGCTGTGTTCATATGACATACTGAACCCATACTGAACATTTCCAATTTCTGCACAGTTCATAGTTCAGTGTGCGGTGTGAATCTAGAAAAAGGAGCTGAATACACTAAACGTTTAGTTGTAGGTTGTCATGCAAAATACAGACTGCACTTTTGCTGCAATCTCCTTTAAAGAGGATTTGTTTTAATCCTCCTCTGAAAACAATTTAGAAAATAACCATGCTGTGAAAAATAAGGTGAAAACTTTACCTCTGTAACTATGATATCCCTTCTATTTCAAAACATGGTAATATGCTACTAATAACCAAAATATTGGTCATTAGTAGAATATTAAGTATATGTCTAGTCACTTTAAGACACTCCTGTTCTTGTCATTGCTACTCACTGACTATAGTCTTGCAATACATTTAATTGGTTTATTTGATTACCTCATTACTGAATTAACACAGCACCAGGATCATATAATATGCTTTGGTAGATGAAATCAGGCTGCATCTGGACATGTTAAGCTGGATTAGTGCTAATTTGGTTTAAGTGTGTGATTGTATCTTGACATGTCCTAAGTACTCAGTTATTTGATTCACAGTTCAAGGTGTTTTGAGAATCCACAAAGTGGGTGAATTCAGTACCATGCTTAATGGCATAGTGTGATTAGGTAACAAACTGATTCTTAAATATATGAACTGGATTGGTTTTGTATAACTTTCTGTCTCCCAGAAAGCCAAGTTTAAAACTAGAGGTATTCAGCTTTTTGGCTGAATGCAGCTACTAATCAACTATGTGAACAGTAGTGATCCTTACTATACCCTTTTAAGGTATATACTGTTTTTAAGGTAGCAAATACAAGCATTCAGTTTGTACTCCTTTGGTGTTGATGTCCACTTATGAATTAAAACAAGCAAGCAAACATCTAGGTTAAAAGTGATAGGCACAGACTGGATTCATACTGATACAATGTGGTTTGCTGATTCTGGCTTAGAAACCCTTTGAATCCATTCATTGTCACAGAGAACAGTTTCTGCTTTTATCCACTGTGATGAATGCACCAAAGAATGGCTTATGGATGAGCCAGGTTATATAAACCATGGCTCTTTGCCTCCAGATGACTTTCCTACAGCCAAGCTTTCCAATTTCACGCAGGAAATGAAGCAAGTGCATACTAGGGTCTTTAATTGTCAGCTCTCAGCCAGTGCTGCAGATTCGCAATTACCGTTTGCCAGTTGCTGGTCAAGCAATCACTGGGTAGCTATTAGGCAATAACTGGGAGGGTCACCACTCAATTTCACACCACAAAACCAAACCAAAAGTAAATTGCAAAAACTCTTGCCTGCTTTCCCTTGGTGGCATACAGTATCTCCTGCCAAGTCAATTCTGTATGATAACCCCTTCACATGCCATCCATCCCCAGTGGGAGGCTGGTGAACTGGGCATTCTCTCCAGCAGCTGCAGAAACTGTCCTAGGAAAGTCTATTTTTGAGCAACACAAGCTGTTTCCCAATGGAAGATTCCTATTAGCCTAAACCTCAAGCCATATAGCAGAAGGCAGAAATGTCATGGTAAGTGTCCAACAGTGGCATTAATGGAACACCAGAAGGCTCAGTGCCCTGTCTAAGTGGACTTGAATCTACATCTGATAATGTTTTGAGTGCCGCGTGTGAAGCTGATGTTATAATACGGCTATTATTCTGCAAGAAGAATAAGCAGACCTGAAAATGGAATGCCCAATACGTTGAAAATACGTGCTACAGATATGCAAAGCAATGTTGCTCTGATGAGAGGCCCTCTGTCTTCTGGGTGCCTTGGGTGAGGGTCAGTCTGCCTCAATCAGCCTGTCACTTTGGTGAATAGGCCTTTTGAGCAAGCCAGGGACCTACTTTGCTCAAACATCAAAGCATTTTGAAGAGGCACTTCAGTCAAGGTCTTTCAAGCTCTGCACACGTGGTTATGTGCCCAAAATGGAGAATGAATAGCGGAAAGGTGGATAACATTAATCGACCTGTTTCTCTCCAGATATGTGGGGGTTACAGTTCTTAAATTCTCCTGGATTTCTGAAAGTTTGACTCTCAACCTATCTGGGGGGCAATCGATTGGGGAAAACTCATCATATTCTGATATTTTCAAATCTCCTCCTCCTCCTCCTTGAACATTGTTGGCCCTTCTTATTCTAGATTCACCTAAACAAGATGACCTCATTTTCCTCAAATTCAGATTCATCTTTTAATGAAGGAAATCACGTGTCTGTGTTTTGGGGTAAGATGTATTTGAGGGGCGGCTATTAAAATGAAATCCTTTTATTATTAAATATTGGGGCTTTTTTTTAAACAAATTGAAATTATTGGTAACCAAGCTATTAGATTAGACTGGCAAATCCCTTCCTGGCTAATATCCATTTGGAGCATCTCCGATCATCGTAGATTACACTGTAGAAATGCAGCAAACAAATGCTGGTGGGTGCAATTTCTCACCTCTTCCCCCCCCCCAAGAGATAAAGTAGCTTGAATAATTTCATAATATCTCATATCTCCCTTTGGCAATTTACCGAATTGTAAGAACTCTGGAAGACTGCAAAATATTAGAGAGAGATTGTACAATTGTACAATGACTTCAGTAATTGGGTGGCAAAACTCCATCTCTTAAAAAGACAAATTGACAAATGTTATCCTTTTCTATTTTTCTTTCTTTTTTTTCTGTTTTCCATATGCTTTACTGGTATCTCTGTATAGGCTGTGAATTGAATGACACCACCCGGAGATGTGTTGTGAAAGAAGATGATGACTTATTAGAACACTTGGTATATTTGAGGACAGTAAGTTTCAATAGAAAAAAATCTCTGTAGGACAAGGCTGAAGTTGATGCTCTCTGAGCTTGGGTGTTTGCTTGCAGCCATTTCATTACCTGACTAGGTAACGTCATCAGTGTTAATACCACAGCTCTGGGATCAGATAACCCCCCCGAGTGGCCTCAAGAGCTCTCAAGAAGAGTGCTAAGACCAGATGACAGCAAAGAAATAGGATCCTTCCAACTCTGCCCCCCCAATCCTGTCAGAACTAATCTCTCCACAGCCCCCACCATCCTGCCAGAACCGATGAAGCTTGTTGGATGTCTATGAAGATTTTCAGTCATCCAGTTCATTGTTGCCCCAATGGTGCTTTCTGGAAAGAACTGAAGAAGCTTCTTTGATGAGAAGCAAAAGGTCTTCAAGGAAAAGTAAATAAAGTCCAGTTGCCTTTTGAAAAAGCACCTTTGAGAGAGCTATGACTTGGATGACTGAGAATCTACCCAGACTGTTTATATACGGACAATAAAACAGCTGCAAGAAAATAACCAAGCTTGGAGAACATCAAGATTTCCAACTGTAACTTTCCAATATTGTTGCAACCTCTAGACATATTTCCTCACATTTTTCTGGAAAGCATTCTTTTTCATAAACTAATGTTGGGGAATATGTGCCCTTCTAGATTTTCATAGATACCAGTTCCTACGCTCTCCAGCCAACATAGCCAATTGCCAAAAATTATGGGAGCTACAATCCAACAATGTTTGCGGGCGGCCCCACAATGCCTTAAAAAACAATACCTCTGTTTTTCAAAATGTTCCCTGTTCTACACACACTGGAGAAGGGTATAGACGCAGATGTTCAGGAAGGTTTGTGAAGGCTTTAGAATAGATCAAGGGTCTTCAAACTTGGCCCTTTTATGACTTGTGGACTTCAACTCCCAGAATTCTGGGAGTTGAAGTCCACAAGTTATAAAAGGGCCAAGTTTGAAGACCCTGCTTTAGATTCAGCCCTGTATGAAGGTCAGTAAAGGATTCTGCGTAAATACTTAGAAAAGGCCACTGGTTGTTTTTTGTTTCTTACTGCTCAAGGTGGTCCTGGGTGAAGATGCTGATGATGAGACCCATGTGGTGGCTGTCGAATCAAGAAATATGGCCAGTGTTCCTGAGCCAGTACCGATTGTATCATTGAAACATTCTGTCTTACCAATGGTAATGAATAGAGGCAGGCGAGGGGGGGTGGGTTGTCTTATGCTATTTCTAATTTATATTAAATAGGGGGTGCTATTTTAATTTATATCTGTGTATGCTTTACAAAGGTTCAGAAATCTTCCTAGCTAACAAATTGGACATGCCTGAGAGAGGTAATTTTCTAGGTATTCATATCTTAAAGTGCATTAGGAAACTATCGACTAGGCAACATCTGATATAAAATTATTTGGACATGTCCTAGCTAATAATGTAGAGGAGTTGAATAGAGCAGGGCAGAGCAGGATACCTTATTGACCAAGTGTAATTGGACACCAAAGGAATTTGTCTCCAGTGCAGAAATTCTCAGTGTACATGAAAACATACAATATATTCATCCTGCACATATTGTAGGAGAATGAGAAGAGCAGCATTCTAAAACACGGCATCTGTTTTCCCCCCCGATATATAACAGGTCTGTCTTGATGGCTTTGAATTGCTTCCCCCCGTTTCTTTTATCCTAAAATCAGGAACGGGTCCAGTATATCTCAACGGGCAGCACCTGATCTGTAAGTAGAAGCCATGGCTCTTAAAGTGCATGCGTAAGAAGCGACGGGGAAGTAGTGACTAGATAATTAGATCAGGAGGTGTGACCTGGAGTTGTATATAGAAATTCATTTGCCAAACCATCACGAAATAATAATAATAATAATAATAATAATAATAATAATAATAATAATAATAATAATAATAATAATAATAATAATAATAAAAGTTGGAAGGGACCTTGGAGGTCTTCTAGTCCAACCCCCTGCTCAGGCAGGAAACCCTGTACTATTTCAGACAAATGGCTGTCCAGTCTCTTCTTAAAAACTTCCAGTGTTGGAGCATTCACAGCTTCTGGAGGCAGGGTGTTCCACAGATTAATTGTTCTAACTGTCAGGAAGTTTCTCCTTAGTTCTAGGGTGCTTCTCTGACTAGTTTCCATCTGTTGCCTCTTGTCCTGCCTTCAGGTGCTTTGGAGAATAGCTTGACCACCTTTTCTTTGTGGCAGCCCCTGAGATATTGGAAGACTGCTATCATGTCACCCCCTTGTCTTTCTCTTCATTAAACTGGACACCCAGTTTCAGCAACCGTTCCTTGCATCTTTGAGCCTCCAGTCCCCTAATCATCTTTGTTGTTCTTCTCTGTACTCTTTCTAGAATCTCAACATCTTTTTTACATATAGATGAATGAATCTATATACCTAGATAACAACCAGGAATTAATGGGTTTTTTTATTTCATATAAAAATATACAAGGTATGGGGAAAATATGTTTGTATCTTCAGACAGTATATGTAGCAGCAGTTAAAACACCATGCAGTTCTTGCTGTCAGTGAATTGTTGCTAAATGTGATATTGGCAGTAGCTCCATATTGCCTCCAGATACCAATAAAGGAACGGATTGGGAAATCGAAGTGTGATTGACATCATTAATATATGAATCTATGATGGGTTTTTAAAATCATACATATCAAACTTCCCCAACCTGAGCGATGCTCCTCAAGTGGAACAATCCCATCATCACAAGAAAGTTATTATTGACGTTTTGGTCTAGACAAAAAATTGGGAAGGCTGGTAAGTATTCTATGAAGGGTTATAAAATGTAATTGTGTCGTGAAATATTATATTTTTGTTATCATTTTTTTTACAAAGAAAGCAGAGGTTTTCTTGGGGGTGGGTGAGGGAAGAGAAGATTATCAATTGAAGTGAAATTATCAATTGGACAAGAGGTGTCTAATCTTTTCCAAAGTTTGGGCTTTTTCATTTTTTAAAAAAATCTCTTTGTAAGCTGCTTCTTCACCCTAACTGACAAATAAATACAGGCATGCTGAATTTAACGAGTATGAAAGGATGATTAAACATTCCCTATGTGGTCTAATTTCTTCAGCTAACTTTGATTTTTTTTTAAAGAGAGAAAAATGGAAAATGTAAAAATCATTATTTAACTTACTTTCTTGCAGGCATCTGTTGTTGTTTTTCTCTCTCCCTTTTCAACAGAAGTGGGATATTTTATTCTTTATCCTGTTTACGAACCACTTTTAAACTTTCCTAATGAAAGCTGTGCATAGCTAAACCAATAATCAAAAAGGTATTGAAACTTAATGTCTTTTATTGCTAAGGAAAAGGACCTACATCAGACATGTCAAACACAAGCCCGGGAGCCAGATCCGGCCCGCGAAGTGGTTTCATGCGGCCCGCGAAGCCATCCTGGAAACAGTGAGGGAACGGCCCCCACTGCCTTGGCCCTGGCCCAGAGACCCTCCTTCTGCCAGAGACCCTCAGATCTGTCCCATTCCTGCCCAGGCCCCCATAGGCACCCTTGATACGAATGATGTAGAGCTGGCCACGCCCACCCAGTAGGCCATACGCACTCTAGCCACGCCCACCCAGTAGGCCACACCCACCCTGGCCACACCCACCCAGCCCCTTGAGGGCAACCGCAATGCTGATGCGGCCCTCAGTGAAATTGAGTTTGACACCCCTGACCTACATGCTCAGATTTTTAGTTATTAAATGTTAACAGCTGTACAAACTGTAATATTTAAAAGGATGAAAAAATGTAACATTTTACAAGCAATACCCACATATCACACCATCCAGAAATCAATCTTTTTTTCTCTTCCTCAACCGGTTTCAATTTATATGTTAATTTTTTTTCCAACTTTACTTAGATCTCCATTTTAGGTACTTTCATGATTTTGTTCTTATTGACTAATAATAAAAACATTAATAGCACCTTTTCACATTGATATAAAAGAACAAGTTAGGTATATTTATAAAGTCTTACCTGTAAAACAAAACAAAGTACTCTTGCATTTTTTTAAATCTGATTTTTTTTTTAGTTTATTCAAAGAAGGTTAAAATATAAAACACCAAAATATTTTTTTAAAGAAAAAAAAGACATAAAGAAGACATTTAAAAAGTGTCTTAAAAAGGGAAAAAAACTAACACTCTTGCATTTTTATATATGGATTTACTGTAATATTTGGTCAACTGGAAATGTTGCTAGGTAAAGACAGACTATGTATTAAAAATGTAATAAAAAGGATTAAAACAATATTGAAGCTATTATTGAGAGATCCTGCTGTGCAGAATAAAACCAAGAGTGGATTAGAAAGGCATCCTAAACAACCCTTAAGATATGAGTCCAAAATAAATAGTTTGAAATTCAAGTTCATGAAGCTTGATACTCTTACACAGATTTATTCTTGGGCTTCAGTGTCTAACGTCTGAGGCTACTCCTATGAAGCAGAACCCAATGAAACATCCAATCAGAGTAATTTGGCCAATGACTACAAGCTTTGACCCATGTCTAGAAGTTGTAGAGGTGCTCCAACACTGGAGGTTTCTAAGAAGAGATTGGAGAACCATTTATTAGGGGCCTGGAGGCTAAACCATATGCAGAATGGTTGCAGAAATTGGGTATGTCTAGTCTAGTGAAAAGAAGGAATAGGGCTGACATGATAGCAGTGTTCTAATATTTGAGGGGCTGCCACAAAGAAGAGGAGGGTCAACCTATTTTCCAAACTACCAGGAGGCAAGACGAGAAGCAACGGAAACTAATCAAGGAGAGAAGCAACCTGGAATTAAGGAGAAACTTTCTGACAGTGAGAACACTTAACCAGTGGAATGGCTTGCCTTCAGAAGTTGTGGGTGCTCCATCACTTTTAAGAAGAGACTGGACAGCCACTTGTCTGGAATGGTATAGGGTCTCCTGCTTGAGCAGGGGGTTGGACTAGAAGACCTCCAAGGTCCCTTCCAACTCTGTTATTCTGTTATTCTCTGCTTCCCTCCCAGCATTTTTTTATATATATAAAAAAAGTAGCTTTTGCTCCCTTTGTGACATCACATGCTGCTCTGCCTTCCATTCTGCTGTTCCTCCCCATGGATTCATTTTAACTGTCACAGAACTCTTGTTGGTGCTGAGGACAGTGGCTGAGCTAACGGGGGTCAAAGGAGAATTTACCAGCGCTGCCTCCTCCAGCGCACCGCTAGGCAAGCTGCTTCCAGACGTCTCTTGCTGGTGGTCCAGAGCTTTTTTTGGGGGGGTGCTAAGGGAAAGGAGGGGATGCTCTTCAAAGGGGCCCAGTGGTGGTGGATCTTATGTTTAGTACTGCCTTGCAATTCTTTCCTGCAAGTGGAGGATGACTCCGACTACGAGCCGACGGATGAGGATATTCCAGACGATGCTGATGTTGATAACAACGGCTTTGATGATGAAGAAGAACTACCAAGTCCGGAGATGCCAGCTGTGAGTTTGGTTGATTTTATGGATGGTGCGGTGTTTTTTCCCCCCATCATTGTGGGTGGATAGATTGATAACGTTTCTTACTTTTCCAGACTTTTCTGCCCTCTTTTTTTAAAAAAAAGTAAATCTAAAATATTACCAGCCTGTATTGTTCTGACAGTGAGTCCAGAGTGATGTACAGATAGCCCTTGACTTTACAACAGCTCATTTAGTGACTGTTCAAAGTTACAATGGCATGAAAAAAGGGTCTTACGACCGTTTTTCACTCTTATGACCTTTCCCCATGGTCACGTGATCAAAATCCAGATGCTTGACAACTGCTTCCTGTTGATGACCATTGCTGTGTCCCAAGATCATGTGATCCCCTTTTGCAACCTTCTGACAAGGCAACGGGGAAATCAGATTCACTTAACAACTGAGTTGCTAACTTATCAACTGCAGTGTTTCTCTTAACAACTGAGGCAAGAAAGGTTGTAAATTGGGGCAAAACTAAACAAATATCTCACTTAACAACAGAAACTTTAGGCTCAATTGTGGTCTTAAGTGGAGGATTACCTGTTTTTAAGATAGGTGGATATATATATATATATATATATATATATATATATATATATATATATATATATATATATATATATATATATATATATATATATATATATATATATATATATATATATATATATATATATATATATATATATATATATATATATATATATATATATATATATATGTTAAGTATTTGTCAAGGCTTTTTGAATGTACCTTGCTAATTAACTCTTTCATTCCTGTTTTGGCCTGACTCAAGGCTTATCCACAGGATATAGTCAACTATGACAGCTCATTATTTGTGCAAATTATTCAAATTGCTAATAAAGAATTTTGGGAGGCTGAGATGATCATTTCGAACTCTTTATGTTCTCATCAGTCAGTCATACCCTTTATCTGAGATTCGAACCTGGGCTGATTATATATTAGGCAGTTGTTTTAACTTCCTGAGCCACAGGTTCTTTCTCTCTTTTATTAGCTAGAAGGCAAGGCAAATGTGTGTTAAGTATTTGTCAAGGCTTTTTGAACTGCCTAATATATAATCAGCCCAGGTTCGAATCTCAGATAAAGGGTATGACTGACTGATGAGAACATAAAGAGTTCGAAATGATCATCTCAGCCTCCCAAAATTCTTTATTAGCAATTTGAATAATTTGTATATATATATATATATATATATATATATATATATATATATATATATATATACATTTTTTAAATAAATAAATCCTATTCCTTTTAATATCTTAATGTCTGCCTCTCGCTGCATCTCTCTAATTGGCCTTAGGGTGCTAGTTCAACATAGTAAACCATAACAGATATCATTGCAAACAGCAAGACAGGGCATCTTACATACTGATTGCTGATCAGGAGACAGAAAAAGTGCATGTAATTCCCCATCTTCTAGTTGAAAGGAAAAGACAGAAGTTAGCGTAGCACAGAATATACAATATGGTGGCCATAGCTTGGCTCCCTATTTCTTCTGGCTTTAGGTTTTTGGTTAAAAATATGTTTTGGGTTAAAAACAATGGCGAAGCTAGCTTGCTGAGAAATAATGAATCAGTATTCAGCATCCCCTTTATTTCCAAAAAAAGGCCTTTAGATGTTGTGTAGGTTCCATAGGCTTTCTTAATAAATAAAGCTGGGGGTGGTTTTCAAGACCATTGCCAAAAAATGTTCATTTGCTTAGGGGGGACAAAAAAACCTAAGAAGAGTAGTAAATTTGGTTGCATTGGTTTAGCGGAATGCAATTGAATATAAACACGGATCAGCCATGTTCGCCATAGAAATTATTCTATGACCAAGGAAACAAATTTTCAAGATTAGTTCCAGATTTTCCTCTGGTAGAGCATGCTTTTTCCTTTGCTGCCTTCTTTGAGATGGAAAATGGATGCTCTTCTGTGTACTGACCATGAAGTTCCATTTGGATATGAGTAACATCCTAACTGAGAATCCAGTTTGATGTAGTATTAAGGCATCAGGCTAGAATCTGGGAGACTGAGAGTTCTAGTCCTGCTTTATTTATTTTCATACTGCCTATATTATTTTTATCAATAATTCAAGGCACCAAACATGCCTAATTCTCCATCCTCCTCCTATTTTTCTCCACAACAAGAACCCTGTAATGTGGGTTGTGTGAGTGACCTTTGGGTTTCTTCTCCATAGGCAGAGACATCGAATCAAATTTCCTAGCTGCATCAAGTATCATCTGAAGGAGACCTGCCAAAGCATCAAGTTTGGATTTGTTCCTGCCAATGGATTATTCTAAAGAAGCCTGATTAAAAATGCATTGCAGTAAAAGCTATTGTTTGGTTGTGGGTCTACCACAGTCTCCTTTTTAGGTGGGTGGTTGGGAAAGGGAGATGCTAAAGTTGTCGCCAATGACTTTTTTTTTTTTGGATAGTGTGACTCAAGCATATGTTATTTATCAGATCCAAGCAAGCATGCTGTGGAACTGGGTAGGACTTTTCATTGTCCATATTCATGGACAATGGTGGTCATCATCAAAGTTGTGGTGGGGTAGAGGTCTAGGACCTCACTTAGCAAAATGGGTTGGACAGTCCTAATTGCAGCAGGACATGCTCAAGCTACAGATGATCAACCTACATTGAGTGAATTGAAGGAAAATGTTTGTAATTGAAATAAAAGGTGCCTTTTTAAAATATATATATATATCAGTCCATGATTATAACCTTGTCAATTGCCAATGCTCCTCCTGTGCTATTGGTCTGGACAGATACTAAGCACAGATCTAATATTGGGATAGGCTATATACTATATGATATAAGTTAAGTAAAGTGTTGCTACATTCTCAAGCATGGCTCCTAAACTCCAGTTGTCCAGCTCATGCAATTGGACCACACAGATATCTTAGCAAGATATCTTTAATGCTAGTTAGAGGTCAATACACAATGTTGGAAACTGCCAGAGAAAACTTCTTTCCTTCCTTCCTTCCTTCCTTCCTTCCTTCCTTCCTTCCTTCCTTCCTTCCTTCCTTCCTTCCTTCCTTCCTCAACTCTTCTTGGAATGAGTTGAAATACTTCTTCCCATGATTCTATGCCAATAGGACCAAAGTGCCATTTAAGAGAAAACCTGTCAATTTGTCTGCCACCTATTCATTGTTTGTCTATTCTTCTTCACCATTTCTCATCCGAAGCTAAGTTTATCCCAGGAATGCACAACCTGAGGTTCTATAGGTAATTAAAAATGGTAATTAAACATCTTTCATTAGATCAAAAGGAATTTTTTCCCTTTTATTGATCCTGGTAGATTAAGAACCTTGTTGGATTAAAAGCTTAAAGTTCTGTTCCCCTGTAGCCTACTAAATACTTCTAAAAGCACATCTTTAATTTTGGCATACTCCAGAGATTGGCATTTAACTGGGTGTTGGCCACCTGATCCTGGAGGCAAGAAACTGACATTTGTCCAATAAAAACTGTTAGTTTCATTGTGAACAAATGATTAATTCCCATCTAACATTAAATCCATCTGCATTAGTGGTAATATATTATGAAAAGCAAGCTGGTTTAAAACAGAAGCATTCTGAAAGTCCAAGCTAATGTAGTGTTCTATATTTTCATTGTGGTAGGGTGCCTGTAGCTTCATTTCTGCTTGCCAATGCTAGGGAATCACCCGAATTTGTCTTTCAAAATATCTATTAACAATTGTGGAAGTTTCTCTGTCATCGGCTAATTATAAGCTTCTCGTAAGCAGAGTGCTGGGTAGATGTGATTTGGATTCCTCTTCCTCTAAGAATTTGGAGCTAGCAGCTTTGAGAATTTGTGATGTTGTAATCCCAGTAGCTTGTTAATGTGTCAGCTCTGAGAAGGTCATCAAAGGAGATGGAGCTTAAAGATGGTACTAAGGGATAATCCATATCTTCAAAGTATATCGGCTGGGTTCATACCAGTTTCTGTACCAAAAATGAGTTAAACCATCAAAGGAGATGGAGCTTAAAGATGGTACTGAGGGATAGTCCATGTCTTCCAAAGTATATGGCCTGGGTTCATACCAGTTTCTGTACCAAAAACCAATTAAACCATGTGATGGTTGAACACAATTTTTGAACAAGGCATTGTCTTAAATCTAAAGCTAGTGGTTTGACATATATGGTGCCAGGAGTATATACATGGTCTCTGGCACTGCCAGTCAACCTTTTGGTACAAATGAGTAAGTATATGTCCATTTTTGCAGGATAACGTGACTGATAACCATCCGATGCTGCTTCATCCTTCACTTAGTTCAGAATGTTGAAAGGCAAATATATTTGGTTTCCCAGGAAACGGTTCCCTTAGGAACTCTGCAAGCTATACTAGAACTTGTTATGGACCAGTTTTTCAACAGAGCAATAATCTGTCTGAAAAATCATTTTAAGTCTTAGCTAAACTGTACTATGACAACTCTTTCTGTCTTCTTGGATGTCCCCTTGGCCAAGGCAGTAGATTTTCCCTTAGATGTCTACAGAGAAGATCCCTCACCCCAAAAAGTGTGCCTTGGCCATGCAGGTAAACTAATTCTTATTCAGACACGAATAGCCCTGTTTACATTGCATGCCATCTCTATTGACAAACATGTACAGTATATGCTACCCTCTTAGATACTGCAGTAATTGAGGTTTGTGGTTTACTGTACTGTCCAAATCTGAAGCAGCCCTATTTTGATTCTCTGGTGATTGGGAGATCAGGAGATAATAGTTCTGCCTTAGGCAGAAAGCCAGCTGGGTGACCTTGAAAAAGTCACTTTCAGCCTTAGGAAGAAGAAGGCAGAAGCAAACCACTTCCAAAAAGTCTTGCCCAAAAAACTGCAGGAATTTGTCGAGGCGATTCCCAAGGCTCAACGTGGACTAACACGTATCAGGATTTCTAATTCACAACAAACTTGGATGGTAAGATCGGGTTTCCTGTTAGAAGAATTAATCAGGAGTGATTTGCCTAAAGGAGCTGTGGATATTCCATCACTGGAGGTTTTCAAGAAGAGATTGGACAACCATTGGCCCGAAATGGTATAGGCTATCCTGCTCGAGCAGAGGGTTGGATTAGAACAGGGGTAGGCAACCTTGGCTCTTTTATGATTCGTGGACTTCAACTCCCAGAATTCCTGAGCCAGCATGGGAGTTGAAGTCCACGAGTCATAAAAGAGCCAAGGTTGCCTACCCCTGGACTAGAAGAACTCCTAGGCTCCTTCCAACTCTGTTACTTTATGTTCCGTTTCAGTTTTTTTTTTTTAAAAAAAAAAACTCTAAACAGTACAGTCCCCCTACAACAGGAATTCTGGAAGTTGAAGTCCATGAGTCATAAAAGAGCCGAGGTTGCCTACCCCTGCCCTACAAGTTGGAGTGTTTCCCTGGGAAATCTTTTGAAAATGGCAGTCTTTCAGAATCACCATGAGTATCCAACAAATGTTTAGCCTTTAGGATAGAACAGAAGGTATGAAGGCATGGGGACAAAGTTATACTGTAGTGCCTGTAATATACATCATCACCTGCAATGAAGAACATCATAGAAAACCAACATAGAAAACAGCAGACTAAAATGAAAAATATGAAGCACTAACCGAAATAGCAAAATGAGAATTTCAACCAGTAAAGACTCTAACCTAGGTACTGAATTAGATATCTGTGGGAAGGTCATTCAACTGAAAAAGCCCGTTTTGTGATCACATGAGATTAGTATATATTTTTGATTTTGAATATTATGGTCAATATCTACATTCAAAGGGGAAAAAAACATGTTTCCATGACAAGGGGACCTAGTGTTTAAAGTTCGTGGTCTATATAAACCGAGGAAGAATCTTTATCCTATTCTGTGTAGCTACAAGTAGTCCTGGCATAGCTACCATCCAATGTAACAGCAGGCTTTAATTTATGGCCTAGATTCAAAGTTCTAACTGCCATCACCCCCACATGGTCACATGATTGCACTGTGGGTGCTTGGCAACTAGCCTGAATTTATGGCCTTTTGTATCATCCTGTTGTTACACGACCACAATGTATTTTTATGTGTTTGTTTGTTTGTTTGTTTGTTTGTTTGCTGAACACTGGTGTTTACTTCTGCAAAATGGTTGTAAAATCAGGCATGGTCACAAGGGGAAACTCTTTTTTTTTTTTAATCCCATTTATATCCCGTCCTTCTCCGAAGACTCAGGACGGCTTACAATCTAAGAAGCACAAATCAATGTGCTTAGCCAACACTCCTCACAAACACAATTCTGGGTTCAATTATGGTTATAAGTCAAGGACTGCCTGTATTCAGAGTCTGGTTATGTGGATTCAGTCCACTTTCCCTTAAGCTCTCAGAGAGATGCAGACATTAATATCATGTCATATATGTAGGGCTTTGCATGACTTCCAGACTTGAAGTGCGGGAGATTTCTCTATTTTTACACAGTGTAAATCCTGTGTGGCATTTACAGTTAGTGACCATCAGGAGACACCCACACTACCATTTCCATCCTTGTTATGAATCTTTAAACGCAAGGAGCCAGATGTTATTCTATGGTGTTCAAAAGGCTTAAGCCGTGAGCTTAAGTATAAAAATAACAGTGTGTTGACAGTTTTCATCTCTAAAGCATTGGCAGTTATGTCTCGGTTATGTTGCTTTTCCTAGGATGCCACACTGATAATGCTGACGAGATTTGGATCCCACCGGTTGTGCAAAAAATTATGTGGCAAATCTCTCAAGATCCCACTTTGGATCATGAATACATCAGAGAACTGGGCATCGTGGAGTTCACCAAAACAGCCATGGAACTGATCATTGGCAAGAACAACCAGGCTGTCTTAGACAACAGGGTATGGGGATATTTATATGAGTATGGCCCTATGCTTAGGAGACGGGGATATGAAAGGAACAAATAGACATGTTCCCTTATTGATTACACTCAAAAGCTTCTATGGAACTTTTCCCATTGGAAACAATGGTGCGGTAGCATCTTTTTCTTGTTCATTATGACACTTTATTTTGTTGCCATGGCATGGGAGGAAAGAATGTTTAAGGCCATTAGCAGCTTGGGAGTAATCATGGGGGGAAAAAAACACAGCTCTCTTTCCTGTGCTGTTGCTCTTGTCAAAGAAAGCTGTGATTTGGCCCAGATTTGAGAACCCTTTCTCCAATGACAGGAAGAAGGGATGCTTAAATCTCGCAGAGGATTAATAAGCTGAGAAGTAATCACAAACACTAACCCAATGCCTGTTGGCCTAGAACCAATTTTTAGATTGCCTGTTGAAATAGGGTAGCTAAATTCTTCTTCTGCCTTTCCTATTTTCTCCCTGCATTCAACTTTGGTTCTAAGCAATAATTTATTTAACCATGACTGATTAAACCCTCCTTAGTTGAGTTTGCATGACACGCTACCTGGAGAATTCTGGGACTTAAAAGTCCATACATCTTAAAATTGCTGAGATGGAGAAACACTGGCTATGAAAATTAATCTTTTGAAATGTTGAGTTGACAATTCTACATGCTTGTTTGATAAAAAAATATCTTCCTTCTCTCTAAACAGGCAGGTGGTGTTCACACAATAGGTGGGACAGGTGCTGTGTGGATCGGAGCTGAATTTTTGCACCGTTGGTATCCATCCAAGCATTCAACTCCAGCAATTATCTATATTGCTGAACCACAACTGGGTAGCTAATATATTTTTTTGTCCCTGTTTTGACCTAGTCTTACAGTTAAAACCATTAAAGCCATTAGAAACATTGCTGGGAAAGAAAATCAGACATGACAACAACAAATCAAGGGGTTGGAAGGTTACATGGCCTTCATCTTCCATCTGGGTGTTCACAATATAACACAGTGGTTCTCAAACTTTTCTTCATCATGGACCCCCTTAAAATACCTTTTGTGGCCACAGACCCCCAAGACTTAACTTAAGATTTAAATCATAACATTTCTTTAAATCTTTGCAGAGCCCCTCTGATGACATCACAACCCCTCAGGGGTCCACCAGCTGCAGGTTGAGAACCACTGATATAGCAGAAGTGATCTTATGCCTCTGATTAATGATGTACCTGTGTAGAACTACACATGAATGAGACTTGGTTTTATCATGAGGGCTTCAGCAGTCACACCCTAATAGCAATAAAATTCTTCCTGCCATAAAGTGGCAATCAAACCATGGGTTTGTGTTTTAGAGCATTGGGAGTTCAGACTGAAAAAACACCTGTCACCTGTCCCCAGTCATCTCCAATTTCATAAACAACAACGAAGCTATTATGCACCCTTGATTCATTTAGCATAATGTTTTCATCTTGCCTATGAAATAGATCTCAATAGACTTAAATTGAGTTACCTGATGATTTTTAATTGAATATTGAATGTAAAACCTTCTGAAGGTAAATCATACAATCACCGAATTATGAGTCTCATCTCATAATTTATTATGAGTATGCTGGGTTTTTTTGTCGTTAGTTGCGAAGTCGTGTCCGACCCATCGCGACCCCATGGACAACGTTCCTCCAGGCCTTCCTGTCCTCTACCATCTTCTGGAGTCCATTTAGGCTCACGCTTACTGCTTCAGTGACTCCATCCAGCCACCTCATTCTCTGTCGTCCCCTTCTTCTCTTGCCCTCAACCTTTCCCAGCATTAGGCTCTTCTCCAGTGAGTCCTTCCTTCTCATTAGGTGGCCAAAGTATTTGAGTTTCAACTTCAGGATCTGGCCTTCTAAAGAGCAGTAATCCAAGTTAAAAAAAAGTGACACAAAATGGGTATCCCTGTCTTTTCAGGAACTCTTGGTTGCATATTCCAAGTTGCTGGCTTTACAGATATCCGTTCTTACCATTACTGGGATCCCATCAAGCTATCGGTTGACATAGAAATGTTTGTGGCAGAACTGCAGGTATCAGGAAGCAACAATTTATATATTTAAAGCAACACCCCTATAGCCATCTAGTGTAATGCTTATAGCAGTGGTGGCAAACCTGTGGCACGGGTGCCAGAGGCGGCACTCAGAGCCCTCCCTGTGGGTGCCCGCACCATGCCTCGGAGGTGGCAACTGTCCCTCCTCAACCAGCCACCCCCCACAGGTGTCCCTCTCCCCATGAGTGACATTGAGGTGACCACACCCACCTTGGCCACACCCACCCAATCTTCCATGACCACCACAGCCACACCCACTGAGTTGGCCATGCCCACCTGGCACCCAGTGATAAATAAGTGGGTTTTGGGTTGCAGTTTGGGCACTCGGTCTCTAAAAGGTTCGCCATCACTGGCTTATAGTATTGGGCTCAGAAGAAGTGTGTCAAGTGCAAAGAATTAGGGCCATAAGTTCAGTTGCAGTTAAGATTTATTGCTCAATCCTATACACAAGTATCTAGTCAATTATTGTTCAGCATTAAATTGGCACTATATACAAGGGTAGGAAAATCAGTTATGGAAGACTGCAGAAATGGAAAACTACATCGATTCCTACAAGGGAGGAATGGTTACAAAAACTGATGGCGCTAGCAGAGATGGCTAATGTTCTGAACCAGCCCTCTTCTCGCAACCCCTAATTAAGAGAAGAGTCTGGAAAGCGTCCAAGGCTAAAAGGCTTCTGCCAAGATTTAATTACGCAGTTAACAAAAACACAAGAGCTTGTCTTCTCAAGCGGAAAAGTTGCTTTCAGCAACTAGCCCCTCCCCAAACACTTCTTTTATAGAGAGCTCAGGGCGTGGTCTCCCTGTGCCTCCTCCCGAGGAGTCCCATAGTCTTTCTTTGTTTGTCCCTGCTCGTCTGCCTCCTGCGTCGGGCGTCCTTGAACAGGGCCAGCTGTGGGTCATCATCCTCCGCACTCTCGGGCTCACACAGCTGAGAAGAGGTCCCCGGCTGAGGACTCTGCAAAGCCTCCAAATCATCATCAGCCGGTTCGTTTCCCTCCTCCCCCACATCTGAGTCCTCCGATACATCGGACCCGGCTGTCGGACCCACAGGCTGGCCCTGAGTCACAACAGCTAAACTGACTGTACTGATTTTAAAAAATGAATACTTTTTTTTAAGAAAAATGTTTTATTGATTTTCTCGTTTTACACTTAAGTATTTAAAAAGCGGCTGGGTTAATCGATCATACAATGACATACAAGTATCTTTAGTACAAATCTCAAGCTCTCACATTAAATTTTTCCTCTCTTTTCCCCTTAGTACTTACTGTCTCCTGTTTAAACTAATACGATTCTTATTGCACGAATACTTTTATTGCCACGTGGAAACCGCTTCCAGATTTTTTGTGCTTGGGGTGGGAAAGAAAAATGACATTTTGATTGTGTGCTTAACCAGTTAGATAGATTTGATGTTACTGAAATGGCTAGTTTATATTATTTTGCAAAAATAAAAAGTTTGAGGTTTGACGTTGACACTCTATTGCAGGGGTCTTCAAACTTGGCCCTTTTATGACTTGTGGACTTCAACTCCCAGAATTCCTCAGCCAGCGTGCCTGGCTCAGGAATTCTGGGAGTTGAAGTCCACAAGTCATAAAAGGGCCAAGTTTGAAGACCCCTACTCTATTGCATCAAAGGAAGTCAGAAGTCAATGCCTTTTTCCCCTTTTTTTCTCCCTTGCCTCACTTTTCTACTCCCTTTTTCCTTCCCCATCTTTTCCGCTGTTTACTTTGTATTTTGATTGTATCGTATATTATAAACTAATAAAACTTGAAAGAAAGAAAGAAAGAAAGAAAGAAAGAAAGAAAGAAAGAAAGAAAGAAAGAAAGAAAGAAAGAAAGAAAGAAAATCTGTTACAGATCCTTTGTTTCCTTCTGACAATGAATGGCTATCCAATCCCTCTTACTTTAGCCACAGTAGGTTTAGATGTTACTTCCTCTATGAAAAAATAATGCATACTACTATGAATTCTCTACAACAACAACAACAACAAAAAGAACAACAACTTTCAGGTAATAGTCATGGTTTTAAAAATGTGGAAATTTGACCTATATCACATTAGATTATTTGTCAATTTTGCTACTCCATGATGCTCTTGTGTATACTGTTTGTAGCATCTTAGAATCAACTGTGCTGTTTCCAAAACTGCCAGTAATTATAGTAAATAACCCTTTGCCTCCAGTTGTATCTTTTAAGCCTTCTGCCCTACTGTCAAAGTCCTTGCCCACCAAAACTGATGGCTATTATATTGAATGTCCTTGCAGAATGCCCGAGAGGGCTCCATTATATTCCTGCATGCTCCTGAAGAAATTGGCTTCAAGCCCTCTGAATGGAGAAGAGTTGCATCATTGATGAAGGCAAGTGATACCTTCAGGAGAAGTCTGACTAGGCAGGCCACAATATGTAGAAACACTTGCAAACGATATCATGCAAAATGACCTCTGTTGACACCATGCCTGTGTGGCATTAAGACCTTGCTCTTGACCCACAGTGAGTTAGCTTAGGCTGAACTGCAAGGCCTGTGAAGTTTAAGAACCCTTCCGATTTAATTCATCTGTGACATGGCCACAGTGAGGATTCTTTTCTATGACTGGCATTCAAATTATAACTGAATGATTTCTATAGAAAACATGAATGAATGCACTGAACCTGAATCAGAACAATAGATACTACAGGTATTCATCAACTTATGACCACAACGGAGCCTGCCCATTAGGGACATAAGTCATTATGGCTGTAAAATAACAAACACAGAGGCCATAAAGTGAACTCCGTGGTCATTAAGCAATCATCAGATACATTAAGTTAACCCATAATGTCAAGAGTGAAAATTTGGCAGCTACAGTGCCTCTCTTTTTATCTTGTTATTAGGGGGGGAGGTATTGTTTTCGAATGGGTTAATTAGAGAAATGAAACCTTTCCAGATCTTGCTGACAATCAACAGTGTGGAAACCTTTCAAGGACATTCTAGCAGGTGTGAAGAAGATAGCAGATGGGTCTCATAACAAAGAGAATTTGTTCACATGAGCTACATGGACATCTGGGGTGGGGGGGGGTTGGCTAGGAATGTTACTGCTATATGCTATGGTTTGATGCCTTGGGATTTTATAGTTAGTTTTACCTCACCTTTACCAGGCCGTGTATTGAATAAATAGTAAGCTTTTCAGAAATGAAAATAATCCTGGACTTTTATTTGGAGTCTTGAGCTGGAAGATGACACATAGTTTGCTATGAGGCATTTTTTTGCCTCAGACCAGAAGTAAACACTAGTTTTCAGCACAAACTTCGTAAATCATGGTCACAGGATTGCAGGATGCTGTAAATGGCCATATACTGTATACAGGCTAGTTGTTGAGTATCCAAAATGCAGTCACATGTCCAGATGGATGGATGGCCATCAGAACTGGGTCATATATACTTTTGGCATGGTTCATCATAATTTTCAAGCGATCACTAAGCAACGACTCATAAGTCAAAGACTAATGCAAAAACAGCCTTCTCTCATTTCCAGTGATTGAGATATTCTAGAACAAAGTGACTGGGTTTATTCTCCTTTGAATGGAGTCACAGAGGACAGTTAAGTTGCCTCTGTGTCAGATCTCAGACATTATTCATGCACTGTTTTTAGACAATACACATACAAAATTACTAGCCTACAAGACTTGATATACATACTGGGGACTGTCAAAGTGGGTGTTAGATGTACCTTTTTCCCCTCTGTCAGCCCACGTAATTTCTGTACTTGACATCAAGGCTATAATCTCTGCTGTCTTGTTTGCAGAAGTTCCACAGCCTCTGTGAATAGCCATTTCTAAGCTACACACAAGGCAGCATTGAGGCCAAATTGTCCTGTTAAACTCATTCGCCATAACAAATGAATTATATTTATAAGGAGACATCTGCTGTCTTTCCCTCCCTTCTTCTTTTCCATTGTTGTTTCCCCAGAGAAGGCATCTTTTCCCCTTTTTTGATGTCGCAGCTCAAGGACTGGCCTCGGGAGACTTGGACAGAGATGTTTGGGCAGTACGTCTGTTTGTAAACAAAGGTTTTGAGATGCTATGTGCTCAGTCCTTTTCTAAAAACTTTGGCTTATATGGTAAGTCTTCGCCTTCTCGACCCTCTTTGCCACACATCTGGGAACTGGGACCCACTGAATGTCATTTGGGAATCCCTGCACAAATTGGAAGTACAGTTGCCTTAAAACCTGGTTTTGCAGCTGGCTTCTGGCCCCAGTGAGGACACTCTTTGCTGGTGTGGTTGACAGGGTAAAAAGAAGGCCTCACCCCTTGTGCCATCCATCCCCTTGGTCTTAGTTTTTATGTACCTCTTTTCCATTTCTAATTCTTTTTATAATGATCTTTTTACCATTTGTAAGTTGCCCAGAGTCACCTTATCAGTGAGATGGGCAGCATATACATTTAATAAATAAATAATAAATGTGGGGTAGGAGCGGGGCATTGAACTAGCTAGCTCCAGCTTCTATCCATAATGGCGCAGTGGTTAAACTGGGGTATTGCAGACAAACTCTGCTCACCGCCTGGAGTTCGATCCTGATGGGGCTCAAAGTTGACTCAGCCTTCCCTTCTTCCAAGATTGGTAAAATAAGGACCCAGTGGTTGGGGGCCATGTGCAAATAATGCTTCTTCATTGCAAACCACATAGAGAATGCTGTAATGCACTTTGGAGTGGTATATAAGCCTAAATGCTACTGCTATTGCTATAGCACATGCATCAACTATCTTTTCTTGAGTACATGAAGAAGTTGGATGCACTTCTCATTCTTTCCATTTGAAGAGTCCTAGAGCTGCCTCGGTGCATAGGTATTGCAATCCAGATAAGGAAGATTATTATTTTTTAGTCGCTAAACACATTTACCAGGAAAACATCTGAATTGCACATTCAGTTTGTTTTCAACAGTGCACAGATACACAGTCGCACCAGTTTTCATCAAGATTACTTTCAAGCCCATTTCTGTATTTGATGTCAACTATCTTCACTATTTTCTGCATGACTGGATATATTTGTCATTACCATCCACTTTAATCAGTACTTGTACAATCTCAAAGGTTCACTTTCACAGATCCTGATGGGTCTCAAAATTACTACCTGACTAACAATATCTCTCCAAAGTCTCAAGAAGAGTCATCAAGTTTCCACCATCTGCTCTCTTCCTTTAGAGTGATATAAAGAATGAATTTGAGCCTTGCATATTGAAAACACAGGGCCTGTGGCTACAGTATGATCTTTTCTGCCAAAATAGCAATGGAAATAATTGGATATTAATGCATAATTAATCTAGGTGCAGATGCATTCTGGTTCTTAAAATAAATGCTCTCTGAAAAAATATACAGTATGTATGTCCAAACACTAGAGGTCCCTAAATACAAGAAAAAAGAAATTATGTTCTTAAATTTTCAGGACTGAAATGTTCACCTTAAAGTTTAACTGTTCCTTTTTTTGACAATAATCCCAAGCTTTCCTTTGCTACTTTGAAGCTCGGTGTCTAGATTATTTATGGTTTGGATTGTTTTATCCAAAGATAAAGACAAGACAAAGACTGTGAGCTATGGGTGCCATTCTAAGGTGTCATAAATTAGGCTCTACAAAATTGCTTTCTGATGTCAAAGAACAACTCATGTTACTTAATCGATTTAGAAAGCTTGTGGGCATGTCACAAACGCAAGTGTTGATGGCCCAATTCTTAGAGCAGAAATTATTGATTTATTTTTTTAAAAAATAGGACTTGTGCATCACACCTAGTGCTTCTCACACCAGTCTGTGTATAGGGTGACTTGAGCATATCCAAAGCATCGTTTTCAAAGAGCTATTTGGACCCAGGTCTTTTTGGATGTTGTCCAATCCTCATATCACTGAATCAATTTTGCCCCCAATGGGCAACTTGGCAAATGAAAAGAGCTGAACAATAATGAAACCTTCATTATTCCCATTAAACTTTTTTTTATCTTTCCAAGCTATTTGGCTCAATTCCTCAATTCCTCCTTGTAACAGGAAAGCAGAGGAGCTGTCCATCATAAAAAAGAAATAATCCTAAGCAAAGAGGCTGAATTAGGAAGGGAGCTGTCCAGCGAAAGAATCCAACAAGGACCTAGATACAAAGGTAGCCACAACAACAGCCACAGTAATTAAATCATTTGAAGCTGTTCTTATTGTCACATCCCTTCCTAGAGCACATATTCTTGCTCCTGTCTCTTAAAGGTAAAGGTAAAGGTTCCCCCGCACATGCGTGCTAGTCGTTTTCCGACTCTAGGGGCCGGTGCTCATCTCCGTTTCAAAGCCAAAGAGCCAGCGCTTGTCCAAGGACGTCTCTGTGGTCATGTGGCCGGCATGACTAGACGCCAAAGGCTCATGGAACACTGTTACCTTCCCACCAGAGTGGTCCCTATTTTTCTACTTGCATTTTTACGTGCTTTCGAACTGCTAGGTTGGCAGAAGCTGGGACGAGTAACAGGCGCTCACTCTGCTACGCAGCACTCGGGATTCGACCCGCCAAACTGCCGATCTTCTGATCGACAAGCTCAGTGTCTTAACCCACTGAGCCACCGTGTCCCTTTCCTGTCTCTTAAACAGGTTCAATTTGTGTTGTGTTAAGAGTTGTCAAGGATAAAAATGCAAGGCCTATCAAAAAGCTTTGGTTCCTAGGAGAAAGGAGGAACATAGAACATAGAATAATCAAGTTGGAAGGGACTTCAGAGGTCTTCCAGTCCAACCCCCTGCTTGAGACCCTATACCACTTCAGGCAAATGGTTGTCCAGTCTCTTTTGAAAGCCTCCAGTGATGGAGCATCCACAACTTCTGGAGAAGGTCTTACAATGAGAAGTTCATCTGTCATCTCTAGTAGGTCTCATGAAGTTACCCGTCTTCTTACCAAAGTCTGATGGATTTAATGTCAGAAAACAGAGATAAGCTAGAAAATGTTCAGCCCCGAAATCAAACAGATCCTAGACTAATTCAGAAATCTTCCCTGAACATCGGTTCACATCTCTGACAAGAGTAATCTGACTCTGATTCTCCTGGCATTTGTGAGGGGAGGACAAAAGAAAACAGTCCATCCATTATCTCCCCATCTGGATTCATGTGGATTGGATGTCTCTGATTGATCTATTATCCTCAAGGAAAAGTAGACTCTTCTCCAAGACCCCAGAATTTATGGGGAACTCTTCTTTTGGTAATTGGTGAAATGTAGAGAGAGTGAATCAGAATAAGTTTCTGTATTTGATGGGATGACAAGAACCCTAATATTAAGAGGCTTGGCTGAGGAAGGAATATTTGGAGAAAGCTAGTTTCATAGAAATACAGGCTCAACTACAATATACTAAGCACTGCAGCATCGTGTCTCTTTGGCTATCTCATGCAGATGAACGAGTGGGGAACCTCATTGTGGTGACAACAGACAATCAAACCCTGATCCGAATCCACTCACAGATAGCTCAGCTAATAGCCATGACATGGTTTGGACCCACCAGCTTAGGGGCACGGGTGATTACCATCGTACTGACCAGCCCTGCTCATTTCTATGAATGGTAAGAAGTTAAGACAAGTAATCAGATAGTCTGAAGTTACATTAGCCATGAAATCATCTCTCTGTATTACCATCTTGGGACTATTAGGATCCATCTGCTATAGTGAAGTATCCAAGAATATACTGTTAAGTTATAAACTTTTTGCTTGGTATGAGGGAAGACAAAGAAAAAAAGCCAATAGCATTCTTCAGATGGAGGTTCTGCCATCTTCTGTGTCCTCATCTAAATAAAACAAGAATAAGGATTCTTGAAAACACTTGGTGAGCTGGTACAGAAGTGTTAGGATAGGTCATTAGGATTGTCTTCTGGTTCCAGACAATTTAGTTTGGCCAACTGAGTGGCATTTGAATTCAATTTTCATAATTCACAGCATTTCTATCCTGAAACTTCTAACTGACAAGTGGAATGAAGCTTTGTTTTTTTTTATTGGAAGTAGAAGACAACGTAGTTACCTTGAATGGTGCTTATTAGCACAGTGTGACTCTCTGGCCATTGATATATGTAGGAGTGGTTTCTAGGAATAATTTCTTTGTACTGCTTTTAACCAATTATTTCTTCAATGTCTTTTAAAATTCTAGGAAGTTCTAAATTGCAGAACTGAGGGTCAGTCATTTCAAATGCACATAGTTACCTTTCCCAATGAAATGCCCTTTTGAATTATTTGACTATAGCTTCTAAAATTCCTGGTCAACAATGTCGCTAATGAAGGCAAATATACATGTCCCAGGATAATGCTACAAAATCAAATTTGGTCGGGACCAGAGATCTACTCTTCCAGGCTTTCAGCCTTGTGCTGTAGCCCATCCTCTGGGAACTTCTCTCTAGCAGAATATGTGCTTGGGGCCTTTCTGTAAGTCCTATTTATGTGGTGCTTTCCTATTGGTTGATTGGTATATTGATGGCTGGCGATTGGCAGCAAAAGGAAACAACAGCTAATCATCATCTATCATCTATCTACCAATCAATCCCGGTGACCGACCCAGATTCAGTTTTGCAGTAAGGTCACTATCCATTATTTACCGAGTCTCTGGAGGATGTACATCAGCACATTAGCATGGCATCATGTTGGAGAAAGCTAATATGCCAGATCAATCCAGTATCATTTTAGAACTGCTCTTTTTGGCAATAACGCACTCTTCCCAGGCTTGCTACATTAACTAAATGCTGTATTAAGAGAGAAAACTCTTTGATTTTAATTCAGTTCTATATAGACATGATCAGTTTCCACAGCCACGGGTTTATTTTGTTTTTTCTGAACTCCAACCTCCTTAGGAAACAAAGTCTTCAGACACTAGTGAAGAGGATTATGTTGATTAGGGAAAAGTTGAAAGAGAAATTGCGGATTCTGGGAACACCGGGTTCCTGGGAGCATCTTACAAGGCAGTTAGGAGTCCATAGCTTTATTGGATTGAATTGTAAGTATTCAATGAATACTGTAATTTGTTTGTTGACAAACCAAGGATAGCTCTTCCTAACTACTGGCTGATGAAACCTCAACTGCTCTATGGCTTCTTTTTTTCATTTCTGCATCAAGGTATATTGAAATTATGGAACTCCTTCATGATAAACTCAGTAGGAGTTAGAGATAAAAGTGTTGTGCTTGGGAGACATAGGGTAAGTTTGAGCCACTCCCTATTTCTCAGTCCAAACTATAAATATCTTCCATGGAGGTTGTGAAAGTCAATGTTGATCCAATCAAAATCTTGATTCAATCCAATTCAAAGACTGATGACAATTTGTAATTTTTGATTTTGAACGATTTGATCTGGAAAAGAAAAATCTATTGCACATTTGCTAAAATCCCTTCCAAACTATCAGATGGATTTGAAAAGAGACGTTTTGCAGATTCATGCAACTTTCCAGTTTGATTAACAAGGTTGATCTGATCTGAAAATTCAAACAAATCAGCTTTGACTCATATTTTTAAACCGAAGCTTTGCATCAAAAAATTATTAATTAATTTGTTTCTTTATAAGATTTATTAGCCAGGTATCAAAAAAAAATAAATCAAAAGGCTTTTGGAAGCAAATAAGGTTCCACATATTTCCATGTGGTTATGGTGTAATTACTCTCGCAGTTAATTAACTCTAGAACCGTTGGTTGCATTCAGAGGGTGATGGAGCAAGACAAAAACTCCAAAGAACCTCTAAGTAAATGAATACACTTAATTTATTCATAATACATTTTTTTTATTTTTTCCTATTGGTTGATTGCTTTCCTATTGGTTGATTGGTATATTGATGGCTGGCGATTGGCAGCAAAAGGAAACAACAGCTAATCATCATCTATCATCTATCTACCAATCAATCCCGGTGACCGACCCAGATTCAGTTTTGCAGTAAGGTCACTATCCATTATTTACCGAGTCTCTGGAGGATGTACATCAGCATATTAGCATGGCATCATGTTGGAGAAAGCTAATATGCCAGATCAATCCAGTATCATTTTAGAACTGCTCTTTTTGGCAATAACACACTCTTCCCAGGCTTGCTACAGGTTTATTTTTTTTATTTTAATTCCATTTATATCCCGCCCTTCTCCGAAGACTCAGGGCGGCTTACAAGCTTAGCAGTAGCCTTCATTCTATGTATATGCCTGCTTATTAGGGCTTTCACACACACCCCCAAGCGGCATTATTACAAAGTCAGCTTAATTGCCCCCAACAATCTGGGTCCTCATTTTACCTACCTCGGAAGGATGGAAGGCTGAGTCAACCTTGAGCCTGGTGGGATGCGAATCTGCACTAATTGCAGGCAGCTGGTGTTACTTAAGGAGGCATTAGCCCCCTGCTCCACCAAGGCTACAAAAGTTAGATGACCTTTGGAGGTTTCCATACCCCTTGGCTGAACATCTGGTGCCATGCAGTGTTTTGCAGTCCAAATCTGGTATGCCTATTTTGATCCAGGAATGGGCAATCTTTCAATAGCCAGCAATGGATTGAATGCAGAAAGCCAAAGCCACAGTGAGCGTATGAATCAGGCAAAAGCCTGAGTTATGAATGTGACTGGGATCTGGATGCTCTGCTCTTTTATTGCTCTAATGGCTATTTTGGAAGGCAGATTGAAGTTTTTCTATAAAGTATGTTATACCCATTGCAGGTTTTAAAATTAGTTTTTTTTGTGTTCTCTCCCCCCCACCCCGAATGTTGGGAAAGTCTGGCTGGTTTTGGCAGCTGTCTGGAGATGCCTTGGGATGTGGGTTGAAAAGGTGCCCCCAGAGATCAAAATGTCTTCTCCTCTATTAAATAATGGAAGGGAGGTTAGCTAGATCTCTTAAAGGTGCTTTTTTCAAGAGGCAAAAGGTCTTTCTTGTTTTAATTTGAAGAAGGTTTCACTTCTCATCGAAGAAACTTCTTTAGCTCTGACTGGATGGTGGAGAATGGATGGATTTATATTCCTTACAGGCAGCTGGCCATTTGCATTCTTTTAGAGAGTCGTTGAGGCCACTTGGAGGTTTATCTGTGTCCTTGGGGATGAGGTTCAGCAGTCCATCTGCATTTAAAAGACAAAGGCCACTCTTTCGAAGACAGCAAAGTCCACATTTTGAACAGAGAAGACTGCTGGTTTAAATGAGGGGAGCAAAGAGGCCACCTATGTTAAAACTAAACAGCCCTCTCTCAACAGAGGGGGAGGGATATCGCATCATCTATCTCCAGTCTACAACACAGTCCTTTCAGCAGTTCCAAGAAGGCTCCACACCCATTTGCACCACTCAGGTGACCCTGAGGACACAGATAAACCTCCAAGTGGCCTCAGCGACTCTCTAAATGAATGCAAATGACCAGCTATCTGCACGGAATATAAATCCTTCCATCCCTCACCATCCAATCAGAGCTGAAGAAGCTTCTTGGATGAGAAGCGAAATATCTTCAAAGAAAAACAAGAAAGTCCAGTTGCCTCTTGAAAAAAGCACCTTTGGTACAACCATGGTCTGGATGACTGAGAATCTCCATCGACAGATTTCCTAGATATTTGCCAGTCTTCCGGCATAAAATCCACAGCCATTCATACAAACCAGATGCACACATTGTTCCTATTTAAGCTATTTTTTTCTTCTTAGCGGGAGATCCCTCAAAGTGAAAAGCATTTCTTTTTCCCTGCCAGCTTCCCAAGTGGAGTTCCTAGAGAAGCACAAACATATCTACCTTCTTGCTAACGGGCAGATCAACATTTGCAGCATTAACTCCAAGAATTTGGGCTATATCGCACAAAGCATCCATGAAGCCATCTTGGTCACCACCTGTCAAAATCCCAGCTACCTCAGCATAACGGCTGATCAAGAACCCGAGAAGAGCTCCATAGATTTATCAGATTCTCTTTAAATCAAGAGTGTTCTAGTAAAACTGTATTTCGGAAACTCTTTACCTGGTCAATGTATATATGTTTCTTGAAACTGATCATAATCGTGATCTCCAGTTGCCACATGTTGCCAAAATGATCTCTGACGTGAATCTTTGTGAAGTAGACTGCTCCTTTGGAAAGACACCAAAGTCTACTTTTTCCAGTATATAAGTGCTGTTTACTCTTTGTCCAAGAGATTGCTTTCTTCTCAGGCACATATGTATGTATGTGTGTGTGTGTGTGTGTGTGTGTGTGTGGCTCAGTGGGTTAGGACACTGAGCTTGTTGATCAGAAGGTCGGCAGTTTGGCGGGTCGAATCCCGAGTGCCACGTAACAGAGTGAGCACCTGTTACTTGTCCCAGCTTCTGCCAACCTAGCAGTTCGAAAGCACGTAAAAATGCAAGTAGAAAAATAGGGACCACTACGGTGGGAAGGTAACAGCGTTCCGTGCGCCTTTAGCGTCTAGTCATGCTGGCCACATGACCACAGAGACGTCCTCGGACAAGCGCTGGCTCTTCGGCTTTGAAACAGAGATGAGCACCGGGCCCTAGAGTCGGAAATGACTAGCACGCATGTGCGGGGGAACCTTTACCTTAAATATATATATATATATATATATATATATATATATATATATATATATATATATATATGTGTGTGTGTGTGTGTGTGTGTGTGTGTGTGTGTGTATGTATATATGTTTTCTGAGGTTTTCGCGGGTGTTTGTATGTGGATGTTTGGTCATTCGTCTGGGAGAAGAAGGAAGAAGAAGGAAGTTGAAGCCACTAGCCTGATGATGACGGATGGGATTTCGTCGAAACGTTGCTCCTACACCTTTAGTTCTACGCGGGGAAAAACCCGAATGACCAAACATCCACATATGTATATATATATATATAGAGAGAGAGAGAGAGGACATGCTCATTGACTGTCCTTTTGGTAGGATGTAGTTAGCTAAATGAATCTCCATTCAGTTATAGGTTATTTTATTTTATTTATTTATATTTTATTTTATTTTTAGTTATAGGTAGAAAACATACTGCACTAATCAATGTTCAGGGCAGATTACCTGTTCCCAGAAATGCTAATACGTGCACAACCTCCAACACAAAGAAGGGCAGAATCTGGAATTGAGGAATGTGGTTATAGTCACATAAACAATCTCTTTCTTCTTCTAAAGGTTGGTTGAAGGAAGTTTCCACTGGAATTCAGACTGTCCCCTTAAGCTTTCTGTCAGATATAGTATGATATGTGTGTATGTGAGAGATAGTGGGTTCAGGTTAGGGTTAGGGTTAGGACATTCTCCAAAGTGGTGCTTTCTAGATATTTGGAGACTACAGTTCCCAAAAATATTTGAAATGGGTCTCAAGTTTCCAGCTCTGAATGTTTAGCTGGCATTTCTTGACCTTTAGCCAGACTTGTCTCTTTGGAGTTGTGATTGGTTTGCGTTTTTGGGGTTTTAGGACTTATTTGAATCTAGTTGTGATGTGTGCTAGGATGGGTTAACTCAGTGGTTTCTATGGCAACCGCACTGGGTTGTCCCTGATGCAGACACCCAGAAGGTTAATCAACAAAAAGGAGACAAAGGACTGAAATTCACTATCGCAGGAAGCATGAGATGTCCAAGGAACCACTCATGAAAGTGATAGCCGTAAATGAGAAGCATTAAAGGCTCAGCTGAAAAAGGACAATATACATGTTTTAACAATCAGGCATGTATTAATAGCTGGTTGGATAGTTTATTTTTAGTTTTCAAGGAAAAGAACTGACAAATCCTTTATGGAAGAAATTAGATGTGTTGTTCTAAGGAACATCCTTTTCTAAACAAAAAAGTACAGAACATTCTCAAGAAAGTAGAGCCATGAGCATATTTCTACCCACCAAGTAAAAGAAAAGAAAAAAATGTTTTGCTACATTTCTCCTTATTTATTTTAAGAGAGGGGGTGGGAACCAGTAAACCAGAATGCAAAGAGACCGAGCAATACAAACTGTTATTCCCTCTACAACCAAATAGGCATCAAATCTTGTCTTCATAAATCTAAGACACTGTCAGTTCTCCAGACGGGAAACACAATTCTTAAATTTTTAAATGTTTAATCCATTAAGGCGGTCTTCTTAGGTTTCTTCTTCTGACGGTTAAGCCTCTCTTCTCAGATTGTTTCCTAGGCAGCAACTTTTCCCCGCATTCCCCCAAGGTCATGCCCAACTTCCATTACAAGAGCGTGATAGGAATTTCACTTCAGTTGTGTCTGACTTTGTCAAAAGGGCTATGAATCGTGATGCTGATGTTCTCTAGATAAGGGGGGGAAAATCGATATTTAAACTCAGTACACTACAACAGAAGAGTCTGCTCCAAGACTTTTTAAAATAATGGGCTTGCAGAAAATAAACAGCGTCAGGTGGAAATATACAATTTTGTCTAGCAGCCAAAATGGGAGGGCAGGGGGCAGGATGTTAAAAAAAAGCCATTTCTTATTAATTCTTTGCATTCAGCATCTTATTTCCTCCAAACAGAACTATGGCATTTTGTCCTCATTTAAGGACCAGTTATAAACAGATCAACAATGATTGTTTTGAGAGTTTTCAACGCTATTACGCCCATCACTGAAAGCTTCTGGCTTCTGTAAAGAATAAGCCTGCTTTGAATAACTTGTTTATTTGTTTGTTTTAATAATTCACATTAACACTGCACTTCTTTTTCATTGCATAATAATCAGTTAGATCCTGTCCCTTTCTGCAGAGGTGTGTTTTCTGCAACTGCTTCCTTCTCATCTGAAAGAAATGGGGGAGATATGAAAGGGTAAAGGTCTCCCTGCACATGCGTGCTAGTCGTTTCCGACTAGCTCATCTCCATTTCAAAGCCAAAGAGCTAGCGCTTGTCCGAGGACGTCTCCGTGGTCATGTGGCCGGCATGACTAGATGCCAGAGGCGCACGGAACGCTGTTACCTTCCCACCATAGTGGTCCCTATTTTTCTACTTGCATTTTTACGTGCTTTCGAACTGCTAGGTTGGCAGAAGCTGGGACAAGTAACAGGCACTCTGTTATGCGGCACTCAGGATTCGACCCGCCTAACTGCCGACCTTCTGATCGACAAGCTCAGCATCCTAACCCACTGAGCCACCGCATCAAGGAAGGGGAGGAAGGAGGAAATTATATTAACCTTCAGTCCTCTGCCTTCCCTATTCACACCATCAAGATTGCACAGGAATGCCTTGTTTCATTCTCATTAGAAGAAGCAATCTTTCTGGTTTGGCGCATTGCAAGAATTCATCCATCATAGCTTAGTCAGGAACTAACCATTTGATGAGCCAATACGTAGCACACAGCACACCCTTCCAGTAAACATTGCAATGGCCTTTTTGCTACTGGAGAACTGAAGAAATTCTTGGATGAGAAGTGAAATGTTTCCGAGGGGGAAAACACAAACAAGAAAGTCCGCTTGCCTTTTGGAAAAGCATCTTTGGGACTACTGGAGACTTGTGCAAAAAACATCCTGGGGGAAAGCAGTTGCAAACCACTCCCACAATTTTGGGATGGGTACAGGAATTGAGTGAGACGTGAAGTCACGTTCTTGGTGAAATGGCATGTTAGTTTTCCTTCCAAATGTCTTTAGAAAAACTGGGTTTTGACCCTCTAAGCAAGCCGAAAATATGAAAGCAAGCAAGATAAAGATAATAAACTCAGAAATCTTCAGGACCTGACTTGGATACTTTCCTAGTAGGTACCTCCATAGTTGTCACCAGCTGTGTATCTGACAATTAATTTTCTTCATGTCACATTTTCTTCTCTCTTCGGTAGCAGTAAAAAAAAAAGTTATTTTTTTGGTAATCTTTCCTTTTGACTATTTGCCTCATTCTGAAGATAGGCAGTATCAAAATGACAGCAAATTAGATAAGATGTCTAATTTGCATACTTTATTCATCTTTCATTGAATTGAATTGCAATTAGACATAATTTGCAATTATGCCTGGAGTTGAATATTTTGCTTAGTGCAAAAAAAAAATAGCTTCTTCACAGCTCAACAGCAAAATTATATGGTACGCAGATGTTAAAACTTTATTGCAATTGCCCTTGATAATATCCAATATGGCAAACATATGCAGATCTTAGTATCAGAAGACAAAAACAAGGAAAAACAGGATTTTGCTCATTGTGGCTCCATTTCTCCTCCACTCCCTCCCCACCTTATGTTAAGGAATTTGTTGTGCAGAGGTCTCCTTGTGCTACCAAAGAGTTGCACAGACAAGGAAGGGCACTGAGAGCAGTAAAAGTCACACACAGAAATACACTGAGTTCTAAAAGCAAAAAGTATTTTACTTTGAGGTGTAAGAACAAAAATGCACAGTCAAAAATAAACAGTCCAAGTCATAAACAATAGCAACAGTCCAAGGAGTAATCCAAACTACAAAGTCTTCTTACCGGTCCAGAGGTCAATACACAGTTCAGGTTTACAACAGTAGTAAACCAACAGCAGAGCAAAAACAGTAATAGTAGAGATCAGTGAATTCAGAGAGAGAGAGAGAGAAGCTACGTTCCTAGCTTCCTCTTATGGCCAGGAGAACACTTACACACCCATTGGCCAATTAACAACTTAAAGACATAGCATTATGGTTAATATATTTTCAACCCAACATTGTAGGCTAACACCATAAGCCTAACATTCTCCCCTTTGGGTAGAATAATATATAACTCTTACAATCTTATGCACATTCTTTCACAATTAGCATTGTGTTTCACAGCACTTTGTACCTTCGTAAAATGGTCTGCAATATTTACATCAGATGGACAATACTCTAACTGTATTAATTTATCTTTGACACATTGTCTGACATTTAAATAACGAAGATCAGTATGTTTAGATCTTGTTCTTACTGCAGCACTATTAGCCATCTTTATCGCAGCTTGATTGTCCTCATACACAATAAATGGATCATTTACATTTAAACCCATATCTAACAATAATTGTTTGTACACTAGCAGTTCTGTACATAACACTGATAGACATGAAAATTCAGCCTCCATTGTAGATAAGCTTATGTGTTTTTGTCTAATAGACTTCCATCCAATTAAAGAATCACCCAACATTATAGCCAACCCTGAGGTAGATTTACGAGTGTTTGAATCAGAGGCAAAACTCGCATCTGCATATGCAGTAAGGATTAACTCACGATTTGGCTCTAGATATAACGAGTAGTGAATAGTCTGTTTCAAATACCTTAATACTCGTTTAGCTGATTGCCAGTGTCTAACAGTTGGATTATTGTTGTACCTAGCTAATTGGTTTACACAGTAAGAAATATCAGGTCTAGTCCAATTACTCAGATACATAAGACTTCCTATCAAAGATTGGTACATAGTCTTATCAAATACAGGACTCTCAACATTAGTGTCCTTAAAATCCATAGCCATCGGAGTTTTTGCTGGTTTACACATTTCCATATTGTATCTCTTTAATAACTGAGATATCTTACTGGCTTGCGACACCTTAAAACCCCTATTCGTTTTCACAATATCTAACCCCAAATAGTGGCTTATTTTCCCAAGATTTCTAATTGTGAATTTATTTTGCAATCTTGAAATGATAGTTTGTGCTTCTAACTCATTTTTTGTTATTATTGCAATATCATCTGTGAATAATAAGAGAAAAGATAATGCTCCGTTGTGTTCTCTTCTAAACAAACAAGGATCAGCATTACTGGCTACAAAACCTATTGCACTTAACTCATTTACTATACATTTGTTCCACTCATAGCCTGATTGTTTCAATCCATAGAGGCTTTTCTTTAATTCCCAACAATCATGGTCTCTATCACTGGTCAATCCTGGTGGTATTCTTAAATAAATAGTATGTTGCAATGGAGCATGTAGATATGCAGTTTCAACATCTACATGGTTAACCATATATTGGTTTTTAGCTGCCCATACTAAAGCTGCTCTTAAAGTAGTCGCCCTTAGACTGGGTGCAAACACTTCGTCATAATCCTCAGTAGTTTGGGCAAAACCTTGTGCAACCAAACGTGCCTTATGGGTTACAGTCCCGTCTACACCTTTCTTTAACTTATATATCCATTTACAACCTATAGCTTGCTCACCAGGTGGCAGTTTTGCTTTCACATAAACCTTAAGATCCTGCAAAGAATTCAACTCCCTGTTCATTGCAGCTTTCCATGATGCCTGTTCCTTTTCAGGATACATCCCGATCTCATCATAGTTAGAAGGCTCTACACTAACTTGACATACTATACTAGCTTCATAGCGATCAGGTGGATGTCTTATACGCATTGAACGCCAAGGAATTACAGGGCTTTGAATTTCAGACTCCTTTCCTTCCTCTGATTCCTCTATTATCTCCCCTATCTCCTCTTCATCTTTTATATTTACAGGAGATGCATTATCATTACTAGTTACGTTATCAGAGGAGTCCTCAAACACTAGAGGATCAGTATTAACAGTTACTTGCTCTAACCTATCCCAACCAACGTGCTCAAGGAATTTTGCACTAGCACTGTTATATACATTAGTTGTGCCTCGTTCCCAGAAACGATAGGATCTGTGATTACCTACGAAGTATAATTGCCTAGCCCTATGTTGGCCTTTACTCCTGAGTTGTGCAGGAATGTGGACCCAAGCTGGGGTGCCAAATGTGTGCAGGTACTCAAGGTTTGGTCTTCTACCATGCCATATTGTATATGGTATTTTACCAGTAGAAGTATTAACAACTAAATTCAGAACATGGTTTGCACATTTTGCTGCCTCCCCCCACAGTCTATCTGTTAAGCCAGAATCTCTTAACATAGTTCTCATCATGGCTTGTAACGTTTGCCCACGTCTCTCAACAAAAGCATTATGTTGAGGCCTATAAGGGGCTGAACGTTTATGCTCAATGCCAGCTGATTGTAGCATATCAACAAAACGCTTGTTTGTAAATTCAGTACCATTATCAGTAATTATGCACTGAACCTTTCTCTTTGTTTTTCTCTCCACGAACTTCAGCCAGTTTGCAAATTGTTGGAAAGTGTCTGCCTTTGACTTAAGCAGATAACAAAAACCATATCTAGAGTAGTGGTCAAGTATACTTAAAATATAACATGATCCTCCTAAACTTGGTTTCATGGGTCCAATTAAATCAGTAAACACAACTTCCAAAGGAACAGTTGTTTTGAAGCTGTTTATCCTGTGTGCAGGAGTTGCCTTACTCTTTTCCTGATTACAGGCATTGCAATTCAAATACTTACTACATGGCTTCAGTTTAACTCCCTCTACTAATTCCACTGTTTTACGTAGTGAGTTAAAGTTTACATGCCCTAACCGCCTATGCAATAAATGTATACATTCATCATGTGGCTTCTTGTTCTCACATATTGAGTTAGCTTTAACTGTACTAACCTGGTTACTTGTGAGAACGAATAAACCATTTTTCAAATTAGCAGTTACACAGGTTCCATTCCTCTCAATAGTGCATTGCTCCCCTCTGAATGTTACCACAAACCCAACCTTAACCAATTTCCTTACAGATAACAGGTTGAATCTTAGCTTAGGTATATATAACATAGGTAACTGTTCATTAATGCATGGACAATAGGAATTACCTTCACCAGAGGCCTTCATCCTCCAACCGTTTGCCAGTGAAACATATTGGTTGCTGTTTTTCATATTAACAAACCTCTCTTTCACTTTAGTAATGCATTGTGAAGCCCCACTATCAACAACCCACAATTCATTGTTTCTGGATGTTGGTTCACCAGAAATAGCCAAACCAATGCCCTTCTTAGCCTTCCCACTGCTATTCACATTCTGTTTTTTACCCTTTCTACAGAATTTGGCTATATGCCCTCTAGCCCCACAAGAATAACATTTCTTGACGTTGTAAGCAGTGGTGAATTGCTGCTCCTCTTGTGGCTGTGTCTCTCTCAGCTGGTCTCTGTCACGCCTCCTTCTGGACTCTTCCAGCAGTCTCCCAGTAATGTTAGTCAATGTCAGTTCCTCTCTGGTCAGGACTTCCAAAGAAGAAACATATCCATCATAACTCTCATCCAAAGATGACAGAATAATGTAGACCTGATGCAACTCTGAAAAAATCAGCTCCTTTTCATGAAGCTCTTGAAAAGTTGCCTTCATGTAATTTAAATGGGTCAGCATATCTCCATTCTTCTGCAAACGAGCCCTAAACAGCTTACGTGTAAGGTGTATATGTGCACCCACACTGTCACGAACATAAAGCCTTCGCAAAACATCCCAACACCTAGCAGCAGACTCCTCACCACGAATATGGACAAGCTGCTGGTCATTCAGTGTTAGTCCAATAATGCAAAGAGCTTTCTCGTTGCTACGTTTAAAGTTGTCTAACTTCTTTGCATCCTCTTCGTCATCTGGATCCCAAGCAGTAGTATCTGGTGGGTTATTTACAACAGCCCATAGTCCTTCCTTGCGCAAAAGCAAGCAGCATTTTGTGGACCAGGAAACATAGTTTGTCCCATCCAACCGGGTTATCCAGGAGATGCCTGACAACAGTTCTTGTGCCATTTTACACCAAAAAGCTAACACAAACTCAGCTAGGAATACTGTGTGTACTAACTCTCAGTACAGGCCTGGGCCCATAACCAGTGTTAAGGAATTTGTTGTGCAGAGGTCTCCTTGTGCTACCAAAGAGTTGCACAGACAAGGAAGGGCACTGAGAGCAGTAAAAGTCACACACAGAAATACACTGAGTTCTAAAAGCAAAAAGTATTTTACTTTGAGGTGTAAGAACAAAAATGCACAGTCAAAAATAAACAGTCCAAGTCATAAACAATAGCAACAGTCCAAGGAGTAATCCAAACTACAAAGTCTTCTTACCGGTCCAGAGGTCAATACACAATTCAGGTTTACAACAGTAGTAAACCAACAGCAGAGCAAAAACAGTAATAGTAGAGATCAGTGAATTCAGAGAGAGAGAGAGAAGCTACGTTCCTAGCTTCCTCTTATGGCCAGGAGAACACTTACACACCCATTGGCCAATTAACAACTTAAAGACATAGCATTATGGTTAATATATTTTCAACCCAACATTGTAGGCTAACACCATAAGCTTAACACCTTATGATCAACAACATGGATGAAAATATCCACCCAGATGTGATTGAAAATGCAGATGCTTCAAAATTTCCCAAAATGGGGTCTTTGAAGATGCATCATTTATTTCAAACATTATTACAAAGAGTGGTGCTCACAGGCTTAAGAACGTATCTTCCCAATGGCTAATTTAATAAATATAAATACATTATTGTGTTATAATTTCTTAAACATACCACAGTGGGCTGCTTCACTTGCAAAGATAAGCCATAAACCAACACTAGTGAGAATACAGAATAACAGAGTTGAAAGGGACCTTGGAGGTCTTCCATCTCTTCTTAAAAGCCTTCAGTGATGGAGCACTGGTTAATTGTTCTCACTGTTAGGATGTTTCTCCTTAGTTCTAGATTGCTTCTTGGAAGCTAGTCAAGGAGAGAAGCAACCTAGAACAAAGGAGAAACTTCTGAAGTGAACTGAAACTTCTACTGAATTGAAACAGAACAGACTTCGTTAGGGTTTTGCATGATGTGTGAAACCCAGAGCCTACTTGGACCAGAAGCTTGAAGACTGTTAACCAAGTAGGAACCTCTAGCCTGGAAGATGATGGACAGACTGAAGGGAACGTGTCTATGTCACTAAGCAAAAAGGGAATGGCTGAAGCAGCAGAAGGAATAATGAAGAAACCTTCATTACTGCTCTGTGACATCTATCATCTTGGTTGTTCGTTGTGTTAGACGGTACAGGAAAAACTTGATCGTGTCATATGGAAGAGCTCTTGGTTATGTTGACTCTAGAAGTACTCATTCTGCAGATAAGAAAGAAATTAACGCTGGAAAATATGGCTGCAAGATCACACTGTCTTTTCTCCAGAAAACACTGTAGGAAAGATGAGAACCTTTGTATGATGTCCTCATAGTGCATTTTGCAGAATCCATCACAGTCCACTGAAAATAAGGATAATTGCAAATATAAGAGGGAAGAGCTTTTGTATGTCCATTAAGAGATTCATTAATGCCATAACAAATTTGTTGGGTAATGCCCATTGTGTTCACAATGAGATTAATTAAGCAAAGCTACTGCTGGGTCACCATATTCAGAAACACACTCTAAATGCAGAAAGCTGCCTACAACCAGTCCTATTATTTGTGTATCTAGTTCAGTTGGGTCTCTTCAAAATTATAAAAAAGGGTAAAGGCTTTTTAAAGCCTGGCTCACCCTTACTGGTTCAATGGACACATCTTCCCCCCCCCCCTTGATAGCAATATAGAAATGGGTTGACATGCATGGAAAGCCAATATTCTAATCCTGAAGTATTAGTCTCACTGAAAAATTGACATTTTCCCCATTCATCTGGGTAGGAACAGCAGCAGCTGAGTTAATCCAATATGGACATCTTTCCATTCTGTTGTCCCCCAAGAGGCATTAGATTGTTTCAGGTTCTATTCACAAATGGATGTATTCTTTCATTTTCCTTAGTGCAGTCTTGACTTACTTAGACTGATCAGCACTTTGATGGCCCATCTTGACTGACTGGGAAGTGTTGCTGCCATCAACCTTCTGTTACCTGGGGCATTCAAATATGAAGGTGTAGGTGTTCCATCACTGGAAGTTTTCAAGAAGTGATTGGATAATCACTTATCCGGAATGGTATAGGGTCTCCTGTTTAAGCAGAGGGTTGGACTAGAAGATCTACAAGGTCCCTTCCAACTCTGTTATTCCATGACTTCTAGGTGGGCTTTACCTTGCAGGATTGCCCAGGTGAAGGAACATAGCTCAGACCAGTAGTAGGATTCAAATATGAGAGCAACCAGCTCTGTGTGTGGATGCCACTTCCGGAAGTCCATTCTAGGCCTGGGCAACAAAAAATTAGCTACGCAGTGGCTCAGTGGGTTAGGACGCTGAGCTTGTCGATCAGATGGTTGGCTGTTTGGCAGGTCGAATCCTGAGTGCCGCGTAGCAGAGTGAGCGCCTGTTACTCATCCTAGCTTCTGCCAACCTAGCAGTTCGAAAGCACGTAAAAATGCAAGTAGAAAAATAGGGACCACTACAGTAGGAAGGTAACAGCGTTCCGTGCGCCTTTGGCGTCTAGTCATGCCGGCCACATGACCACGGAGACGTCCTCGGACAAGCGCTGGCTCTTCGGCTTTGAAACGGAGATGAGCACCGGCCCCTAGAGTTGGAAATGACTAGCACACATGTGCGGGGGAACCTTTACCTTTACCTTTACCTCTGCCGAACTGGTGCGAAACAGCTGAATCCCATCACTGACTAGAACTCAGTCTCCTGGTGATTGGACCAAAGTCACCCAGCTGATTTTCATTCCTAGGACAGGACTAGAACCAATGGTGAAATTCAAATATGTGAACAATCGGTCCTCTGTGTGGATAACACTTCCAGAAGTCCATTCTAGGCCTGGGCAATAAAAAACTAGCTACCGGTTCCAAGTGGTGCGAATTGGCTAAATCCCACCACTAGCTAAGACTCCTGGGAACCAAATTCCATACATCCAGAAAGTATGCAATTTGGAGATGTCTCTGCATATGCTGGGATAATTTTGACACTGCCAGATCTAGGCAGAGCGATGCCAATGTAAAATGAAGACTGTGAAAGCCATCTACCCAAAGTTTTTGACTTACTATTGCAGTCGAGTCCAAAGTTTCTGTCGCCAAGCGAGGCAGTTGTTAGGTAACTTTGCCCCATTTTATGACCTTTCTTGCCAGAGTTATTAAGTGAATCACTGCATTGTTAAGTTAGCAACACGCTTGTTAAGTGAATCTGAATTTCCCAGTGACTTTGCTCGTCAGGAGGTTACAGAAGGTGATCACATAACACCGGGACACTACAACCTTCATAAATGTGAAGTCAAGCATCTGAATTTTGATCATGTGACCGTGTGGCTGATGAGACAGTTGTTAAGTGGGAAAAATGGTCATCAGTCACTGTTTTCCAGTGCCACTGTAACTTCAGTCACTAAACGAATGATTGTTAAGTGGAGGATTTACCTGTATGAATGTAACTATATGGTGCCCGGAATACTGTCACGTGAAAACTGGCAGAGGCAAAACAAGTAAGAACCAGTTTGGTGTAATGCTTCAGATGTTGCCTTAGAAATCAGGATATCCTGAACTTGGGGGCAAAATGAAGACATGGAAGGAAATGCCAGAAGGATATGAAAGAAAAAGGTTTTGCCAAGGCATGTTTCTGCCATGCTTGGGTGCAAGAAGAAATGGTGCATAGAAACCTCTTATTTAAAGCAGAAGGTAAGATTAATTACAGCAGTGATGACAATTGAAGATATTATTTTACTGCATATATTATAATAGCAAGTACATTGGTAAACCAGTGAAGAATAATAAGTAAAAAATCTGAGGTAGACTTTTCTCTTTTCTTGCTTAATTTGTATCTTCAGTTTGCATTTTTTTTAAATTTTAGATTCTTTTTTGTAAGCTTAAAGATCATTTTGTTACGAGAAAGATGTTTTAAGAAATAAAAAGGTGAGATTAATCATTTGAGAGGAAAGCTCACTTTGCATTGAACATTCCTCTAGGTGTAAACAAACTATTAAAAGTGAATTAAAAATGAAAGTAGTTTGGATGTACCTGAGGCTTTCAAACAGAAATCTAGCAGGAAACGTTATATATAAAGCATATTTTGAATGGAGACACAAATTTAGAGAGGCTATATCAAGATAAATAACAAATATTGTATGATTTTAAAGATATTAATTTGTGGATTTGACCAAACCCAGTCTTTGTACTCCCTATACCATAGTAACAGTCTCTGTTAGCTTCCCAGCTGCTCACAAAATAAGAGCAGAACGCTGAAATGTCCACATCAAATAACCGACAGATCAAAGCTAACTTACAGCATTAATAATACTGAATATTTATTGAACGAATTCAATGAAATGCAGAAAAGTCTCTCTAGGGTATTCAAGACAGCACTATTCAAATTAGCATCACCAGAAATGCAAATCAAATGTGGCATTTGGAAAACTTATGACCCCCAATGGGACTGCTATTTTTTTCAAGTTAATTTGCATCTAGTTTCTCTACCCAACTTTTTCAGACCGATCAGTCCAAACATGCCTCCAAGTCACATTTCCTACAATGTAGAATTTAATTTCAATTAAAGGCCTTAATGCCTAGCTAGCTGACAGCATCTACATCACCTTATCCAATGTTAAAAACCTAAGTAGAGCTCTGATTGGAAACGTTTGGATATACATTATCCCATTATATGTGGGCAAGCATTGCTGAATAACATTGTCCAGCACCAGAGAAATTAGGAGATTCAGGCAATTCAAATGAGTATAAAGTTGTATTGCAAGCTTAAGCTCTCTAAAAGAATCTGACCAACTAGCAGTCAAGGGAAATAAGCAGGAGATAAGAGAGGCATTCATGGTGGACTGGGCTTAAGATATCTTGCAGGCACACAGGGACTCGTGACTTATGACACGTTTGACCCATCCCTCAGGCTCAACCTGATCATCTCCTACAAATATAGTGTCTTAACCTACAGTTGTGTCTAATCAAACTCAGCTTCCATAAGTGGACTTCTTGGATGATAGCATACCAGGATTGTAGGCTAGACTGAATAGCAAAAAAATAAAATAAAACCTAGATGAGGGATTTGGCAAACCATTTTCATCCTGTTGCCAAGAAAACTACATTAAGTCCCACACAATCGAGCTCGTCGGAGGCGTAGCTTAACTTTCTTAATGGAATACATCTGGTATTTTTTGCCTTTCTTCTTGATACTATCTTTCTGCCTTATCTCTTTTTAAAAAAAATTAAATCTGCAACAAATGCTGGGAAAGTAATATCCCCTCTTTTGCTCCTCCAGATTTTCTGGGTCAGCCTTTTTAACTATTTCCCAGAGGAATGAAATTAAATAACATCTATTTGTTTCTCACAAAACTATATTTTTTCTTCTGCCTCAAAGATAGTATTCACAGACTCCATTTAACCTGGCATGCAGGAGTCAAGTAGTGTTATTGATATGACATTTCTCATCATCATCTGATGCCTACATACATTTCTGTTTCATCTCCTGATAACTAAGATGGAATTGCACTGGAGTTAGAAGGCTCCTACATGAGCTTTTACTCTATCTTGCTCTGCCCACTTTATTTGTCGGTTTATTAGTTTTATCTGTTGCATTTCTCCCAGAGATGCTTTTCCAAAAGGCAACTGGACTTTGTTTTTCCTTGAAGACATTTTGCTTCTCATCCCAAGAAGTTTCTTTCAAAAGGCAACTGGACCTTGTTTTTCCTTGAAGACATTTTGCTTCTCATCCAAGAAATTTCTTTAGTTCAGAACTGAAGAAGCTTCTTGAATGAGAAGTGAAACATCTTCAAGGGAAAACCAAGAAAGACTAGTTGCCTTTTGAAAAAAAAGCATCTTTGGAACAATAATGACCTGGATGATTGAGGATCTCCATAGACATGTTGCATTTCTCTTTTCCTCTTCAAGAAAGCAAAAGGATTCCTACCTACAGTTATAGCAAGTATTCTAAGTTTAGTTTTGTACTGAATGAACATGGAATAGTCCCCAAAGCCAATCTGCCTTTGCAATTAATCAAAGAGTAAAAGACTCCTGGCTGAATTACTGAAGTTCAAAAGATGGCTCCTTCTTCCTGACCAAAGACAATCATTCCACAATCTTAATCTCTCCAGTTGTATTAATTTTGTTAAGGCAGGGCACTGGCCATCTCCCAGCCAACAGACAGAGGGTCTCTTCTGGGTCTCCCATTGTTAAAATAGGACACCAAGAACTTGTTTGCAGGTGATGGTGGAAAACAGTTTCTAAGCATACATCTAGGCAAACCACTAGATGGAAGCACAGAGATACCACAAACTCTTTGTTGCCATCTAGTGGTCTTATCGAGTTTTTTTTTTAAAAAAAAATCACAGTCCTCCTTGCCTTCATACTGGTACAACTTGCTAGCCTTGTTCCAAGACTTTGATCCACCAGTTCCGCTATTTGTCACTGACAGTGACTGTTGCACGCAAGCTCTGGGCAGAACAGATCTGTTCTCCCCAATGTAGCCATGACTAATGCTGGCATAAGGAGTCCCCATCTGCAAAGCGCCCCTTCGGCCCCAGCGAGCACTCCTTAATAGTTCCCCCTGCAGCTCTCAGCCATCGGCTAGATAAAATCCCATTAAGAGGTAAAAATTTGTTCTGCTGTTTCACGGCAGGAAAGCAGGGATGTTAATAACTCAGCACAAATTGACAGTCATTATTGTCCCCAGCAGCAGGTGGGTAGCAAATCATTAAGATTTTGTGAATTATTTTTCTTCCTGGATGTAGCATTCCATCAGAACTGAAAAGTATATTATTCACTTGGCAAAATTTCGTAAGCTCAAACAATCAGATTCCGGTAACCTTTCTTCTATGACAAAAAGGAATACACAAAGTCTAAGGCTCTAAGTAGGGTGGAGCAACTAAGCAACTCATTCTCTTCTTTTGGTTGCTTTCCATTTCAAATTAGCTTTACACCCTTTGAGAAATGGAACAAATGAAAGGGAAAGGATCACGCAATATTGAATCTGCCTTTTTTTTATTATATAGGCTTTTCTGCACTGGAACTCCCTTGCTTGGAGGCAGCTTCGACTTCAAAAGAAATACAGCTTGGAGGGGGGAAAAAACAACCCTTACTTTTTTGCAGATCACATATACGTAGTCCTTGACTTACGACCGTAATTGAGCGTTAAGTATTTAAGTGAGTCATCACATGACCAATCCAATTTTCTGATTTTGTGTGTGTGTGTGTATGTTGGTTTTTAAGCAAATGCTGCAGTCATTAATAAATATCAGTCATTAAGCAAACCCATTGTCAGCAATGGGTGGGGGTTTTTGCCCAAAACCAAAGGTAAACATGAATTTTGGGCAAAAGAATTCATAAATTCTGAAAACAGCCATAAATGCAGAGCACTGCTAAGCACCCAAAATGCAATCCCATGAGAGTATGAAGTTGGGACTTCAAATCTGGATCATAAGTAGACCTTTTGGGGGAGTTTCTCATAACTTCAAACATTTGCTAAGTGACTGGTTGTTAAATGAGGACAACTTATATGCATCCGAGATAAAATAACTACTGCTAAATAGTCATGGGGGGGTGGGTTACAGAACTGTTTAATCTTTTTGTTTGTTTGAGTCTGATGGCTTATCCAAAGCAACTTTCATAAGATATGGTTGCAACTGAGAGGTCCAATAGATACTATTCATGTCCCAAGAAAGTCCCCAGCTCAATACTGGCATCTCCAAATGAAGAATTTAGGTCCCAGCCGACTTTGGCTGAACCTGAAAGAGCTAATCAGAATTACCTCTTGGTTAGAACTCTGGTGAGAGATCACAAGGATAGGACATTAGATGGATTCTGAAAAAAAAGAAAGCAACTGTAAAACACTTCTGAGAAAGTAGCACTTCCATCTGCATGTGGTCACCATTTATTTATTTAATTGATTTTATATACCGCCCTATTCCTGAAGGACTCAGGGCAGATTACAGGGCGAGTTAAAACAATACAAATAAGTACACTTTAAAATAGAATTAAATAAGACTAGCCCACAATTAAACAAATTAAATTAAAATTAAAATTAAAAATAAAATTAAAATTAAAATTAAAATTAAAATAATTAAAATTAAAATTAATTAAAATTAAAATTAAAATTAAAATTAAAATTAAAATTAAAATTAAAATTAAAATTAAAATTAAAATTAAAATTAAATCCCCCTCAGTCCAGGCCAGCAAGATCAAACAACCAAATTTTAAGGTCCTGGCGAAACGAGCGAAGGTCCGGGGCAGTCCGAAGTTCTACCGGCAGTTCATTCCATAGGGCATGAGAATGCCCTCCCCCTTGGAACCAATCCGTCGGCATTCCCTAACCGGCGGAACCCTAAGGAGGCCCTCCCTTTGGGAGCGCACAGGACGCTGGGAGGCTGATGCTGGCAGCAGGTGCTCCCTGAGATAATCCGGACCCATGCCATTTAGGGCTTTATAGGTCATCACCAGTACCTTGAATCTCACCCGGAGGAACCAATCTTTCCAAACTTGGGCATCCACAAATGTTTTGGACCATAATTTTCATCTTCTCCAAAGACCTGAAGGCAGAACGAGGAGCAACAGATGGAAACAAATCAAAGAGAGAACCAACCTACAAACAAGGAGAAATTTCTTGACAGTGAGAACAATCGATCAGTGGAATAGCTTGCCTTCAGAAGTTGTGGCCGGAGGTTTTAAAGAAGAGATTGGACAACCGCTTGTCTGAAATAGTACAGGGTTTTCTGCTTGAGCAAGGGTTGGAATAGAAGGCTTTCAGGGCCCCTTCCAATTCTGTGGTCTTCCCGCTGCTGCTGAGGATGACTGAAAGCCAACAAACCTAACATCATTTAAAAAGAAAAGTGTTTTGACTGTTCACACAATACAGTGAGCAGAGTAGAGAACTTACAGCTTTCCAGATATTACTGAATTTCAACTAGCAACAGAATGATAGTCGCATGTCAAAAAGTCAGGGGTGCTGGCAGTTGGAATTCAATAACCTTTACGTTCCTCAGATTCCCAATCTCTGCAACCATAGTTTCTGCACCAGACAAAGCCAAAGTCCATTTTATAGATGAATAAAACAATCATGGCTAATTTAGTCAGCTTCTGCTTCAGATGCTTTCCCCTTTCTACCTGCTGTTCCATTCCTCCCTTAGAATTGGCTATAGACTAAAATAAGAACTAGAACACATCAGAAGTCAGGAAATTACAAAACCATGCATCCCCATTCTCACATGACATGAAATTACAACTGCCCATAGTTTAATTGCAGAATTAAATAGCAGTTTAGTGTCCTAAAACTAGTCCATCTTTTTTTTACTGTCCCATTCACATATTCCCACCAAGCCCCAAACCAAACCAATCACATTAAGATTTGGTGAAATATCTGAACCCAGTACCGTATACTAACTGGTTGCTTGTAGAACGCATCATGTGTGGTATTCCCACATTATGATGGAGGTCCTTTTTGCTGGCATGAATATTCAACTACTCCTTGGAAATGGTACCACAGTCCACTGGGATGAAGAAAGCTGGAGAAGGATGCATGCTTAATTACAGATACCATGCTGAAGAACTTTGCAGGGAAAGGAAGGGGGGGAGGGATTAATTAGCAAAATGGGCCACTTCATTCAATTAGTCCCAATAAAGATCATCTCTCAAGCACTTGGTACCCATGACAGGTCTCAGGAAACATGTTGCATAAATTGAATTAAGTGCATCAGCACCCTTGACAGTTATTTCAACACATGAGAAAACTCAAGAGTCTTCAGCCTTGGTCCACTGAGTACAAACACAACTTTAAGAGAAAACCAGAGTGATAAACACAAATTTCAACAGTTCTTCCAGTCTTGTTTTGTTTTCCCGCAGCCAAAATCCACTGAAGCAACAGTGGAGGAAACATGAGGTGTCATCACGGGATTCTGCTAATGTCCAGGGTGCTCAGTCGACTCTTGTGCCTGCGTATCACTTACGATGAGCATCTGTCTAGAAGAGAAGTACTACTTGTCTGTCAAAAAATCTGTCTGAAAGCCAGATGGTAGCCTCACTTAAAAGATGATGAATAATCTACACCTAATGAATACATATCTATTTCAGAATTAGAACTGAGAGGGATGCATTTGGCAATTTTTAAAGCAATTATTTGACTCCTGCAATACTGGGATGATTTTCTGTAACCACCTGCCCTAGTGTTGGCATTCCCTTGGCCAACAGCTTCCAAAAGGGCAATTTCCACAACCTTTGTAGCAAAACCATCTTGTGGCACATTAAAGATCAACTCCTCATTAACCTTTCATGACTCACAGTCTGCTTTATCAGATGTAGGGTGCAAGTCCTTAGGAAGAAAGATACACAGACACAATGAGGTTCTTTTGTTAATGCTCACAGTCAGTAATTGCACCTCTCCCCTTCCCTGTTTCCATTCATTCGTCTTTGTTCCCTGCTTTCTTTACAACAACACCTGCTCACACATCAGGGCTCTGCTTTAAAGACTTTCATGGAAATGATTGGTTCCATGCTTCTAAGCATGACTAAGCCCCAATTTAATCCCATTAGGCATGTTCACTCGTAACTCCATGCAGCAGCCAGCTCTAATCCATCAGAGTTTATTTACACTAAATGTGTTTATCTTTCAGCTGCCACAAGGCTAGCTCGTTTCCATTGTTTGATTTACCACAATTTATGGAGGAAAAAAATCCCAAATGCTGTGTTTCCTTAACCATATATATATATATTTTGTCATTCACTCCTCATTCTCCCTAGATCAGGGGTCTCCAACCCCAGGGTCTGTGGACCTGTACTGGGTTGCAGCATGCCAGCAACCGGTCCGCACAAACAAGCAAAGCCCCATCTGCGGGATGCAGGCAGCAAAAAACCCCCACAAATCCTCCGGTCCGTGGAAAAATCTCTCTCCAAGGAACCGGTCCCTGGTGCCTAAAATGTTGGGGACCTCTGCCCTAGATGGTCAAACTATCTCAATGCATTTCTTTTCAAACCCAAGAACGATCTCTTATGATCTTACTTGATCCCCAGATTTAAAATAAACCAAGAATATGGCTACAATATCGGGAGTACAGAAATATTACCAACCAGTAGATGGCAGCAAAGATTTGATATTTCCTCTCTGCCTTTGTGGTCCTCTCCTGGTTATCCAGAGTTTTGCACCTCCGATATAGTTGTCCTACAGAAGAATGAGGTCCAGGTTGAAGAAGAACATCATGGCTTCAAAATCTAAGGGATTGGTTTGGACAAAACTCAGCACCTTTTTCGTGTGGCTCTCTGATAAAAATAGGATCGCCAACATGATCGCCAACGTCCGATAATGAATATGGCACAAGAAGAAGAAGACATAAGAACGGTGAACAAAAACAAACCAAATGAAAATTTTAAAAAAATATTCCTTTATGCACATAGAAAAATTAATTTATGAATAGGCTGCAGTTTGCACGGCCATAACTAACGGATTATTATGTGAACCAGGTCTCTGTTATTTTTGTTGCAACAAGTTAACACAATTCTGCTGGAAAAAAAAGTTAAAGCAAGAGTAACCAGCAGAGGGTAGTAGCAAGCTGAAAGCTATCCTAGAACTTCAGCTACTAAGCTGAAATGTACATAGTTGGAAAATTGTATCTCAGGATGCAACCTGCATGTTCTCTGTCTCTTCCTGATATGCGCGGCTTCTGTTATTCCGATCCTTTGCTCGTGGCATCTTCAGTTTGCTTCCCATCCTGAATTATTATAAAGGTCAGTAAACATCTCATTGATATTTAGATGCTGATCAGCTTGTTAGCCAAGTACTAAGTAAAAGGGAATCTCTTAAGTACGGTGAAGATTTTGAGTCAGCTTTTGAAGGAAGAGCTCTTCTTTTAGCATTTTGTTGACAAAAGAATACCGTAAATTTCCGAAACATGATCCAGAAACGACATTATTTCAAAAGAGAGAGAAGGAAATGGATAAAAGGAACATAAGCTAAAAGCAAGATTTTTGCTTGCATTCTGTTTTCTGGAGCATTTTTACGAGTTTGGCTGGGCAGAACCTGAAAGGAAAGGAATCTTAATTAAAACAGTAGGGCTTACCTTTGAGAAAAAGATCTTTAGCCTCCATTGCAAGTTATATTTACTTAGAATTTAATTTACCGAGCTCAGGGAATGTATCTTCTGTGTACCCTTGTTAAGCTTCAAAAGTGCTAATTCTTAACAGCCGCTCCATTCCAGACACTCTGCTATATTTTATAGGACTTATATACAGGAAAGAAATCCATGTCATTTATCAGGGGGAAAATATACTACCTTCCAGTGATAGCTCACAGGTGTAATTAACATTTTTATAGGTTCTTTCAATTACCTCCTTCCTGAAATTCTCTGGTTGAAATCCTATTTGATTAAAAACTTACAGGTACATTTCATACGTTCATATAACCCCATATGTGTTTCAAATGTTTTGAATGTTGCATGATTAAGTGGTACCAGTTCCCCTTGCCTAGATAAACAAAAGACCTCTAAAACAAACCTAGAAAAGTAGATGCTTAAAATATATCTTCCTAATCTGCAGTGTATTGTTAGACAATTTTAGATGGTCAACTTTAGTGGACTTAAGATAGCCGTAGCAACAGCAAATAGACTTATACACCACTTCACAGTGCTTTACAGCCCTAAGTGGTTTACAGAGTCAGCGTATTGCACACAACAATCTCGGTCCTGATTTTACCAACCTCGGAAGGATGGAAGCCTGAGTCAACCTTGAGCCAATGAGATTCGAACAGCCTGCAATGCTGCATTCACCACGGCTCTTGGACATTAAGATGACAATGTGTTTTATTTCATTAATGACTCTCAAAGGGGATCATTCAGTTCAGCAGCCTTCCCATTCATTCTGTGGTGTGTAGATCTTTGCAGATTCCATGGTGACTAACCCACAAATTGTTTATTTATTTATTTATTTATTTATTTTTGGGACTTATATGCCGCCCTATCTCCCGAAGGACTCAGGGCGGCTAACAACAATAAAAACAACAATACAAAAGTTAAAAGAAATTAAATAAACAGCCCCAAAATAAATTTACTAAACAATGAAAAATTAAAACATTTTAAAAACCCATCGTCAATCCAGGTCAGCCTGATGAAAAAGGAAAGTTTTGAGGTCGCGGCGAAAGGACTGGAGATCCGGGGCCATCTGGAGCTCAAGGGGGAGTTGGTTCCACAGGGCTGGCGCTCCCACAGAGAAGGTTCTCCCTCTGGGGGTCGCCAGCCGACATTGTCTAGCCGACGGCACCCTGAGGAGGCCCTCTCTGTGTGAGCACACTGGGCGATGGGAAGTCGTCCCCGGCAGCAGACGGTCCTGCAGATATCCCGGGCCTAAGCCATGTAGGGCTTTAAAGGTAAGTACCAGCACCTTAAATCTCACCCGGAAGACAACCGGTAACCAATGCAGCTCATGCAGGAGGGGTGTAATATGGGAGTATCGGGATGCTCCCATCACTACCTGCGCGGCCGCATTCTGCACCAGCTGGAGCCTCCGGGTGGTCTTCAAGGGCAGCCCCATGTAGAGAGCATTGCAGTAATCTATCCGAGAGGTAACGAGTGCATGAGTGACCGTACGTAGGGCATCTCGGTCCAGATAGGGGCGCAACTGGCGCACCAGGCGAACCTCGGCAAATGCCCCCCTGGCCACGACTCCAATATGATCTTCAAAACTGAGTCGTGAGTCCAGGAGGACGCCTAAATTGTTGCTGAATCTTAACTTCAGCTCCCACAACTCTCCAGTCAACATGTATGGACTTCAATTCCCAGAATTCCCCAGCCACCATGCTTGGAATTCTAGGAGCTGAAGTCCACACATCTTAAAGTTGCCAAGATTGAGAAATACTTTGTTTTAAAATTGGAAAGTTATAAGGATATTTCTGAATACAGAAGGAATAATAAAACTGTAGTATAACAAACTACTTTAGATTTAATGTTTAATTTAAATATCCTAAACCCTACATTTTGGGGGGAAAAACCCATTCAAATAGAAAACTACGATCTTCAGTCTGAAATACTTAGCCAGCCCTAAGTGGTTGCTTTCAGGCAAAATGAGGTATTCATGGGTTTGTCATCAGTATCTCTATATTTCCTAAAGTCTGAACAGATGGAGGAAGTTCATGAATTCCATAAAGAAAGAAATGGAGTATAATTTTGCCTTATTTTTCCTTACCCAGCTCCTATGTCTAATTACATTCCTTTATGTGGATTTCCTATCACTAGAACAAACAGACCTGAACAGGTATAGAAAACTGATTTTAGGAAAAGGAACTCAATGGCTCTGCCAAAGTTCTTCAAACATTTGTGCTCGGATGAAAAATTAACGAAAAATCAAAAGCAGAACTGAGAGCCAACCATTATAGAACACTTAGCATCTCCTCTAAACAGTGTTAATTGGATGTCCCTGCTAATAGAAGCTGGATAGATTCATTTTCTTTTCTTTCTTGCCCTCCCCCAGCTGGTATCTTCTATTTATGGAAGAACAAAATTTAACTCATAGGGATTTTTCAGACAAATTGATCTAGTTTGCTCAAAATGCTACAAGAGGTTTGACTTGGTTGATCCTGACCTAGTTTCCATATAAAGCCAGCAATTGATTCCACAAGCCATGATTAAACAGACAACAGTGCAGGGTTTGAGTTTGGTCACCCTCTGGATTTCTCTAGCTCTCTAATGCTCTGAAATACTCGTGAAACTCTTAAGGAGATTCCTACTCAGTAGTTCAGACACCCACATGATCTCTCTGAACTGGCCCTATCTGCTTCAGGATTCCAGATGGATCTGTGACCGAGGTTAATAACAGCTCATGCCGGAGTATATTTCGTATTTCATAGCTGAACATTAGCAACACTCTTGCTTCCCATATGTGCCAGATATTGCATAGGCAAAAAAGGGGGGCCTCTTAATTGCATGGTTCATTTAACAAAAAAAACACTGGGAAAATTGGAGATAGTATCCTATATTTTTATGTATTTCATTTATTTATCAATTTATTTGTAAGGTAAAGGATTTTACTCCGCTAGTCTTTGCCAACTACAGGGGGTGGTGTTCATCTTCTTCCTTTCAAGTCCATTGAGCCAGCTCTGTCCAAAGACATTTCCATGGTCACGTGGTCAGCATGATGTCACCGAGCGCTGTTACCTTCTCTTCAAAGTGGTGCCTATTTATCTACTTGCATTTGCATGCTTTGGCAGGAGCTGAGGGGAGGATCACAGCTCAGCCCATTGTGTAGCAGTTGGGTCTTGAACCTGGGCTGCTGGCTTTCCAGTGTCTTAAACACTGTGCCACCCTTATTATTTTTTACAAATGACTCAAGGCGATGAACATATCCAACACACCTTCCTACTCCTATTTTCCTTTCTCCTATTTTTAGAAAAGCATTTTTATTTAATTAATTAATTGTGCACGTATGTATGTATGTACAGTATGTATTGCTGAATATTTCAAGCCACCCTTACTTCGCAACACAGCTCTGTCAGCTTTGATCAGAGCAGTTCGGAGCCTGGCATGTTGCTAACTTATTTTTCAGTTTGTCAGTCTTTAGGGAAAGCTGTTTACTAGATTCCCTGTCATTCTAAATCTCTCTCTCCCTTTTCTTCTTCCTTTTTTTTAATAAAAAAATTGCTGTTTTCAAGCACCCTGCAGCAAAATCCTTCCCTTGAAAAAGTAAACAAGGAGGTTGTGATCTTGAGATGAAAGAGTAAAGTTACGGAGGAGCCTACGGAAGCTACTCAGAGGAAAATGGGGAGGGCGTTAAAAGGCAGGGGAGGCCTAATGAGCTGAAAGGACTCCAACTCATGGCCTCTGAGAGCATTTCTTTGGCAGCTTCAAAAACAAGTCCTTCAAAAGATGGCCCATGAATACGGGAGTGCATCAGGACAGAAGGAATTTTCTGAAACATAGATAACTTGAACCAGGTTAAAATCCAGCACCCGTTGCATTTAATAGATATCTTGTTTTTCCATATCTGATTGGTGTGAAACAACGTCAAAGATACCATCCAAGTTAAGCCTGATTTTTGGTGGCTTTTAGGACACATCTACTGTGCCACAGTAGAAAAGTGAACCGCTGTTACCTTCTCCTGGAATATTTTCCTTTCAACCTGTCAGCGTGGTCTACAGCCCACCCATATCTGAAGCAGAACCAATCCTGCTTAGCTGGATTGATCCCCAAGAAGGTCAAGACAATGTGAGATGGAGCCCAAAGTAAACGCTGTCTACTCTACTTATGGTCAAAGCCAGCTTCTATTGTGATTGACTCATGGAATCCACCAACTACTGGAATGCTGGCTTCCTTAATGGCAGCAGCTCTGGGGTAGCACTGAGGAACAGCTCCAATTTCAGCTCCCAGTTTACTAGTGTGCAACTGATCCAGTCTTTCAAACCTCTGATCATCCCCTGCTACACCTTGGTGGTGCTTGTCGGCATCTTTGGCAACTATCTTCTTCTTTATGTCATCTGCAAGACCAAGAAAATGCACAATGTCACCAACTTCTTCATTGGAAACTTGGCCTTCTCAGATATGTTGATGTGTGCAACCTGCATCCCCTTTACTCTGGCATATGCTTTCGACCCCCAGGGGTGGATCTTTGGGAAGTTCCTGTGTTACTTTGTGTTCCTGATGCAGCCCATGACCGTCTATGTGTCTGTTTTCACACTTACAGCCATTGCTGTGGACAGGTAACAAAATGTTTCCTAATAATCAAGAGTCTAATGCAGTATTTCTCAACCTTGGCAAGCTGGAAGATGTGTGGACGTCAAGTCCTAAAATTTAGGAAGTTGAAGCCCGCACATCTTCAACTTGTCAGGGTTAAGAAACACTGGTCTAAAGAGAGACTTGGTTCATACACTTCTCGCTGAACTGTCGCATTTGGCATGTTAACCAGAGAATTAAGATTCATTTGACCTGCTGTGTGTTTCCCTTATTTGGTTTTGGCCTAGTAGTGTGTTGTGTGAATCGAAAGATTGGAATTCATTTGGTGAACCACGTTTAGGCAAATGATGCCTTAACACAACGTGCAAATCTAGGTTCTGTGTTAAGAGGAAGCCCTGCAGGTCAACGGTGAAATACATGATTGACTGAAGAGCTCTTATTCAGTCATTGGACTCCCTAGTTAAGTTGAAATGCAGCTCACCTTGAGGTCATGCAGCTGGGATGTTTGTGTTAATCTTAAGGATGGAAGCCCTCCAGGAAGTTGATCAAGAGTTCCTCACTCTTCCCAAACCTACTCATAAATTGTGAGGCTTGATCCTGGGATTCTCTGTCTGCCAAGAATGTACTTAACATTAGATGTTGGTTCTTTCCTTAGGACAATATGACAGGTCAGCGTTCTTTCTTATGTCCTATAAATGTCCTACTGTTTTCATTTCATTCCTGCCAGAAAGGAACTTATAGTTGGAGGAGATTAAACTGGTGCTTCCTTCTTGTATTTCCAGCAGAGAGTTAAAAACACAAGAGCATTATACCGGTTGATCCTCATTATTTATTTTTATTTATTTATTTTATTTAATTGGATTTGTATACCGCCCTTTCCCGAAGGAAAAGGCTCTTTTCTACACCTCACTTATCATCCTTTCCTCTCCAACCTCTCATCATGTTTTTAACTTGCGGCCAACTGCTTTGGTAAATAAGTTAATTTTTACACCCTCTGTCCTCCATAGGTGGGCTGAGCGAGTGACTCTAACCAGAGATTTAGATTCATTTGCTCTGCTTATCCTTTTCACAGCCTGGTCCAAGGAAGGATCACAGAGACAGTTGGGCTCTCACTGCAATGGGAATTGTCCCTGTTCTTCAATTAATAATGTGATATCTTATTATTTGCCACAGAGAAAGAAATTGGTGCCATAGTCATCAAGTGCAGCTGTTGCCTTTGGAAAGCCAGACAAACGTAGAAACTGTTTGGAACTTGGAGTGGGCGATGGAACATTTCCATAGCAACATAGTCCTTGCAAAGGTTGGAGGTGCAGCTTGTTGTAACTCTGGCAATTCCTGCTAATACATTGAGCAGCACATCCAAAAGGAGTGGGATGCATTCCAAAAAGTAGATAAGACCCAAGACAAAAAAGTTGAAGCTGAGGGCACTAAATAAACAGTTAAAATATAACATAATCATTGCATATCTGGAAGCCACAATTCTAGGGCAATCTCTGAAGGCTTCTGGAGAGTCTCTGCTTGGGCTTTTAGAGGGTTCATGGTACCCTGGACCACGTTGCAAACCATGTCGATTGAAAACAGTGGGCCAAATTGTATAAGAGATCTACTGATATCTACAGCCCCTGCTGTAGGAAAATAAGGGCCAGCTCCTCAAACTTTCCAGACTCATGTGTTTGTCACGTCCATAACAGGACAAAACTAGATTACATCCGATTCTTGGCCATGCATTCCCCTGGATTTAATCCAGGTGCCCATACGTGCACCATGTTCCACTTCGGTTGGCCTTTGTAAGTGGCACATGTGGTGGCTCAGTGAAATAGTAGATAAGAGAGAAAAGAAAATCTTACCTTTTTTAATCTCCTTTTCCTTTAGAGAACTCAAAGCCGAGAAATCCCCAGGCTCTCCACTCTGTATCCATCAAAAGAATATATTTCATAAACAGCTGTGGTTTGACTGCTCTTCAGATGGAGAAGCTTCTTCAGTAGAGGGCCTACAGGGAATAAAAGGGAAAATGTTGCTGTATTGGTCACTGCCCATAGAGAAAATCCTCCATAACCAGATAAATGTTCTCTGAGTAGGGTTCCCCCCCCCCAGTATTCCCTCCATTCTCAAGGAGTGTCTTGCCATGGAGATTAGGTTCATAATTCGATATCAGAATGCAGACAGTGATCATTCCTGATTGATAGCTCCCATTCTCAAATAAGCTGTTGACTGCAGCACAAGAGGAACAGAGGAACAAAACGCAATTAATGAAAAGAATTCTTTGTGGCCTTTGAAACGGTGGTGGGTACGTTAGTGAGCATCCTTGATCTCTACGGATCATTTTTTGAAGCGGCAACAGATGGCACTGGTTAGGATATACATAAATTTTGGCGGACCCTGAATGTTTGGTGATGGGTTTCCTCTGCTCTGGGACTACCTTGTAGAGAAGGAAGCCAATTTTCATTTAGCAGAGTCTCCCAGGCGGGAGCGTTTTCCCTTTTATTCCGATATTGTCCAAAGACGTCTGCAAAGTATAAAATACCTGTTTAAACTTTGCAACCTTGGAAGAAAGTTAAGAGAACTGGCAGTGACTGGGAACAGAGGCCATTAAGCAGGTCAGAAACTGGCAATGGGACAGCAACTCTTGTGACAATGTCAGCTTCTGCCAAGAGCTCAGCAGTGGGGAACCGCCTTTATCTCAGAAAATCAGGCTCTAGAAAGGTTTGGCATGTATTTTTTTTTTAAAGTCAGAGCTAGAGGAGGGCTTGGGTTTCTTGGCAGGCTTTGAGAGAGACCAGGAAGAACCTGCTGTGTATGGCATAATTGATCACCTGAAAAGAAATAAAAAGCCTCTGTGATTCATTCATCCACAATAGGTTGTCCCCGTTATTTTATTCTGTGATGAGGATGGGATAATTGGCAACTCCCAAGGATTGAGAACATTCGGGGATGTGTTTTACCTTGGGACATGCCTCTCTTATTTAATTAAACCCAACAGAAACAGAATGTAAATTAAATCAAAGCAAGAGCTAGGGGAAGAGAAGAATGCCTTGGTGGAGCAGTGGGCTAATGCCTCCTTAAGTAACACCAGCTGCCTGCAATTAGTGCAGGTTCGAGTCCCACCAGGCTCAAGGTTGACTCAGCCTTCCATCCTTCTGAGGTAGGTAAAATGAGGACCCAGATTGTTGGGGGCAATTAAGCTGACTTTGTAATAATGCCGCTGGGGTGTGTGTGAAAGCCTTAATAAGCAGGCATATACATAGAATGAAGGCTACTGCTAAGCTTGTAAGCTGCCCTGAGTCTTTGGAGAAGGGCGGGATATAAAAAAAATAAAAAATAAATAAATCCATGTTAGGCACCCTGAAGGTTTTGCTGGCTTCTGTGGACCAGCCTGGAATTTTCTTTGGTTGATGGTTATTGGTCTAGTGACAAGATCAAACACTGAAGCAAATAGCAGAAGGATTCAACTCCCCAAGGGGAAAATGGGGCAAGTGACACTCTGGGGGCAGCTAAGTGTTACAATCTTATGCACACTTATACTGGAGTAAAGCCCAGGATACTTTTTATTTAGTGTGCAACCTCACTCTTCCTTTGAAGAGCACACGCTAAATCAATAAATCATAACAATGGGAGCTTGGAGATTATTTAGTCCACTCGCTTCTCAATGGAGAGCATGCAAGGCTAGATACAGCTAGTCACTGGTAAGGTTGCACTTCTGAATACCATCAAAGAAACTTGAAAGACCATAGTTAAAACCCTGGACTTTGATGGCTATCCCAGAGAAGGATGCAGGTCTGAGAGGAATCGAGATGAGCATCAGTTAATCCCAGATTATAACCAAGGGCTTGCAAATGCAAATTATTTTGATTATATTTCTGACCCTGGTGGTATTATTGGGATGGGAGAAGCAGCAAATGCTTCTTTAGAAATTAAGCCCCAATATAGAACTGCCAGAGGAGCAGCAGTAAAACGTAGAACAATGCTGAGCATAGAAACTGGAGGCACTAGCAATTCATTTTTGTGATGTGAGAAGACATTTGTGTTTAGACATGAATCCGAGGGGGAAGTGAGCACAGAGTTGTTAGCCATCAATCAATATTTGTATTCACCAAAGTGCTAAGTGTTTCGCTAGGAATAACAATGCGCACTGATTGGAAAGACAACCATTTATTACAGAAGTAGTAAATTAAATTAAATTAAAAGTAAAAAGATGTTGGGGAATAACAGTTGTTGTTCTCCTGGGTCTACCTGCCCCGTGGATTGCATTTGCTCTTTTATTGATTACTGCATATATTAAGATTACTGTGTCTTGAATATGCACCAGGCACCTAGGAAAGTTCCTGTTATTATTATGTGTATAATAAACATTATTAATCCTAATGCAACAGAAAAATGACAACAGTGATAATGATGATGACCAGAAGAAACACCATTGCTTTTTACGCTGCATTTTCTTGCCTTAATTATTACTGTCCTTGAAATTTATCTTGGATGTTGTCCTCTGGTTTTAATTTTTCTATTTTTTTAACATGTTTACATAAGATGTATTTTTCCTAAAAGATTTGACAGAGAGCGCTGTGGTTAGGGTATGATTGAGAAGCCAGAAAGAATTCCATAAAAAGAGCAGAGAAAGGAGCAAGAGAAGGGTCAATGGATGAATGGATGAATGAAAATTAATCAAGGAAAGAACCAACCTAGAATTAAGGGGAAATGGCCTGACAGTTAGAACAATTCATCAGTGGAACAGCCTGCCTTCAGAGGTCGTGGGTGCTCCAACACTGGAGGTTAGACAACCATTTGTCTGAGATGGTAAGGAAGGCTTTCCTGTTTAAGCAAAGAGTTGTATTAGAACAGGGGTGTCAAGCATCAGCATTGCGGTTGCCAAGGGGCCGGGTGGGTATGGCCAGGGTGGGCGTGGCCTACTGGGTAGGCGTGGCTAGAGTGCGTGTGGCCTACTGGGTGGGCATGGCCAGCTCTACATCGTTGGCATCAAGGGTGCCTATGGGGGCCTGGGCAGGAGTGGGACAGATCTGAGGGTCTCTGGCAGAAGGAGGGTCTCTGGGCCAGGGCCATGGCAGTGGGGGCCGTTCCCTCACTGTTTCCAGGATGGCTTCGCGGGCCACATGAAACCACTTTGCGGGCCGGATCCGGCCCCCGGGTCTTGTGTTTGTCATGTCTGGATTAGAAGACCTACAAGGTCCCTTTCAACTCTTGTTATCCTGTAACTCTGTCGTTCTGCTCCCTCAGATATTACACCACTCTGCATCTCCTGAAGAGACGCATCTCATTTACGACATGTATCTATGTCATTGGTGGGATCTGGCTGCTCTCGTGTGCCCTGGTGGCTCCCGCTGTTGCCCACACCTACCATGTGGAGTTCCAAAAAGAAGGCTTTGCCATCTGCGAGGAGTTCTGGATAGGAGAGGAGAGGGAGCGCCTGGCCTATGCTTTCAGCACCTTGATCATCACCTACATCCTGCCTCTTTCAGCAGTCTCACTCTCCTACATCTGCATCACCATCAAGCTGAAGAACCGTGTCGTTCCAGGTCATCCGACACAAAGCCAGGCAGAGTTTGACCGCCTCAGAAGAAGGAAGATCTTCCGCCTCTTGGTGTTCGTGGTGGCTGCTTTCGCCGTCTGCTGGCTCCCCATTCATGTCTTCAACATCATCCGTGAAATCGATATCAAGCTCATCAACAAAGAATACTTCCTTCTGTTGCAACTGCTCTGCCACTGGTTTGCCATGAGCTCCTCCTGCTATAATCCTTTCCTTTACGCCTGGTTGCATGATCGCTTCCGAAGTGAGTTGAAAGAAATGTTCACCTTCAAGAAGAAAATAATCCCCGCCAATAATTGTGTGGCAGTCAGCGTTATGCTTTAGACATAGATTCAGTGTCCCGCAGCAAGTAAGTAAGGCAAAGTCTCTCTTGAGTGGAGTTCGACTGCTTAGGACTTCACAGAGAGATGCCCGTGTAGTTTTCATATAGTAAAGGGTGTATCTGTGCACGTAGGAATAGATTACTGTTTTGTGCTTCGGATAGTTTGAATTTCAAATCCAGTTACCCCAAATCAGGAATGGCTAATGGCCAGGTGTCAGGCTAAGCCCAAGGATAATGAGAAGCAATTCAGTCAGAGTTCAGTTCTTTATTAGCTTTCAGTCAACAGACAGACTCTTGCCAGACTAAACTCTTACTATTCCCATCCTAACAGATATACCCTGGGAGATTCTAGAGATTGGCTATTCTAACTCTCTTCCTCTGTCTCCTATCCAGCTTCGGGTTGTGCTGCCTCTTGTCTGGTCCTCCTCTCCCCCTTTATTATTAAAAATATTTCAATAAAAAATTATTTTTTAAAAAATGAAGAAAGACATATCAACTGATTTAAAATGCCCTTTGAACTGACAAAGGCAAAATACCAAATTTAAATCCCTAGAAAATAGCTCATGACTAAACTTTTTTTTTTAATAAAACACATCTTTACCAAAAATTACATATGGCAAATTGAGCTCATAAGGGAGGGAAAACATTTTCTGTAATGCATATTTATTATCTAAAATGAATGAATGAATGAATAATAACAATAATAATAATAATAATAATAATAATAATAATAATAATAATAATAATAATAATAATAATAATAATAATAAGTAAGTTGGAAGGGACCTTGGAGGTCATCTAGTCCAACCCCCTGCTCAGGCAGGAAACCCTATACCATTTCAGACAAATGGCTGTCCAGTCTCCTCTTAAAAACTTCCAGTGTTGGAGCATTTACAGCTTCTGGAGGCAGGTTGTTCCACTGGTTAATTGTTCTAACTGTCAGGAAGTTTCTCCTTAGTTCTAGGTTGCTTCTCTCCTTGACTAGTTTCCATCCGTTGCTTCTTGTCCTGCTTTCAGGTGCTTTGGAGAATAGCTTGACTCCCTCTTCTTTGTGGCAGCCCCTGAGATATTGGAACACTGCTACCATGTCACCCCTCACCCTTCTCTTCGTTAAACTACACATACCCAATTCCAGCAACCGTTCCCTATATGTTTTAACCTCCAGTCCCCCAATCATCTTTGTTGCCCTTCTCTGTACTCTTTCTAAAGTCACAACATATTTTTTACATCGTGGTGACCAAAACTGGATGCAGTATTCCAGGTGTGGCCTTACCAATGTAAAGTGGTATTAGGACTCCGAGATCCCTCTCACAGTTACTACTATTGAGCAAGGTACCACCTATACTATATCTGTGCATTTGATTTTTCCTGCCTAAATGTAGAACCTTACTTTTTTCACCATTGAATTTCATTTTGTTAGATAGCGCCCAGTGTTCGAGTCTGTCCAGATCCTCCTGTATTTTAAGCCTATCTTCTAGAGTATTGGCTATTCCTGCCAGCTTGGTGTCGTTTGCAAATTTGATGAGTTCCCCATCTATCCCCTCATCCAAATTGTTGATGAAGATGTTGAAGAGCACTGGGCCCAGAACAGAGAGCCCTGAGGCACCCGACTACACACTTCCTTCCATGTAGATGCAGTTCCATTGAGGACCACACGCTGAGTACGGCCTGTCAGCTAGCTACGAATCCATCTGGTGGTGATGCTATCTAACCCACATTTTGCTATCTTATCAAGTAGTAAGTAGGTTGTGATCTACTTTATCAAATACCTTACTGAAGAGCATTGTTTCCTCATATGCACATCTGCAAATTTTAATGGGCAGATTCATTAATTGACCCAACCCTCAATAAATAATAATTTTTATTTGGAAGCAAGTCCTGTTTTCAATGGGATTTATCCACAGACAAATTGGTCTGGAGCATTTACAAAACTGTAACTTTTCAGATTTTGCAGAATTTTAGGTCGTGGCACCATTCACCCTTGCCCCATGCCATAAGGGCGCTGTGTTCAAATTTGTCTAGCACATTTATCAAACTACGGTAACTTTTCAGATTTTGCTGAATTGTAGCTCGTGGCACCCTTCGCCCTTGCCTCACGCAGTAAGGGCGCTGTGTTCAAATCTGTCTAGTGCATTTATAAAACTGTTTTCCTCAGAAAATTTGTTATTTTATGGTTCCAAAACCTCTTCCAGCTAGTTCCTGGAGAATTAACGGAGAATATAAAAGGGCTGATAGCAGATAGCCCGAGATAACTTTTCAGATTTTGCTGAATTGTAGTTCGTGGCACCCTTCACCATTGCCCCATGCAGTAAGGCCGCTGTGTTCAAATCTGTCTAGAACATTTATAAAACTGTAACTTTTCAGATTTTGCTGAATTGTAGCTCGTGGCACCCTTCACCATTGCCCCATGCAGTAAAGGTACTGTGTTCAGCCACACTTGCCATATCGGCAAATCCTCTCTCCTATTACAGAGCCACAGTACAAATGATGACACACTGTTTCTAGCGCGCAAACTCCAATACGTCCTGTAACATTTATTTATTTCGTAACTGATTGCCCATCAAAAGCACTTTCCTAGGAGAGAACCACTCATCCTACCTCAGTATCCCTCAATAAACCACACACTTTCCATCAATACAGGAAGTCATTTATTAAAGCAACTCTTATCCCAATAGCCAGATAAAAAGTCTTTTCCCTGCCTGTGCATTAATTAGCCTTTAAAAACAGAAGAAAAAACCCAACAATTTGTAACTGGTTTATTCCATCAATGGCTTTCAATGCTAAGCTGATTTAAGCTCCTGGATTGTGGATTTTTTTTTTTTACAAATACTCCCTCTGAAGTCTAATGTGAAAAAGACATATAAATGTTCTCAATCAGCTCGCACAATAAGAGCTAACATTATCCTGTCCTAGAAAGCACTTACTTTTTGCCCATCATGTTCCTTCTTGATAACATGGCAACTACTGGTTTCATTGTGTCATAATATTACTCACAAAACAGCTTTATTTGAGGAGAGAAGAATCTCCCAGACAGTACAATTCTTTCCTTCTGGAAACCAAGGTGACTATTTTAAGCAGTGGATTTTAAGTAAAAATGAAAGAGCAACACGGAGTTTTCGATTTTATTTCTGATCGTTGTTCCTTTATTTCCAGAGACGGGTATCTATCTTCCTCCACTCATCCCCTTTTATTATAGATAGCTGCAATGTAGAAGAAGATGCTATCTCTGGCTAATTGCTATCAGTCCTTTTATATTCTCCGTTAATTCTCCAGGCACTAGCTGGGAGAGGTTTTGGAACCACAAAACAACACATTTCCAGGGGAAAACATTGTAAGACTAATAAACCAGCATCAAATATTTCCAACCGTCTTTAACACGCTAATTTGCCCTCCTTCAAATAGCCTTTGAAAAGATTCCCCACCCCTATCCCACCTCAAGAACTTCTAATATAATCCTGGTACAAAACCATTTCCCACCTTCTGCAAAGGAGGAATAATTTGATTTTCTCTCGGCTTTAGAACATCAGGACTATTCTTCTGAGGATCTAATTAGATTGCACCCTGTCTAAGCCTCTCGCTCTAGGAGCGATTACAACATATTGAGCCCTAGGCTTTTGTTTTGTTTGTAGGTGTTTGTGTATACTTCCATTTCTACAGCACACAAGTCAGGGGGACATTAGGCAACGCGGCTAGTGTAAGTCCAAATATTTGATACAGGGAACTAAGGTTAGGAACATAAAGAAAGGCGTTACACCAAATCAGATTTATCAGGTGTCTATTATTTATCTGCCTAGAATTGTGAGTGTTGACTGCCTGCAGTTCCTCTACTTCTAATTTGGAGGCAGATTAGAAAAAACCCAACACAGCCTGATTTTTTTTCCCTTAGCCCTTCACCTGCAAATGTTTTACAAACGTGCAGCATTTCGCTTGAGTGGGCCTAGCAAAAAAAAGGGGGGGCAAGGGGGTACTTTATTCTTTCTCCTTCTCCCTCCCTCCCTCTCTCAAGAACGCAGAGAAGAACCCACACAAAGCCTTTTATATCCCACTAGTGCTTTTCTTTAAGGGACGCAGTGGCTCAGTGGGTTAGGACACTGAGCTTGTCGATCAGAAGGTCGGCAGTCTGGCGGGTCGAATCCCGAGTGTCGCGTAACAGAGTGAGCGCCTGTTACTCGTCCCAGCTTCTGCCAACCTAGCAGGTCGAAAGCACGTCCAAATGCAAGTAGAAAAATAGGGACCACTACGGTGGGAAGGTAACAGCGTTCCGTGCACCTTTGGCGTCTAGTCATGCTGGCCACATGACCACGGAGACGTCCTCGGACAAGCGCTGGCTCTTCGGCTTTGAAACAGAGATGAGCACCGGCCCCTAGAGTCGGAAACGACTAGCACGCATGTGCGGGGGAACCTTTACCTTTACCTTTAGTGCTTTTCTGAGAACTTATTTTGCCCTTTTCAAACATTCTCATGTAATGAAAATTAAATAACTTCCCCATTTTAAGGAAAAGAAAAAGAAAATTAAGAAAAAAAATCAAATATACTCCTAACAGAAAGATAGAAAACTGATGACTGAAAAAGATCTATTAGTGCCTTGAGTCTGCCTTGAGGGTTTTTTCCCTTGCTGCTGTTCTCTTTTTAATGAATTAATTTATTTTAATTAATGTTCCATTTAAATAAAATTAATTAAAATTAATTATTAAATACATTAAATTAGTATGAGAATGCAGTATGAAATCAAACTTGGAAGAATTAGAATATAAGTTTCAGCCTAACTAGATCATACTTTGTGTTGTGGCATAATATACTTGGTTGACTTGGACTTAGCAAGTTATGTGAAGTCAGACATTCATTATTTGTACTGTACATCTGGCTTAGCCTAGTGCATTGACCCTGCCAACTATGGCTTGGTCAACCATGCATAGTGTAACAAACCATGACAAACCATGAATTAGCATGAAGCATGTACCCTATTGGGATCAGGTAGCAATGGAGCCAATTCAAGCTTTTTATCTCCCCCCCCCCGCCCCGCCAGTGCTATATCTGTTGTGATACTGAATTATCACACGCTTTGTCCTAGGTAACCAAAGCACCTCATGTCAAGAAGTATGATCAATGAGTTATAAATGAGCCAAGTGGAACCTAATTACTTTGTGGTGACACCGGATGGATGAGCTTTAAAAAGGACATGGCGTAAACAGCATAACCATATAAGCATGGCTAATTGTTTGCTTTGCAACATGGCAATCTTCTCCTATAATCTACCTATCCTGGGTTAAGTGACTATTTCCCAGGTGATGCATATCCACGGTATTACTCAGGGATGCTTAGACTTAAAAAGTATAAGCTTCCATTTGAATTCCTGAAATATGTGCTTACCTTTCAAAAGCACATTACATTGGCATATTTAATCATTAAATGTGAACTTGGATAGATCAGGCACCCAACAAAATTCCTATTGGGAAACACCATTTTATTTTTAATTTTCCATTATAATTGTAATTCACCACATTGGTCTAGAGAACAGGTTGTGACTGGTTCACACATCGCATTAAGTTTTGTTTAATCATGGCTCATGGAATAAACCAAGGTCAGCTAGGTTAACACAAAATACTAAGCTCAAATTATGAATTTGTACGATGATAAACCTAGTGCAAGGGAAGTTGCACGGCTAATAGTTCTCAACTAAATCATTCTTCTTCATCTCGCAAACAAGCTAATTATGGCTTTGTTTGATATCTGAAGTGAGAACACAAATTACTCTGATTGCATAGTTCTCTGAGTTCTCCAGAACAGATCCATCCTTCCTTCTTTCCTCTCTATTTTTATAGTACTTTTTTCTTTTTCCCATCTTAAAGTATTTGTTTTTGTTAATTTTTCTCTTTCTAATCTAAAAAAACAAAAAATCTAATCAAGTCATCTTAACAGAGATCTTAAACCTCCATACCTAGGACCTTCTTCCAATTGAAGTCACGATTTAGTGTACTCCATTGCACTCTTTATAATCAACTCTCCTACATACGTAAAACACTAGTTTCTGGAGGGAAAGAGTCTTTTTCTGTTTGTTTGAAACATCACTCTTATAAAGGAAAGCCTAAGGCAGTACTGCAGGATCAATACTTACCAGCAAGACTGCAGGTGGACTTCAAATGCTAAAGAAGCAATGGCAGCGTTTTGTAATCCTTGAAATCTAGAGATGCCTCCCCTCCCCTTTCCCAATATGAAGAATTACAAAAGTTGTTAGCAAATTAGGGAAGCTGATTCTGAGACAGCAGAGGGAATGAAGAGGGGAGGAGCATAGGAGCAAATGATTAGTAAGAAAATCACCATTCACAGCCCACAGAATAAGCTGGGAAACTATTTGAACTGCGATTTCCTCTGAGTCACCCGATGATCTTAAGGATGCTCCTAACAATAGGGTTTGATTGCCAAGATGAGTGTCAATCAAGCTTATTAAGGAGCCTAGAAATACTATAAAATGGTTTGAAGAAGGTGTATGGACATGACCACCAAAGGAGGCCATGAAGGGAGATGGTGCAACCTCTTTCTCTCTCTCTCTCTCTCTTTTTTTTGGTAGAACCCTCCATTCCACATGTAAATGCTACCGTCAGAGGTGAGCATCAGTAAATAAATTAGAACCATCTGCTCTGTTGCAGTGTGGACCACTACCAAATAAATCCATTGTATCATAGCTGTGGGAGAGGAAATTGGAATCTGAAATGCCCAAGGTCATCCAGCTGACTTTCTATCTAAGTGGAGGCTAGAACTCAGTCACCTGGTTTCCAGCCGGGTGCCTTAACCCAGCAACCGGTCTGCACAAACAAGCGAAGACCCATCTGTGGGATGCAGGCAGCACACAAAACCACGCACCTTCCGGGTCTGTGGAAAAACATCTCTCCACAGAACCAGTCCCTGGTACCAAAAGGTTGGGGACCTCTGCCTTAACCACTACACCAAACTGGATCTCTGTAGGAAACATGAAAAATTGCACCCTATTGCAGGTTGCTTAAGAAATAAAGGAAGGCAATAACTTTAGATACAGCTTTGCAGCTGAGCAGGAATGCAAACTGAAATATAAACTTTCTGGTTTTCTTTAACTGTCCCACTCCCAAAGCACATTCTTCAGCTGCCGCACAAAGTTGAATAAACAAGCACTAACAAAATGGCTTAATGTAATATATGGGTGCATCTGGTATAGCAACAAAGTAGAGACATGCATGGGATCATCCTATTTGACACAGGCAGATATCCATAGGAACGTAAGAGGATCTTTTTTGCAAAGTGATAGAAAAGCAAAACACATTTTTTATTGAATTAGTAAGCTTTAAAAGACAGGAAAATTACTTTGGCTGAAAAGTGTATGGGGCAGAAAAGCTTTAAACCTAAGTGTTTGAAGGATAAATCAACTCAGATCTGATTGTCATGTACTAATAATATTAACATCTTTAATCTATACCACCTTCATTTTTAGAAATGCTATTTTGGAAAGATATTGAATGTGAATAATTAAAATGTGTGTGTTTCTTTTTTGGATCACGGACATGTCTGAACGGTCCCAAATTTTGTTTTGTTCGTAATTATTTCTGACTTTAGCTTCCCTTCCATTCCATATGAAGCTAGTGTTTATTGCCCATTTTGCAAATATGGACATACAAACAGCCTAAGGAGAGCTATGCTGGATTTGAGCAGGAGGATCCATTTGCTTCAATGATTACTACATTAACCAACCTTTGCCCTTAGTTCTTCTCCCACATGTCAAGGATTTGATGTCTGCTTTTTAACAGTTGTGTTGAAGAGATTTCAGCAGGTGGGGCTTCCATTACACTTTGGAGAGTTCTGGAAGTAAACAAATGCCAAGGAACTCCCCTCCCCGTTTTAAAAACCAAATCACAACCAAATCAACACTATTGCTTCCTCCCTTCCTTGTCATGTACTTCATTAACTTTTTGCCAAGCAACCTGTAATGCATGACATATAAATCAGGACAGATTTTTTGTGGTTTGTATACGGTGGGAAGGGACGCAGTGGCTCAGTGGGTTAGGACGCTGAGCTTGTCGATCAGAAGGTCGGCAGTTTGGCGGGTCGAATCCCGAGTGCCGCGTAACAGAGTGAGAGCCCGTTACTCGTCCCAGCTTCTGCCAACCTAGCAGTTCGAAAGCACGTAAAAATGCAAGTAGAAAAATAGGGACCACTCCGGTGGGAAGGTAACAGCGTTCCGTGCGCCTTTGGCGTCTAGTCATGCCGGCCACGTGACCACGGAGACGTCCTCGGACAAGCGCTGGCTCTTCGGCTTTGAAACGGAGATGAGCACCGGCCCCTAGAGTCGGAAACGACTAGCACGCATGTGCGGGGGAACCTTTACCTTTACCTTTTTATACGGTGGGAGGCAAGACCACGGAGGGACACAGCACAGGTAGTCCTCGACTTAACAACAGTTCATTTAGGGACTGTCCAAAGTTACAACAGCACTGGAAAAAAGTGACTTTTGATCCTTTTTCTGCACTTAAGACTGTTGCAGCATTCCCATGGTCACGTGATCAAAATTCAGACGCTTGGAAACTGGCTCCCATTTATGACCGTTGCATAGTGTCCCCGGGTCACGTGACCCACCTTTGGTGACCTTCTGACAAGCAAAGTCAATGGGGAAGCCAGATTCACTTAACAACCCGGTTATTCACTTAACACCTGAAATGATTCACTTTACAGCTGTGGCAAGAAAAAAGGGTTAAATGGGGCAAAGCTCACTTAGCAACTGTCTTGCTTAAAAGAAATCTGGAGCTCAGTTGTGGTCGTAAGTCGAGGACTACCTGGACCTTTTAAAAAGTTTTTAAAAAGAAGGGTAGTGGTAGGAACTGGGACCCCCAAAGGACGCTGCCTCAAGTGTCCAGCTATACCTGATGTTGCATGTTAAGTGTTTAATGGGAGAATGGAACTCACCAAGAATACAAACATGTTATATTGGTCCACCCAAACTTTATCCATTCATCCACTCAGCTCAGCTTTGCTTTTTACATCAACACTACATAAGAAAACTGCTTTGCAATTTCTGGAGACTTTTCTTCCTGTGAAAGAGACTATAATGATGTTGATGAGTCATCTCAGCAGATTCTTTAGAAGTCACCAGGTAGAGCTAGATTTAATTGCATGTTACCTAAGTATTTCCGGGCCTTTCCAGCTATGGCTCTGTTCTTCTTTCAGATCAATAACAAAGCTGTGTCTGAACTTCTCAGCTTGTACGTTCTTTTAGCTTCTGCAGGCCGCCCACGTGTTCTTCACCAACACTTCTTAACACCGCCTTTGCTTATTCTGTAATCACTTGCTCCATCCTCCACTTGCAAATAAGAATCAGTCAGTCCGCTAGTCCTACTTCCTTGTTTTCAGACATTAAAAACAAGATAAAAACTAATCTCACGTGGGCCTGTTGTACATATTTAAGAACAACCACACTGGCATCCTAGCTGAGGTACCTCAAATCTATATTCTGTAAATTTGTGATTTGCCAGGAAATGATTGTAGGGAGGGTCTGCATGGAATGGAACTGATGCAGACCTGTGTGAACTAGAACAAGTAAAAAGCCTCTGTTCACCTAAACTTGGTTCCTGGTGACATATTCCTATAATGCAAAAATGGTTTATCTCTTTACATAGTACATGTTTTCCAGGTTCCCAATAAGATCTGTAGAATTTGGATTTTCCAGAGGTCCCCCGTTATGAGAGAAGAGGCGGAGGAAGAGAGATTGGTGGACTACAGTGAAGCAATAGTTTTCCAGAAAAGACATTCCAGAAAGTAGGGTGATAAGCCAAGAGGCAGCACATCCTATAGCTGGATAGGATACAGAGGAAAAGAGTAAGGCTAGTCCAGGGGTAGGCAACCTTGGCTCTTTTATGACTCGTGGACTTCCAACTCCCAGAATTCCTGAGCCAGTGCTGGCTCAGGAATTCTGGGAGTTGAAGTCCACGAGTCATAAAAGAGCCAAGGTTGCCTACCCCTGGCCGCTAGTCAATCAGGAGAAGGGGGAGGAGGAGGAGGAGGAGGAGAGAAGGGGGAGGAGAAAGAGGAGGGGGAGGAGGAGGGGGAGGGGGAGGAGGAGGATTGTGGTACTATGGGCATGGGGTGGGAAAGTATTGGGAGCACTCTCCACCCAGCCCAAGCAGAAGAAAAATGGTTGGCATATGCACTTTGAATAGTGCATTAACATCTTGGTTTTAGACTAGGTCATTGACCTAATGGACCAATGGTAAAATTATCTGTATTGGGACTGAAGCTGCAGCCAAACTGGAACAAAGCAGCAGAGACCACTTGCTTGGAAAGTCTTAGAAAGAACAATTTTAAATGGGTAAGGGTGGTGAGCTAGGGATTGGGGGATATCATCATTTGTTCCTGCACCCCGGATATAGTGATTGACAGAGGTTTTCCCATTCACTGTAGCAATCTTGTCTTGGGGGGGGGTTTGCCCAGGAGAAGAGATCATTTACCTTTTAAGCTATACCTCTGTAAGAAAGAGGGCTCCCTCTTAGAATGGACAGAAAGCAGTCAAATCACCGTTTAGTAATCCATGCATAAATGAATATGTTTGCTCTCTCTTAAATCAAAGAGAACCACACCCTTTAATGTTATGAGTGTGTAAACACCGAAACTCCCAAGCACACTTTTCACCTGGTTGGCTGTTCTTTCCACCAGTTCCTCTTCAAAGTACAGGACCTCCTGCTTCAAAACGAGCAGGTACGTAACAGGAGGTGGGGAGAAGCCATCGATACTGGCGTTTACCTGCATTTGTCTTTTTTTTTTGAAAGAAGCTGAGAGACTTGGCAAAATACCTGAAAGATGATTGTGGGATAGAAGGAGTCGACAAATCCCTTCAACTCAACAACCCAAAAGAGTTTAAGTTCTGAAAGAGGAGCTCAAATAAACCAATCTAAAATATTACCACAATGCTGGCACAGTGACAAGAGCCCAGAGTTCATACATACATCTCCTGGATTGCTGAATGCGCTATGGTTTGATTAACCAGTTTGCCAAATCATCCCAAATGGACTAGGTTTTCCTGCAAGCTATATAAGTTAAGGTTTCAGGGCTACCTGTCCAGCTTTATTACTGTGGCCTTCTGTGCAAAGCCACAATTGCAGGATATTGCTCTTAGGAGTTAATAAAACAACAAGTTGGAGGAGGGATAATACCTGAAGAACTTAAGTATATTAGTTTCTTCCAATCAATGAGTGTTTTGAAAAGCATCTTTCATATCTGCCCATAAGTGGGGTTGGTGCTGCCAGGAAGGAATTGCTAACATGCTTTTTTCATGATTCTGTCCTTTCTCCAGGATCTTTATAAGTTCAGGCTCATAATCATTTTGTGTCCATATCTGCCATCCTACAGATTTCACAGGCCCTTGTTAATAGTCGCCATCCTGCTGTAGCACCCTATCATTTCTCAGCTTTGACTAAGGGTAGGCTATAGCAAAACTATAAGCACATAATTTAGGCATGAGAATCCTTTACAACAGCGGTCCCCAACCCCCAGGTCCGTGGACCGATACCAGGCCTCAGCACGCCAGCAACCGGTCCGCACAAACAAGCAAAACCCCATCCGCGAGATGCAGGCAGCGCACACAACCACACCCCCTCCGGTCCGTGGAAAACCCTCTCTCCACGGAACCGGTCCCTGGTGCCCAAAAGGTTGGGGACCTCTGTTTTACAATATAAACTTTGCTGGGCAAAATGTGGACAGTCACAACCACGCCTTTTTCCACACTGTGTGGCAGAAATCAGCAGCAGATGGTATGGTCCAAATCTTTAGACATTACATTAACTACTGTGAAATGTCCTCAAGAAAGGTCTTGTCTAGGTAATCCAGGTCCTGAGGAAGAATTTCCATTTAGCTGAAGAAAGCTCTGTATTCAACTTCATATACAAAAATCCCTTTACATATACATATAGCAGTGACAGATTCAGAGCTATAAATAACCAGGCCTTGAGTTGAAAAGGATGATTAAATTTACCCTTCTGGGAAGACAGCTTTGACAACAAATTCTTATTTCCATCAGACATCGGGTTAAAACGCAATCCCAATACAAAGGATTACAACCACTTCAGCAGTTAAGTGAAATTTAATATTAGTAACATTATGATATAAAACATTGGAGCTCTAAGTCCTGTAAGTTAAATTGTGCTGTTGCTGCTAAACTCTCCAATGGATAAATAAAACCAACCAATACGAATAGAATGACGTAAGAAGACAAAGAAGTAGATTTACTGTTAAACTGGCTAACGTGCCTGGTAAGAGTTCTTCGTTTTCAATTTTTTGTAATTAATATGGCCTCAGGAGGAAAATGGAGAATATGACTGATGGTTCAAATAAAGTTGAATTTACATGTCATAATGTTTATTGATTTACTTACTGGAATACTCTGTTGCAATCAGACTGTTCTCAGCAGTTTGCATACATCAACGGAAATACAGTAAATATCTAGAATAAAAATATAAACAAAATCACATAGTTCCGTCCCTGAAGCTCTCTGAAATAACCCTGAAATTTGAATCAGAAGTGTCAAAACTAAAGCAGATACTGAAGAAGATGCAGTATGGAAAATGGTAAAAAATGAAAAAATGAAAAAAAATTAAGTTGCGATTTACAGACTGGCTTTGATGATTAGACATTATGGATTATAGAAAGAGAATCATGATGTAACTTTAGAGAGAAAGATTAATAGCAATAGCAATAACCCTTAGACTTATATACTGCTTCACAGTGCTTTACAGCCCTCTCTAAGAGGTTTACACAGTCAGCCTATTGCCCTCAACAATCTGTGTCCTCATTTTACCAACCTCGGAAAGATGGAAAGATGAGCAGGTCAGGATCGAACTCCAGACTGTGGGCAGAGTTAGCATGGCTTGAAAAGATTGAGAACAAGGATTTTGAATAGTTTTGAAATTAACAGAAAGACAGCTCAGGGCCTGAAGGACAGTTCTGATATGGCCATGTTGATGGCTACCTATGTGCCAACAACAGGCCATTGCATTCTGGACCAAGGGAAGCTTTCAAAGCATCTTAAAAGCCAAACCCATGTGGAGCACATTGCAGCAGTCAGGTGGGTGGTAATGATGGCATGAGTGACAGCTTGCCTGCTGGAGTTGAGGGAGCGCCAATGTTAGTGGTTCTCAAGAAAAGATTGACAACCATTGTCTAGGTTGGTGTAAGGTCTCCTGTCTTGGGGAGGGGGTTGGACTAGAAGACATGCAAGACCCTTCCAGCCCTATGATTCTAGGTCCTCTTGCTTCAGTTGGGACCAAAACTGGTGCACCAAACTTGAGTTAGGAAAAGGTCCTGATGGCTACAACCTCCATCTGCCCATTTAATAGCTGCTGGGCCCTGCGATCTCAAAGTCTCTGAAATGCTTCCTCAAGTATACCCTACCCTGAAACAACACTGAAGACTTCAAAGAACAAATAGCAGCTGCATCTTCTTAGGTTATTACTTGATTCATCCCATCCAAACTTTTGCAGCCTCCAGACATTGGGCTGCTGTATGTCCTTTACACCAGGTGTCCACAACCCCCCCCCCCCGGTCCATGGACCAGCACCGGTCTGGGGCATACCAGCAACTGGTCCGCACAAACAAGCAAAGCCCCATCCATGGGATGCAGGAAGCACGCAAAACCATGCACTCTCCGGTCTGTGGGAAAATCTCTTTCCACGGAACAAGTCCCTGGTGCCCAAAAGGTTGAGGACCTCTGCTTTACACCCCAGAGTTATACAACAATATTTAATTTCAGGCAAATATACAGTCTTTTGCATGCTTCAACTTCATAAATGTAAAACATACTGGGCTTCAATGGTCAGTTGGTGACTTTTTGTCCCTGTTAGATTTCCTCATGTCAGCAAAATAGATTTTTAAATTTAATATACATCAATAAAATGTTATATCCATTGTAATCATAGGTCAAGGATCATAAAGACTAAGATCTTCTCAGTTCTTATTGGGCAAAATTTACCCTTAAACGCACAGGAATCGCTTATCAGAAAATCCTTTTTACCGCTTATCTTATTTAAATGTCCCTTTTGGGACTGGGTAATGGGTTCATGTGTTGCTGTCCAAAGGAAAAAAAATAGTTTATTTTGGAGTAATTTACCCAGGTTTGGGAAGCACTAAATTAACTTCTTAGATAGGCTTCTAAATGTCGCAATGCAGGGTGGAGTCTTTATGCATTAAGTCATTTCTAATAAAGGAAATGCAAGACATTCAGGCTTGAATGCATTCAGATTGCCTACAGTGAAAAACTGCACCCTTCTGAGGTGAAACTATTATTATCTAACTGCTAGCTTGTGGACAGGGCCATGTTTATTCACCCTCAGGAAGAAATGAACTCTGCATATATTCTAAGACAAATTGGCTCTTTAGTTTCACAAAGGAAATACCAGGGTTTCCCCCCACCCCCTTTTCTTCCTGCTGTGAGTCTTCACTAACATAGACTAAATCAACAGAAAATCCTTTCTCCAATATAAAGAAGCCATTCAAGGAACTTTAGTGTCAGAAATTTTTGCCAGCTCTTTGAGCTACTTCAAAAACTCAGCCAGGAAATGGCAGGAAAGTCTAAAAAAACTACCTCTTTTCAGATCTTGTCCATATCTTGCTCTCCAAACCAGTAGCCACGGCTGTCTAGGCATTATTTGATACGTTTGTCCCAGTTTCTGGACCTGTTATCAGCATTCTGACATGCCACATTTACAGTTGATACTCAGTCATCCTGTGGTTTGTTGTTGTTAGCTGCGAAGTCGTGTCCGACCCATCGCGACCCTATAGACAACGTTCCTCCAGGCCTTCCTGTCCTCTACCATCTTCTGGAGTCCATATAAGCTCACGCCTACTGCTTCAGTGACTCCATCCAGCCACCTCATTCTCTGTTGTCCCCTTCTTCTCTTGCCCTCAATCTTTCCCAGCATTAGGCTCTTCTCTAGTGAGTCCTTCCTTCTCATTAGGTGGCCAAAGTATTTGAGTTTTAGCTTCAGGATCTGGCCTTCTAAAGAGCAGTCAGGGTTGATCTCCTCTAGGACTGACCGGTTTGATCGCCTTGCAGTCCAAGGGACTCGCAGGAGTCTTCTCCAGCACCAGAGTTCAAAGGCCTCAATTCTTTGGTGCTCAGCCTTTTTTATGGTCCAGCTTTCACTGCCATACATTGCCACTGGGAAGACCATAGCCTTGACTATACACACTTTTGTTGACAGGGTGATATCTCTGCTTTTTAGTGTGCTGTCTAGATTTGCCATGACTTTCCTCCCCAGGAGCAAGCATCTTTTAATTTCTTGGCTGCAGTCCCCATCTGCGGTGATCTTGGAGCCTAGGAAAATAAAATCTGTCACTATCTCCATTTCTTCCCCATCTATTTGCCAGGAATTGAGAGGGCTGGATGCCATGAATCCTGTGGTTTATTTGCCTGTAAATTGAATGCAGTGTATAATCCATACACTGCACTTATAAACTCAGTTTGTGCCCCAGAATAAAAACAAAACAAGGCCCTAAGCAACAGTGATTTATCCAGCAAAAAATTAGACAGGGGAATCCAAGATGAAAATATAGATTTATGTTTAATAGGTTGCAGACATGCCAATTTTCTTAAAAGCAATGGAAAGCCATCGATTTGGCAGAATCTTTTATAGGTATGGTGACTATTCAATTTTTATTACAAAGGACAGTCTTTTTATATCAGGAAGGTCTCCTTGAGATGTCTTTATTTTTCCAAAACATACTTTGGTCCTTTTTGGCATTTAACGTATACTGTACAGATGGCACCATTTAAGGAACGGGCATTGACATTCTTGTGAAAAATATGGAAATAGAATAGCAGTGATGCTACCTAGTTTGCTAATTAAAACACCTGCAAGAAAACCACCTAGCTCAAGAGAGCACCAAGGAGCCCACTAATAAAATGGATCTTTTTAAATACAAATTTAGAGTTTTAGGTATATATTTTTTTTATTAGAACAGGCGTTTTTGTAAACTGGTCCCTGGGCCTTGCTCTTGAATTTCCCTTTTTAAAAGCAAAAGTCATAACCATAAACAATTCTTTTTATATCCTTACAAACCTCTTCAGCTTTGTCCCTTTTCAGCTGAGTCCTTTATTTTTATTTTTTAAGCTTTTACTCGCACCGCAGCTAGGTGCACATACAGGCAGAGCAACCGAAGGCCTTCCGCATATTTTGCACTATCCCCGCTGCCGTCCTGGCAACGGGAAGGGCTCCAAACCAACCAAAACCACAAAAGAGGAACCGGTCTACCGCCCCCGCCCGGGTAAACAAACTCCAGCTTCCCCTCCACCAGGGGTAGGCAACCTCGGCTCTTTTATGACTCATGGACTTCAACTCCCAGAATTCCTGAGCCAGCATAGCTGGCTCAGGAATTCTGGGAGTTGAAGTCCATGAGTCATAAAAGAGCCGAGGTTGCCTACCCCTGCCCCCCCCCACCCCCACCACCGCCCCGCTACCCCAACTAGGCTGGAGGCCACGCCCCTTTCCCCTTGGCAGATCTCGCGAGATCTGCGCTCCAGGGCTCTCCCCTTCAAGCGTTTGTTTGTTTGGTTTTTTCCCCTCTCGGAAGGGGGCGGGGCGCGGCGCTCTCGCGAGACTAGGCGCCCGACGGCTTGGCGTCTCCGCGGCGCCGGTTGCTCAGTCTTGGCCGCGCGAGGAGGAGGAAGAGGAGCTGCTGCCGGTCTGACGGATGCGTTGCTGAGGCGGACGGAGCCACCGCTATGTCGCTGCCGGGCTCCCCGAGCTCCCCGGCCCCGCGCTGGGCCCCGACGCACGTCCAAGTGACGGTCCTCCAGGCGCGGGGGCTGCGGTCCAAAGGCAAGGGCGGCGGCGGAGGAGGAAGCGGCAGCGATGCCTACGCCGTCATGGCGCTGGGCAAGGAGAAGTTCGCCACCTCGGTGGCCGAGCGCTGCCTCGGCTCGCCCGTGTGGCGGGAGGAGGCCACCTTCGAGCTGCCCTCGCTGCCCCGCCGGGGCCTAGCCGGGGCCGGCGGGCCTGGACTCAACGCCGTGCTGCAGCTGACCGTGCTCCACCGCGCGCTGCTCGGCCTCGACAAGTTCTTGGGCCGCGCCGAGATCGGCCTCGGCGAGCTGCAGGGCGAAGGCGGCCGCCGCAGCACCCGGTGAGCGGGCGGGGAGAGCCTCCGGGCTCAGGGGCAGTCTACCTGCGCGGGGAGGAAGAAAGCGCAGGGCAGGTGATGCGCCAAGCACGGTTTCACTAGGACTCGTCTTGGCTTCCCTGAGAAAAAAGAGAAATGTGAAAGAATGTATATGTTAATCCCACCCACTTCCCACCGCGGAACATCTGAAGATCGAATTGTCAATTTTCTAGACATCTAATTGTCGGTTAGATTGTATATAGTGTGTTTTAAATGTGTGCTGTGTCTGTGTTCATTTGGAGAGGAAGCAACTAAATTTCATTTTTAATGTGTGCCATTGTGCCCACAGGGAAAAACAACAACATGACAATAAAGGTTATCTCATCTAATATCTGAAGATCTAATTGTCAATTTTCTAGACATCTGTCAGTTAGATTGTATATAGTGTGTTTTAAATGTGTGTTGTGTCTGTGTTCGTTTGGAGAGGAAGCAACTAAATTTCATTTTTAATGTGTGCCATTGTGCCCACAGGGAAAAAACAACATGACAATAAAGGTTATCTCATCTAATATCTGAAGATCTAATTGTCTAAATAATTGCACATTAGATGTGTGGTTAGGTGTCAAATGGAGCCTCCACCTTCAGGGGCAGTGTATATGTGTACACCTGAGATGAAGGGGAATACTGGCTGGAATTGGCCTGAAGCAGCCTAATGGGACAAGAGGGGATTTCTTGGAGTAGGACCTGTTTGTATGTTTTGTGTGTTGTGAGAACCCACCCATTTGGGTAGTTCACGATAAGGTGTATTGTGTGAGCCCCCCAAAAAGTTGAATAGGAAATGGGAATCCAAATAGCGTTCCTTTATTAGGAGATTAAAATACTATTTTAAAGGCCACATTCACATTTAACATAAATGTTTTGGATAGGCCAGCTCAGCAAGTTTTTAGTTTAGTTTTGTGCTTTTGGTTAAAATAGTCATTTGAATTAAATGGAGGGGTGGAATAGTTCTGCTGGATACAATTAGAGGCTAGCCAGCAGACAGACTTTTAATTAAAAGGAAAGCCTATTTTTTTAAAAAAATAACATCCTGTTTTCAAGTACTGTAATTTATTTTTTATTTTATTAAGAAAATTTACCTGGCCACCCAACTTACTCATCATGGTGACTCCATTCAGCTTATAGAAATAAACCCCAATACAAAACCCAATAATACTTCTAAGAAATGCCCAAGGAAGGTATGAAATGATCAACTCTTGTTTTCATTTTTCACTCAGCAGCTAATACTCAGTACATCATGTTGCTTCTGTTTAATAGATGTTGATCTGCTAATAGTTAAAGATAAACCTATTCTAACCTATAAATGCAGTTACATTCCTTTTACATTTTTCAAAGTAAATATTCATCTTTGTGAGAGAAATTGGCTTTCAATACTGTAAACAAAAGCTGTCCTTTAAGAATCTAATAGATTTCAATAAAATACATATTTGTCTTCTGGAGCGAAGGATGAATTTGCTTATGAAAAAACTAAATGGAGAATGAGGTTTACATTTGTAAATTTGGGGACGATGGTGAAATAAAAAGCTTCATTTTTAAATTACAATTTGAACTAAAAAGAATTGTGAACCGGCAGAAAATATGGTAATATAGAATATTGGTATAAAAATTAAGTTAGAAATATTGACGGCTGAAGATGGGTAGAATCCAGTAATTTGATGAAATACCAGTGAATGTTGAATGTGTAGAAATTAAATTTTTTTTCAAACTCCAGTGTTAATTTAAATAACATACTTTTATTAGGTTGAACTACTAGTAATGTGAGACTGGGGGTTAGAGGGAAAGAGAGGTAAATAATCCAAATGAAATAGATTAAGGTATCAATAATTAGGAGTTATTAAAAAAAGAATGAAGACTTGAATTTCAGTCCAAAATGTAGGGCTATTTAATATAAAAGTTGGGATAGACATCTTTGGAAGAAAATACTGGAACCTAAAATTCTACAGTTAATGCAAGGTTTCAACGGGTGTGTCCTTTCAATCAAGATGGAAATGTTTTCAAATGTTTATATGGCAATTTGTAAACTCATGTTGGGTGTGTTCCTTTTATAAAATGGTGCATCATAAGATCGGGGCAGGTGAAGTATCTATATTCAGTAGCTGCTAGGAATGAGTCAGAGTTTTCTGCATGTGTGTGTGTGTGTGTGTGTGTGTATATATATATATATATATATATATATATATATATATATATATATATATATATGTATATATATATTTCATACATTAAAAATCATTGTCTATTCTTTCTGGTGAGAATGTGCTTTGAAAGCAAATGTGCATTGTTATGTGAGGTGTAACTCCATCATATGCTACTTGTTCCTCTGTAGGAGGAAAGTTGCTTTGGGGTGGTAGATAAACTTCTATAAATAGAAGTTCTTTGTGCAGACTTCAAGCTGGAAGTGGTAGTAAAATGGATAGCTTGCATCTTCATTGTTGAAAGTTGTGTTTACAGTACTTCCCCTAATTTTTACACACGTTTTTATGATTGTGTAATTGTCGTAAAGGAGGCTATTTGTGTTTATTTTAAAATGGCCTCTGTGGAGTAATGCAAAGAGCTTCCAGACTCATAGCTAGTCTGTTAAAATTTCTTGTTATGCATTTCACATCCTAAAAACAGCATTGTCAACTATATAACCTCAATCAGCACAGGATTTTAAAAATAAAGCTATTGAAGAATTCATTTGTTATTTTAAAATAGGCATTTTCCTATTATGTTAGGATTTCTGCTGCAAAACATCTGCACATAGTAAAAAGCATGCTTTAAAAATAAAAGATTAAATATTTAAGACTGTATTATTAGGTTGTAATTCTATGGCCTTTTGGAAAATGTCTCAGACTGTACCAAAATTTCTTATTTTGACTTTGAAGAGAAGATTCTAACCTTGGGAGAGAAAACTTAGTCCTTTTTTCTGCCATCTTTCCAGGTGGAAAAAAACAACTAGATATAAATTAAATTATGTTTCATTAATAATAGTTAAGCACTATATTCACATTCACCATTGAATAAAACCACCTGATTAAAGTAAAAATGTATATGCATGGTAGATAATTGATGTATCACTGTTTTGGAGTACAGAAAATGATACTTTAGAACAAAATTACCTGATTCTTTTCTTTGGTCAGCATGTTTTTAGGCTGAGCTCATAACTTCAGTGCTAGGAATGTAAATTACAATATATTATGATAACATTATTTTCTTAAAATCGTATCGGTTATACTTGATAAATGGCAGCTCTCTTGTAAAGGCTGAACTATAACAAGTCCAGCAGGCTTACCAGGTTTGCCCTGACAGTCTCGAATTCTTTGTACAACCATGATAAGAATCCAGAGAATGTTTGAAGGAAAGGCCCTGATCATAACTTTCTTAATACAATAAGCAGCATGATGTCAGCTAAGCCATTGGATTGGTTTTATAGGGGAAAACCAGAGCTGTTTGATCTCCTTAATTTTTACTGATTTAATCACCTTTACATCTGCAATTGATTGACTATAATGCAATCATGTATTCTAAATCTGTTGGTATCTTTCCATTTGAAAATTGTACCCTTTTACAGAGCCTTATACCAAGGGGGTGATTTTTGATATAAAGTAGTACTTTTCCTATGGGATGGCAAATACACAACCACGTGCAAGTAACGGTCATGGTTTTGAACTAAGGGATATCCCACTTAGAATCATATCACATAGGACAGGGGTCTCGAACCCCTGGTCCGAGGACCAGCACCAGACCGTGGCGTGCCAGAAACCGGTCCGCGCAAACAAAGCCCCATCTGCGGGATGCAGGCAGTACATGAAACCACACCCCTCTCTGGTCCATGAGAAAAACCTCTCCATGGAACCGGTCCCTGGTGCTGAAAAAGTTGGGGACCTCTGACTTAGGTGACCTAGTTGAAACAGCATTTGTACCATCTCATCTGCTGTTCAGAGGGAGGTAGGAAAGAATGTGGAAAATCAGTTGCTTTACATCTGGTGCTTTTTCTTATTCTGTTCCTTCGTTCTTTTCTCCAGGCTTGGTACGTAAACTTTTAATGCATGCAATTTTTCTTGTAATAATATGGAAATATTTCAAATGAAAGGAGAAATTGCATGAATACAGGTAGTCCTTGAGTTGCAACCATTAGTTTAACAAACGAAGTTACCATGGCACTTGAAAAAGTGACTTTACGACCTGTCTTCCCACTTATGCCTGTCACAGCCATGGCCACGTGATCAAAATTTGGGCTCTTGCAGCTGGTATTATTCATAGGGCATCACAGGGTCACATGACTGCCATTTGTGACCCACCCCCAGCCAGCTTTCAACAAGCAAAATCAAAGTGGGGAGACAGATTTGTTTAATGATCAAATGATTCACTTGACAGCCGCAGTGATTTGCTTAACAACAGTGGCAAAAAAAAAATCTCATAAAATTGGGTGCAACTCAACCACCTTGCTTGGCAGTGGAAAGTCTGGTCCCAATTGTCGTAAGTCGAGGACTACCTGTAAATAGATTCCTCTTTCTGCTACCAAAATCTTTTTCTGGTAATAACTTTCTTCTTTTCTTTCTTTCTAGTCATGCTATCTCCTATGCTGTATCCAGTTCCATTCAAGACTATACTACAGTACTTGTCTTGGTTCATGTTGTACCTGTGAGGGAACCAAAAGGTTAGAGAAACCAAGATGGCTTGCATCTTAGGCTTCAGTTTAGAAGCAGTTCATTCTTTCCCATATATTGCCTTATGTCTATTAGTGTTGGCATTTCAGCAGCTACCATTACCAATCTTAAGGAGAGAGTTTGGGAAACAGCCAAATCGCTACAGTGTTTTTATATTGTAGCCGTTTAAAATCACAGAACTGTATAAGAAACCCACCAACAGAATAGGGGGAACTAGAAAAAAAAGTTTCAAGATCTTATTAAAAGCAAAACCTTTCTCCAATTATATTCCTGTATCTTAAGAGTGAAAGTTCCCACTTAGCAGCAGATAAATCTACATCTTCAGTTTAGGTAAGGCTGATCTTGTTTAAGTGTCTCAATTCTCCTTTCTACCCACTAAAAAAAAAATTCTCTGGATGTATTATACTTTCATAAGGGTGTTTAAAATTCTTACAGAAACATGTTCCTCTTTTGTTAAACAGTTTGAAAATCTCCTTAAATGGGAATTACAAAACAAATTACTATCTATGGGCATATACATAAATGGATAAATAACATGATGCACTTAAATTCACACTAAATTAATACGAACATCATTTGGGAATAAAGAGCAGGATTTTTCAAGATTTTCTTTGCCTAATAGCTATCTGTGCCCGATAGTTCAGAAGGGTCTACTATGACAACTTACCACAGCCAACTCGCCATGCAACAATTTGCCGTGAGAGAAGAGTTATATTAATATTGAAAAAATAGTGGAATAGAATCATTAAAGAAAGGATGCCAAAGGAGGGAGAAAATGAAATGTGAATGACAAAACGTGAAATAAAGGTTTAACTATTTTAAATAATTAAACTGAGTTGTTGAATTGTCCTGTGGCGAGTGGGCCGTAGGGAATTGTCTGTGGCAAATTGGCCATGGGAAGTTACCTGCAATGAGTCATCCCATTCCCGTTCAGAACTATCCACCCTTCTAAGATATGTAAGCATAGAGACCCTTTTTTCCTGATATTTGTACACTAGTTTTAAAGTAAAAAGCTATAACTGTAAGTATTTTGAGAATAATGCAGTACATTGGAGGAATAAATACTTTTTATGATTTTTCCCTCTTTTTTACATTAACCATTGCTGGATCATTTCATACCCATAGAGAATTTCATTCTTTTATCTGAGCTAAAACTCTGCAGGAAGCATGTTGGGATTCGTGTCTTCATGTTGCTAATTCCTGATTTCACCTTCCATGTACATAGATGGTACAAGCTTCACTCCAAACCAGGGAAGAAGGAAAAAGAGCGGGGCGAGATTGAGGTGGATATCCAGTTCATGAGGAGCAACATGACAGCCAGCATGTTTGACCTGTCCATGAAGGATAAGCCTCGGACTCCCTTTAGCAAGCTGAAAAACAAATTAAAAGGAAAACGGGCCAATGGATCGTCAGACACAGCTTCAGCAATTATTCCTAGCATTACTCACTCTCCAGCTGACAGTGAAGAAGAGTCACATGAGAAGGAGAAGAAAAAATCCAAGTTCAAGACACTGTTCTCTAAGCCTGGTTTGCATAAAAGCAATATTTCCCAGTCCATGTCTGTGCTACCCACACTCCAGCCTGTTTCGGAGAGAGTTCGACTTCGGCCCAGTGACTTTCAGTCACAGTGGAGTGATGATGAAGATGATGACACTTTGACAACGGTCTCCGAAAGTGAGTAGCCTCTTCATTAAGAGAAGCGGTTTCATAAACTCCTCTGAGGGCTGTCTAACCTTGAGATATCCTATATTTTCTTTTTTGATTAAAATTGCGTTCACCCTGTCTTTGAGAGAATAGAGCTGTCATGATGATCTGTAGTATGTGTCATTATTTTAAGTCTGCCTTAAATAACCCCCAAACCGTAAATATATTGTTTCTAAAAATCCTCAATTTGTATAGATAGGTTCTTTCAGAAATCATTTGCTTGCCAAATGCTGATAGCAATGTTATTTTTCTTTTCTTTTCAGATCCCTCTGCAAACAGAGCCAACCATAATGTGCTTGGTCCCCCTTCTGTCATGACCCACAAGAGAACTGGTAGTGGAGACTCCAAGCAATTAAACCAAATAACGGCTGTCAGCGCTAAGAAAGATATGCATTCTTTATTTGGACTCAGATCCAAAAATGATCCAGTTTCCAAGTCCAATTTGTGTATCAATGGCAGCCACGTTTACATGGAAGAAAATGAATCAAAAGAAGGCACTCCATCTTCTCCTCAGACATCCCAGCGAAAGCGCCTCTTTCTCTCTCAGGAAAACCTGTCTCTCGAACGCGACAATGAGCTTGAAAACCCTCCCAGGTTGGCCCTCGATAAGTTGTCCGCTGGGTCATCTTCGTTGGAATCCTTTAAAGCCCTGTCTCTGCCATCGTACAAATTGCTTGCTGGTGGGGATTTGGTAGAAAACAACACTCCGTTTGTTTCAGACGCTCCGAAAGAAACCAAGGAGATCAAAAAACAGGAGATCAAGAAGTCTGGCTTGCTGTCTCTCGTGACGGGGAAAAAAGAAACCAAAACCAGTGAGGAGACGAGCAACGCTGAAAGTTCTCTGAAGGCGAAGGAAGTGAAGCGTAATGAAAAAGAATTGGCCAGAAAAGAGACAAACCCTTTTGAGCTCCCTGCGGATGGCAGAAGGGTCCCCGGCCCAGCTAAGAGTAGTGCTACAGAGGCTGTGATTGCAAAGACATCAACAAACCCTTTCGGTGAGAACATTGTGGAAGGAGAGAAACCAGAAAAAAATGCCGCTTCTGTGAAACCTTCTCTGACGAAACATGTCAAACCCAGGTTTGTAAAGGAAAATGCTTAATTTTCTGCTAATATAAAGATCATTTCACCATTGCCGTCTTCTTTGTCAAGGCTCCCCACTTTAGAACACTGGGTAGCTTATAACATTGGAATGCACAGTGAACAGTTAAAAACATAATACCAAAACATAACTGCCCCCCCACAAAAAAAACAACCTTAACAAACATGCAAGGGATTCTGCAGTCTCACCTATTAAAAGTTTAAGATTGATCTTTTAGCTGGGACAGGTATAAATTTCAGGGTGTATCTGATCGGGGAATTTAGCAGTTAGATCATTCTGCAGGTGACCTGCATGGTGCTCTGTATTCTTAGAAAAAGGAGAGTAACATACGGCCTTTGCAAGCTACCTTTTTTTTTTAAGGAGAAAAAGCAAAATAGTTGCTATTCTTGCCCTCAAGGTAGAAATGTTCCTCATAGAGGTTCTACAGCTGGAACAAGAAGGGAATTGGAAGAGTTATTTGAAAACTAGGCTGTTTTATGTTGTATAAGCTGATTAGATTTGCAAAGTAGTTCACATGTTCCAAACTAAATGTTTAATCAAAGTACGTCACTATAGATGCTGAGGAATATGAATAGTGAACTCAGGTTCATTGCTTTAATTTGGTTATATATATATATATATATATATATATATATATATATATATATATATATATATATATATATATATATATATATATATATATATATATATATATATATATATATATATATATATATATATATATATATATATATGATAACTATATGTTTTGTAACTTACTTTGTACTAACTATATTTTAGAGATAGATAAATGTTACTTTTGTAAGGAAAATGCGACTATCGAAAACTGCTGTGCTTTCTAACTTTTGTGTCTTTGCTGCTTTATATATTTGAGGGCTTTGCTGCTCATGCAGTCTATTTAATCCGCTGAGTTTTAACAAAAATGTAATACTTTATAGACAGATTTTCTAAGATAGTTTATTGCTTCTCCATTTACAGTATTAAAAAAATATCACAGCATAGAAGTATGCTTGGATGCTTCACTAAAGCCCTATATCTCTCCTTATTACTAACATGCAGCAGCTTCTCTAAACTTTTTATCTAAAATGTGTCAGGTTGCATCTGCAACTGACATGCAGGTTTTATTTTGTTCCTTCTTACAGACTGGGCATGTCTTCAGAGGATGAAACCAAAGCCACCTCTTTTCTTCCTGTTCCTCTTCCTCCTCCTTGCTATCCTTCAAATAATGAGAATAATCCTTTTACTTCTAAGTTGGATGCAGAACAGAAAACTCAGGAAGCTGGTAGGTTTGATAGCTCAAAGAATGTTTCTGTTAATAATCCATTCACTACAAAATGGATGCAGGATTCTAGAGATTTGGTATGCTCTGCAGTTTCTGTCTGTCTTCCTTCAGCTTCTGGCCGTGAAAATAATCCTTTCAGTCCTAAATGGGAACAAGAATCTCAGACGCAGGAGATGGAAAACTCTTCCTTGTACTCTCTACATTCTGCAGCTTCCATTACTGAAACTCATACTATTCCTTCTCAGCTTTCTAACGTTGACAATCCTGTTGTAGTCGAAGTAGGAGAAGAATCTGAAAGAATTAAAAGCCCTCCCACATCTATAAGTTCTACATCTGTAGCTGAAAACATTGATAATTCCAAGCACCCTGATGATGTTTCTTCAGAAAAGTTTCAAAATGAAAACCTAACTAATCAAACAGATGCTGTATCCAACTTCTCTGGCTCTCCATCTGAGAGTCCTCCGCCTCAGTCTTCTGACCTAGTTAGAGTGAAACCAAAAGCCCCATATGACGACAAAGTGCATATAGTACTGCCTTTAAAAAAAAATAATGGGATGAAAAAGTCAGTAGCCTTTGCCCTTGATGAATCGAAAGAGGATGTAATAAGTAGTCCTAATGACCCTGCAGATGAAGATTCACTTGAGGTAAATGAAAACAAAGAAGCACTAAATCCATTTGAAAAGAATAGCAGCCAGGTAATTGAATTAAACGTAGAAAATAGTTGTGGCTCTAAGCCTGATGAAGAAGACATAATTTATGTTCCTACTAGTGGGGACCCCTTAGAGAAGGAAGTTGAATCTGGCTACTTATCTAAAATGGAGCCACCAGTACCAACTGCAAGAGTCCTCGTTCCTCTGCAAACCAAAATGGCAATTCCTGAACTGAGTGACAAAACACCCTCTGTACCACCAAAACCAGCACCAAGAAATGGTTTGAAAGTGAAAAAATGTGTACCTCTAACTGATGAATCAAAAGAAGATGTGTCAAGCCATGCATCTGTTTTCAAAGAGATTTCTCCAGACAGTTCAATCTTTAGTGAAAAGCCAAGCCATATTTGCTCATTAACTTCAGAAATGGCTGCCCTTCCTCGTGGATACGATAGTGGTAATACGGATCCATCTCAAACAATTAAGGATGACTCTAACCACACCCTGAGAACATCACTTGGGATTTCAGGTCCTGGAGAGCTGAATGTAAAGCCCATTACTCTTCCTGTTATTCCAGAGGTAGCTTCAGATGATGAGCAATTAGGGGATTATCAGCAGAATCCTGAAAGTATGGCACTAAGTGAAGATTTGTCAAGAAATGAAGATGGCTTTGTGAACTTGTGGTCTTCTGTTGAGAGGACAGATCTGACATCAACTAAGAAAGCTATTGGAGAGACTGTATCGGGTCTCGTGCAAATGAGTAATTTTGGCAGTTCACCCAACAGATTGTTGAAGGATCCAACCAACAATGTATTGGATGCAGAAGTACATAAAAACCCAAATCCTAACCTTACAGGCATAGGAAAGAAGTGTGGGGAATACTCAAACAAAAAGAGGCAGGAAGATTGTCTCGAGTCTTCTGTTGAGCCTGTTTCTCTTTACCCTCTGTCTGATTCTTCTCAGTCTTGCTCTGTTAGCTCTTTCCAGTTTGATTCTCTTGGCTTTAATAAAGCAGAATCTCCCAAAAAAGCTACAGCGGAAGAATTGGATGCCAAAGTGGAAAGCTCTGGCAAGAAGAAGCTGCTTCAGGCACGGGTTTCACCCTCTGAAACACATCCCAATCCTGGTGGAAATTCTGCCAAACTCAGGTGAGAAGACAAGCAAAATGGGTATGTCCAATGTAAAAAAGCATTAGCTGCTGTTGCATTCTTGATATCTCTTCTTGGTGGGAAGGTGGAAAAGACAACTTTATTTATAACTTTAATAAATGAAATGGGGAAATAATAAGTCATGGGGATATAGTCCGTACAAGGCTAGAGCTTCGCATGTCCTGGCTTCCTGGAGATTTTGTCATGTATCTCTCAGCCTATCTAATTTATTATAAAAATAAAAGTGAAAATCCCCTACTTCGGCTTAAATTTCTTGGAAGAAGGATAGAACATAAATGTATTAAGTAAGCCTTTAGTCTTATTTGAGCGTGTTATTTAATACATTGTTTCGACTTGTAGTTCCACCATAAGGAGATCCCAGCCATACAAAAGTGTCTTAAATTTGAAGGTGAAAGGTAAAGAAAAAAGTGACTTTGCAGAATTCATGTGCGCAATGCTTTTTGTTACATCCAGAGTATATCTGTTATGTTGTTCACTGTAAATGTTATATCTGATTTTAGACTTCATCCTGTGAAGCCAATGAATGCTACAACTAACCAACCATCTGCAAAAACCTTGAGCATAAATGCTAAGATGTTGGATAATCAAACTGAAATCAATCTGAAGGTACTTAAGGCATTTTTTAAACATATGGGCAATCTCTGGCTCTGTAATTTCTGTTAATCCTCACCGTCGAGTAAATGAAAACTGAATATTAGAAGAGGAGCCCATACCTATTTTAAAGCACAGTATAATATTTTGTAGCTGTGATTAAAATGTGTGCTCCTTGTATTCTGTGTTTTTAACTGCTTTTTTTATGAAGACAGTGTTTGAAGGACAGTATAATCCCTTTAAATATATGACACGGGAATGTATAAATTGCATATGCTGAAAACTTGAAACTCTTCTAAAGGCTTTCAGCATAAGATATTTTGGTATAGGATTATACAGTGGTTGTGTGTATGAAGTTTGTAGTGGTTTGATTTTATACAGAAATTAGTCTTTGGTTTTCTCTGCACTTTTACATTTTTGTGATTTTTTTTTAAAAAAAGTGGTTGCTTTTAAGCATTTTGGAAGTGAATGCTTGATCCCTGAAGCCAAAAGTCTGGGCTGCTTTCTTATTTTTGAGTATTAATGACAACTCTTTCTACTGACCATGACTTTTTTCTCCCCTCTTTCTTTTTCCTACAGAAATATGACCGTTCAGATCCTGCCTGTGGTTATGCTCAGTTAACTCATGATGAACTGATCCAACTGGTCTTGAAACAAAAAGATATTCTTGCCAAGCGAGATGTCCAGGTACGAGAGCTGGAAGACTACATAGATAACTTGCTTGTCAGAGTCATGGAAGAAACCCCCAATATTCTTCGGATTGAAGTGCACCCCAAAAAGAAAGCTGGAAAGATGTAAAATGACCCCTCAACCTGTATGAAGAATTTTCTTAGTCAAACTTAACTAAGAGAATGTGAAATGAAATAACTGTTGCCTTAGCAAAACAAAGGTTATTTATTTCTTTGGGTAAAATTGGTTTCTTGTCCTCGAGACTGGTTAGATATAATCGAAAAATGACAATCTTTCTTCAGGTACTCTTCTAATACAATGCACATATTTTGTTTATGATTAAAAGTATGATTCATGAAACTTCAAGAGAGCTATGTTGAATTAGTTTTCAACTGTGAATAATACTGTACCTGGAGCATTTATACAGAATTTTATGCAAAGTTGAAAAATATTTGCCACAGTTTTCAAATTTCTGTGGGTAATACTAAGTTTTTGTGCAATATATACAATCTTATCCTAAGCAATTTCATGCTAATTCACTGAAAACACTGGAATATCATCAAGTCCCTCGTTTTACTTATTTAGCTGGAAAATGAAAATGTTCCTGGAAAACTGGATGCCTTTGAAATCATCATTGTGACTTTCACAGGTTCTTATCAATTGGAGCTTATGCTTTGGATGTTTACAGTGGATTATGTACTGAGCTATTTGCATTATTCATTTGGGAACCATAGGTAAAAAAAAATGCATAGTAACGGCTGGTGAACAAACATTGCTTGCTTGTGTTGTCTACATTGGAATGGCATGTGAATAAGAGCATGCAAAACTGCCATTCAGCACTAAGTTTTATAATCTCTAATTGTGACTGGTTTGGGGTCCATTTTATTTAATCTGGATTGGGACAAACTGGCTGATAGTACTAGAGCACCATAGCTAGTTGTTCAGTTGTAGGTGATGATTTCTAAATAGAGATTAAAGCAGGGATAAGTAAACTTGGATTTTAAAAAGAACAAAACTCCAGCAGAAGTACTAGGTTGCTTATTCCTCTATGATTTTAGGCATGTGGATATAACTGGAATGTTCCCAGACTTTTAAAAGTTTGAAAGTACATATTCACACAATTCTTAAGTGGCCGTGAATATTGACTGAGCTTGCTTTTTAGTCACATCTGATGTGTTTTTCTTCCTTCCCTTTCACTCAATAAAGTGTTCCCAAAATGTCTTCCTATTTGCGAACACCTACACCAAAATTCCTCTAACAAAGTTCTTTCCAGAAAATCTTCTAAGAAAATTGGTGTACTTAAGTCCTTTTAGAATAACAGTCTACTTAGGCTAGTACAATTACTTTTGTCAGGAAGGGTCAGATTCCCCTGGAAGTCTGTTGAGTTCTTCCAGATTCTGTATTCTTCAGAGATATAATTACTTGTGATGGTTGTTATGGATGAAAATCGTCTCAACTGATAATCCGCAACTGATGAGCAAGCAGTTAGAAATCTTAGGTATTTTTTTGTTAAGGTGAAGAAAAGGCATTCTTTCTCATCAGATGCCAAAGGCAAATGTATCTGCAAATCTTGGAACACTTCTTTCCTTTTCTATGCAGTGAAAAGTTGGGGTTAAATTTTGCTCCTTTTCAGGAATTGCTAAACAAAGCCTCCATGTAACCTCTTGTAAATTCCAAGCATTTATTTGCTGTGCCCAGAGCTGTGTGTGCAATATTGACAGTTAACTCAAGTTTTTCTTTCTCTTTAAGAATATCTATCCTATGTTTGAAATGAACAAATTTGAATATCTGATAAGTTGCTCAAATCTGAGAATTTCAATTGAACCTTCAATTCCATTTTATTTGATCAAGAAAACTAAACAGGACAGTATTGATGTGAGAGAGTGAACAAGAGAGTCAACACGCTCTCCAGCAGCAACTTTTTACATTGAGGCATTTGTTTTGGAAAATACTTGTTTTGAGCATGGCCAGAATGTTACGCTGGTAGTCTTGTGTTTCCAATGTAAAGGTTTTGAATTGTCAGGCTTTTCCACAGCTAACTTCTCTTTCCCCAGAGTAGAGAAACGTAGCCTGATGTATTTGTTGCAGTAATTCCTGGAATACATATGAGGTCTACATTACCTTTCCAGAATAAATAGCCTATATTATTTCTGATAAAAGACTAATTGGAAACATTCACATTTTCAGTATACAGTTCATGCAGGGTTTATATAAAATAGATCAAACTTCCTTTTTCCCAGGAAAATAATAGTATGTGGCAAAGTGGGAAGAATAAATACAGTACTTTTAAATCTTGCTGACTTTTTAAATGGAAGGTTAAAGGAAGTTTTTAATTCTAAAGCAGGATAGAGGATACTTTCATCTTGGACTATGGGTGAACTGTGCCTTGAAGGAAAGAATGTGTACTCCAGATCTAGAAATATTTTATTCTGGATCTAGTAAGAAAACCGCATTTTCTATCATATTTGAAAACTTAATCTTGAACTGGGCATCTTCCTTTTGATGATTTACAACAAAACCTTAGAATGTAGAAACTACACATAGAGATTAGCAAGGTACTTTGCAGAATTACACAAATCTATCCACATTTATGTTCTAGCCACTCATATCTACTACTGATTCAAAATTGTTAGCAATCACAGCTAGCTGATTAAATGTAGGGACCTGCAGCAATCCAAGAATTGTTTAGAGACATTGAAGAATTAACTTAATCATTTGCTACAGCTGTTATTATCTTCCTATGCACTTTAATGAAGGATCTGTTTGGCACTGAACAGTTCTTCATCCCTCTTATTATACTTAGTCACCACTCTGGATTACAATATAAGTTTGTGAGCTAAATTTACTAACTAGCATATTTGCCACTATATAATCTGGCAATCACCAAAGAACAGAATAGCTTAGGTGGCTACGATACTCATGTTTTGAGAAGAGGTGTAGTTTGTATGACTTACATTACCAATGCATTCATAACCTAATTACATATTTTAAGGTTTGGTACAAAATGAGTAATATATTTGAATGTCAGATTCTGAGGGAGGAGTAGGTCATACTCTGTTGCCATAAACTGAGTGTGAAATTTGTTGAGTAGATGTGTCTGCCTCTTCCTATGAAGTATAGTTCAAATCTGAGGAACTATAAAACAAGCTTTCTTTTTGCTTTATTTGTTGAGTTAGAAGAAGCATTTTTGACTTTTCCACGGAAAAGAATAGTGATCTGGCATATTGAAGGCGGTACAATATTGTGAAATTGCTGGTACTGAAATGTGTAACAATACATATTTTATAGATAGACATATTTTATAGGTAGAAAACATTTTGGAGGGTATTTTAAAGTCTAGCTATTTCCCTCCACTGGTTGTTAGCATAATGCTATATGCTTTTATGAAAAGGCATGCAGGAATTTGTATTATGTGTCTGATTCCAGAATATCAGCTGCTTTAATACCATGCTCCCAAAGAATAACTTTCCAAAATTGACTGGAATTGTATTGTAAACATGTCCGCTAATAAAATGGCAGGTAGCAAAACAAAAAAGAAACAAAACTCTTGCTGGGCAAATTTTCAGCAGATTGAGAACATACAAATTTAGAATCCTTTTATTTTGTTAATTTTAAATTTTAAAATCAATTTTAATTTCAAAAACAGTTAATTTTAATATAGTTCCAGTAAGCTAGCATTGTTATTGGTCATTCTTGTTGAAAATTATGGGAATTGCAATCTCAGTTAAGAGGGTGCTAAACTTTCCAACCTGAAACAGGCTGTCTGCAGTTCCAATAATTGGAAAAGTCCATTTTGTGTTTTGAATGTTCCATGATAACCTTTTGTACAAGGCTGATCTCAACAGAACACTAAATTGGGGGAAGATAGTTTCAAGTCATAGCTGTATGTATTTAACGGGTTTTAAGTGGGGCAGTTTCACATGTTGTGTAACATACAATGAAGGAGTTACAATGGGGCCCAGTTGTTGCCAACTTTTCTTTGTGCATTATATATCATTCAATATATAATGTAGAAATAACAGTGCCTTAAAAACAGTATTTTACTGAATGATTTAAAAATTAGTTTATGTAAATTCTTGAGTTTTAATAAAATGGTTATGCAATGAATAGTTTGTCTCCCTCCATATAATGTAGAAGGATTTGAATGTTTGTTTATGCTTTGTTACAGTTGGTACATTGCCTGATGGTTTTTATATAAAGACCTTCAGCCTTATGAAATGTTAAAATAAAGTTATTTAAAGTTAAACAAATATGTGTCCTTTGTTATATATTTTATGCTTTGATTGGCCCAAGAATAAGCATAATGACTGTTTAGTGCATGGGTGTCGTGACATGTCCCGACATATCACAACTCTCTTTGCATTACTGGCAATGGGATGGGCGCAGCTTTGGTATGATGAAACTGGCCCGCGGGCTGGCAGTTTGACATTCCTGGTTTAGTGAATATTTGTTTAGAAAGCTTGTGTCCATCCAATCCATTGTTTAAGCATAAGTTTCTTCATACAACCGATAGGAGTGATTACGAAGGCAGTTTTATGAATGTGAAAGAGATTAGCAAATGAGGAAAGTACAGCATATGTGAAAGTAAATAGAATACTTAACTACTGGTTTATTACTAAGTGGGAGTAAGATGTACTGTGTCTTTCATTTTCAATGCATTTTTGAATATAAGTTTATGGGTAAGGTAAATTACTGTACTTTTATATGCTGATCAATGTCGTTAAATGTCTTTTGTTTTTGCATTTTGTAAAATGTTCCCTGCCTGAAAGGGAACGGTGTGATCACTCACACTGATACATATACATATACATATACATACATAAGGTAAAGGTAAAGGTTCCCCCACACATGCGTGCTAGTCGTTTCCGACTCTAGGGGCCGGTGCTCATCTCCGTTTCAAAGCTGAAGAGCCAGCGCTTGTCCGAGGACGTCTCTGTGGTCATGTGGCCGGCATGACTAGACACCAAAGGCGCACGGAATGCTGTTACCTTCCCACTGTCGTGGTCCCTATTTTTCTACTTGCATTTTTACGTGCTTTCGAACTGCTAGGTGGGCAGAAGCTGGGATGAGTAACAGACGCTCACTCTGTTATGCGGCACTCGGGATTCAACCCGCCAAACTGCTGACCTTCTGATCGACAAGCTCAGCGCCCTAACCCACTGAGCCACCGTGTCCCACATACATACATACATACATACATTTATCAAAATAGGAATGAAGTTTTAGGTTATGGTTATTTATTTTAATACGATGTAAATTCTGCCTAATCCTGTATTTCATACCAATATTTTAATAACCAATTAGACCTCTTAATTCACTACAAACCTAATATAGAAATTATAGAAAATTGATGTGGATGATCAAAATCATCCTGATTTGATAATATTGAGAACATTTCTTTTTCTAATTTCATCTGCTTTTACATATTTGTTGAGACTGAAATTTCAGATTATATTACATGCATATTTCAAAATCTATTTTAATAATCTGTTAACAGAACAGTTTGAATTTGAAGAACATCAAAAGTTTTAGCGATTTCATTTTTTAAAAAAAAGTTCAGATTTTTTACAATTTGACAATAGGGCTAGTTCTAAATGTTTGCATGAAAAGTAGTTCCAGTTTTTAAAAACCCTGCAGTTAAACTCTTAACATCCTGATACAAATGTGCTTTTTTTAAAAAAAAATTCTGAATCACCATATCAAAAATAGGCCCTTTGCTGTAAAGCTTCCCTGCTAGAATAGGCTGAGCCCAATTTGGAAATAATTGCAATGCTAAGTCACTGCACAGGAAGGAACTGGATTATCTGAGCAAACCCTGAATTACAGAAGTATTTGTTTTAGTACTATGACACTATTTAATAAACATTTCACATGATAGTTTGCTTTTCCAAAGATAGCAACAGTGTTGCCTCTTATTTACAACTTCTAAAATATGTAGCTGAACTGTTGCTTAATGTTACAAAGGTTGACATACACATTTTAAAATAGGCTAAGCATTTGTTATGAATTTTGTGGTTTGAGTGCATTGAGACGTAAGATAATCCTTTAGTTATTGCTTGCATACAATTTCTGGCCCTTTGATTCTATAGTTTTCTCCCTATAATATTAAGGCTCGGGAAAACAAATATACACTTTGATCAAATCAGATTTATTTATTGTTAACTGTTGGTGTAATCAGAAATTGGTGCGTTAATCTTTCATACATTTCTGGACTCTTCTATGCACTATTAGAGAGGTAGTTTGTTGTGCTACAGAGGCTAGAAACCAGGAGAAGTTAGGTCTACTCTCATCACAGGAACAGCTAGCTGGGTGACCAGAGGCCAGTCACATACACTCAGCTGTAAGAAGGAGGCAATGACAAACCACTTCAAAAAAAAATACTAAGAAAACTGCCAGGATTAGTCCGCATTGCAAGAGTCAACATTAACTCAAAACAACAAAACAACCCCCCACATGACTATTAAGGTTATACTATGCACTGCAAAGTTTGTATTTTGTACCGGCAAATTCAGTTTTTGATCATTTTGTTCCCTAAATGGGATTGTATGATCCCCTTTTCTGTGAGATTAATGGCTGTGGATTAGAAACTCAGATTTTATCTTCTGACAGTGCCATGTGGAATATCAAATAGTCACCTGGGGCACCTGGGTAGTCACATACATATACACGGAATATCCAAGTTCCATTTCAGTTTTCAAGCAAGTAATACATAATTGCTTGTAATTCTAAGGCTTTAGTTAACCTGGAAAATGACAACATTTTAATGCTTAAAATACGCAGTCCTCGAGACCTAAGAGCAATATCCCCATAAGGAATTGTTTGATTTATTTTGTTCTGCTGAATGATTTGTTGCAGCTACCCAGCTCCTGTAATGCACTGCAATATCAGGAATACATATACTTTAGAAAAATACAGTCCTGAGGTGCTATACATTCTAGCCAGTTTGTTCTACCCAGCCAATAGCAATTGACATGATAGCAACTTTATCTAGCACTTGTTACTCTTTACAGATGGGAATAATTTAATTGAAATAAGAAACCTCTTTTATCTATGATAACTGCACCAGACCTTAAAATCAATTCTGTATAATACATGTACAATTCAGAACACTTACCTTCATAGCTGTGTTAGCAAATTTGTTGATGCAACATTACCTTAACATGGTTTAACAAATTAACCCTGGTTAACCTTGAATTCCAGCTTAAATTTTTGTTTATCCTGGTGGAGATGGCAAAAATCCAGTTAGTCTCTTTTACATACTGACCCAATTAAACATTTTTTTTCCTCAGAAGGAAACGTTTTATAAAGAATGGTTAACAAGGAAGGTATTACTGATTTATAAAGATGACACAGTATTGATTATTGTCATAATTATTTAGGTATTAAATTTCGGACGCCCAACTGCATAATATCTCTGCTCCTGGTATAGAACAGGTTCCAACGCCAAAAGTCCCGACCTCTGAGAAGGAAGTTAAACTGAATCATAGTAACAATCATAGAGGAGGAGGAAGAGCGGGATACGCTCCTGTCCACCAGGTATCCTTCACTTAAACAAAAGACGTAGCAGGTCTCCAAAGTTTTCCTCGAATTTATTTAGAAAGAGAAAGTAAACAAATGCTTCAGCGCTTACCCGGAACTTTTTTCCCTTTATTCTTTGTTTCTCTTGGGAAACTATTAAACGGTGATCACTTCGCCGCTGGCTGGATACTGAGTACGCCGAAAAAGGTGTGTTCCTTCGAAACGTTTCCCCCAGCGCTTCTGTTTCCGGTTCGAGGGAAAGAAAATAAAACAATTCAGTCCCCGGAGGGAGTGCGAAGTGGAGTTGTTTCTTTTCGGCATACGGCCGTGGGAGGATACTCTCCTCGTCCTCTGACTCGCAGTAAGGTACGCGAATGCCCCACAGCGGCTGCTATAGGTCGGTCTTCCCGCACCAGCTGCGCTCGGTGTGGGGACTCCCAACTCCCTTACGCCCCAGCGCTCCTGGGACCGTATTGGTTATGAAAGGGGGTGGGTGGGTTGCACGGTGTGGGTCTTCGAACAAGCATCTTGCTGGGCTCTGGCTTAATTAAAAAAACATAGACCCATCCCCAGGCAGCCCCAGCGATCTCTGTGGGGTGATGGTGGTTTTTGTTTTGACTGCAAAACGGTTTTAGGTCCTCTTAACTCTGTGGCCCGGGTTTCCTCTTTGCCTGCCACTAGTGATAAAATCTCATGTGTACAAAAGGTTTTAAATTTCTAAGGAGAAATTTCCTGACATTTAGAACAATTCATCAGCGGGACAACCTGCCTCCAGAAATTGTGAATGCTCCAACACTGGAAGTTTTTAAGAAGAGATTTGTCTGAAATCGTACAGGGTTTCCTGCCTGAGGAGGGGGTTGGACTAGAAGACCTCCAAGGTCCCTTCCAACACTGTTATTCTGTTTTACCCAATACAGAAATTGGGGTTTGGAGGTTTTTAAGAAGAGACTGGACAGCTATTTGTCCGGAATGGTATAGACTAGACTTGAGTCTCCTGCTTGAGCACTACTAGACTAAAAGACCCTATTATTCTATATTTTAGTAGTGTTATACCAATATATCATGAATGCATTAGAAGATATCCTTGCTGGGATTAGATTGTGCTCAACTGATGCACATAACTCATGGAAGAGACAGCTTGCTGAGAAGCATGCAGTGCATTGCAAGAATTCAAAGGTAGATAGAATGATTCAGCACTGATACACATATATGTTTGCTAAAATCATAATAACTGATTGTATTTTGAGGTATGCCCATCTAATAGGTCAAGCTTACCTTTTCCTAACTAGCAAGTTAATTTCTTATGATTACTTCAAATATATAAATTAGACAGGTAGATGGAGGCAGATTTAGGTTGATCATATGGAATATGGAAAAAGTTATGCAGCAAACATATTAACCAAATCCCAATATTTTTTCAGTTTAAAATAATTCTGTTCTCAGGCTACTAAAATGTCCACTCAAAAGAAGTGTCCAGATTGTGGCTCCTTGGAAATTGTGGAAGATTCCCACTATACTCAGAACCAGTTGGTGTGTGCAGATTGTGGCTTTATTCTAACTGAAGGACTTCTCACAACTACGTATGCTGATGAAGAACATTTACAAGGTGAATCAAAAACTAAAGTGGAACTAAAAACTCCTGGGATCATAAGGCTTATTTTGGATACCTGTGATCTACATAGATTAAAAAGATCCCTTGTGGCCTTTTATAAACTTCAAACTTTTAAACATTGAACATTAAAAACGTGTGAGTTTTAAAGAATTGTTTGGGGAGATGTGATGTTCTTTTTGTCATTTTCCCTAATTTATTTTTTGTCTTTCTAGAAGTGACATATTCACGAAGTACTGGTGAAAGTGAGCAGCTGAGCCGCTGCTTGCAGCGAGGTAAATGTTTACCAGTCAGCACCTTTTGGTGCATTGTAAAAATTACTGTATTTCTCATTTGTGAAGTTGTAGTTCCTCTCTAAAAGCAAAATCATTTTATATTTTAAACTACCTGCATCCTTTGCTAGGGGCAGGGCTGACTTCCCATTTCAGTTTTTTTGGAAGAACTCATTAAATCCCTGATAGATAATTTGGGGCTGGTACCAGGCTTCTGCCAGATAGGTAGGCTTTAAATTGTCTATATAAAATTACAGTTATTAAATTGTCTATATAAAAATGGGAAAGTCATTACTGCAGCAGTTCTAATATATAGGTAGTCCTCGATTTACAGCCCCAGCCACTATTGCCAGAAATATCTGGAGGGTCATGGTATGGACATTTTTCTTAAGTATCTACATTGCCTTCTTCCACAGGAATCAGACGGGTTCGGGATCTCTGCAAAGTTCTCCGACTTCCTCCTCTGTTTGAAGATACAGCTGTGTCTTATTATCAACAGGCAATCAAGTGCCCCTGCTTTGCTTTGGTCAGTTTGGACAAGAAGGAGATAATTATAGGTTGCTGTGTTTTTGTGACCTGTAGACAGCACAACTGGCCCTTGACAATGGGTACTGTCTCCTTGCTGCTTTATGCAGACAAGGAACTGTTTGCCAGAACCTACCTGCGGTTTTTGAAGGAATTGGCCCTGGATGTACCAACTCTGAGCTTGATCGATCTTGTGAAAACACACCTAAACAGGTAAGTTGGTTTTTTTAAATATTCTTTTCTCATAAATGTCTGAGCCATTGGTGTGCAGTTGTTGAAGACCGATGGATGGAATTAATTCTTATTATTTTAGGCTTCAGTATATTGGTTCTAAGAGAGTTCTATAGATTGGAAGTGCAATATAGACACTTTGCTGAGGCTAGATAGGACCGAGCATGATTGATGCTTACTCAGAAATGATTGTAGTGAGCTTGGAAGTTTTCTCAGAGTTGCGGAGATCCTAGATACTTTCAGAGTACTCAGCTAGATCTTCTTATCAGACCTGCCTCAGCTTAGTAAGAACGATACTTAACTCCATTTATTGAGAAAAGTATCATTTACTAGAAGTCAAGTGCATTACAATAATTACTTAGAGGCTCAACCTGAGGCAGGTCTAAGAGTTTCACTAAACCTATCTGCTTTCTGAAAATGTTTTGCACATGTAGTCCTCTTGGCTAGTTGTGTTATTCCTAATATAAGATTCAAACTTAGGTTTCAGATAGGGTTAGGGTTATGCTCTGTTTTTGACAAACCTATATTGGCTACTACTCACTGGAGAAGAGCCTAATGCTGGGAAAGATTGAGGGCAAGAGAAGAAGGGGACGACAGAGAATGAGGTGGCTGGATGGAGTCACTGAAGCAGTAGGCGTGAGCTTAAATGGACTCCAGAAGATGGTAGAGGACAGGAAGGCCTGGAGGAACATTGTCCATAGGGTCGCGATGGGTCGGACACGACTTCGCAACTAACAACAACAACAACAGCAACAGGGTTATAGGGTTAGGGTTATTAACTAATAGTTAATCTGACAATCTTTAGCTTTTAATTGTCTTGTGCATCTTTGAATACAATCTCATATTTGCCTGATTTGGGTGAATCTTTATTATGTTTGGGGTGGGAAATAGAAAGAAGAAAGCTCTTATTAAGGAGTCTTCAGAGGCATGTACATGAGCTCAGGATGTATATTTGAAGGGAAAATTTTGCTTCGGATTGACTTCTGGATGGACTATGCTATGTGTTATATTCTGAGCAGGAAGCATGGAATGGTGAGATTGATTTATCCAAATATTTATTGCTTGCTAAAACATGATCCCAAGAATTAAAGTAGTAGAGCAGCTGTAGTGGTGATCTAAATAATGTTTAAAATGGGAATGACTTTCTTGCTTTAAAAACACAGCTACCTGAAAGGAAGGATAAATATCATGAAATTTCTGATGACAGAGCATTAGCAGGCAAAGCCTGGATTTCCTTAATCAGATTAAATTCATGTTTTTTTAATATATAATTTCCTCAGATTATATAAATTTACTGGTTTTAATTTAATTGTAAATAAATAATATATCACTTTGCTTTTGGGGCATTTGTATTTTGTAGCTGGCCTAGTTAGGAAATACATTTCTGCTATTATGTGGGAGAAGAGAATGGATTATTTTTAGGATGAGTCTTGTCCTTTACTACTCTTTAAATATGTATGTTAATCTGCATGCATTCAACCCTCCCCCCCTTTGCTACATTATATGGGCCATGTGTTAAATCAGTCAAAATATTTTAAATATATTAAATGACTAAATATTGCAACTCTAAATATTGCAATGTAATATTTCCAAGACTGTATAAAATTAGAGCAAAAGCACGGGCTGTACTGATAGGCTTTTCCATGCCCCCAATATATTTTGTTCCTTTCAGCTTTAAGCTTTTCCAGGAATCATCCGGCATCCCAGCCAAATTTCTGGAAGATAAGGAGAAGCTGTTGGCAAGGACAATCCAGATAGTGGAGCTTGCCAGCGAGACATGGCTGGTGACTGGTCGGCACCCCATCCCTATTGTGATGGCAGCAGCCTTTTTGGCATGGCAGTCTTTGCGACCTGTTGACCGTCTCACTTGCACCCTTACCAAGTTCTGCAAGCTTACTGGCATGGATATGCCACGGCCAGCCCCACAAAGACTGAAGGAATTGCATAATATCCTCCTTCAGATGGCCTCTCGGCTGGGTTGGTTGCGAGGGCTCAAAGTGGACCGGAGGACTGTGTCGAAATACATTGGAGACTTGCTGCAACATCGCCGTGTGCTTCTACGGGCGGCTTTCCGTACGGTGGATACCACAGAAGACTGTGAGCTGGAGAACTCCACCGCGCCACCAGACCAGCAGCCTATAAAAGCAACCACGGCTCTGACAGAAGAGGATTCTGTTGCTGGGAAGAAGCGGATGCCGTTGCTTCCCCCTTGTATCCTGTACCCAGCCAAGAAGCCTCGAGCCAGCAATCCAGACCCTGAAGGCCTACCCATCACAGGGGAAGAGCCCATTTTGGACAGTGAGATTGAACAATACATCCGGACTCCAGAAGAAAGGGAACTGTTTAGCAAAATGCACGTTCGCCTCTGCTAGGGAAGGTGTTTAGTGAGTCTTAAAAGCCTGCAATCAGTGACAACCAGGGTTGGGTTCCTTATAGTTCGTAGTTCCAGAGGAATTTTTCTCTCCTGAAATTAGATGAAGTCTTCTTGTTCAGATAATGATCTTTAAGAAAATAACCACCTCGTATTTTAATATGCAGTGGTTGGGATTTCCTAGATTCACAGTGTAAGCATTGTTAGAAGGAACCAGATTGGGGAAAGCAGTGATAGAAATATGAGTTGTAAAATCTTTTGCTAGATGTTGATTTTTTTTTCTTAAAAGACTGCTCTTTGGCCTGTGTGTTGGTAAAATTAACCCCAATATGTCTCTACCACTTTTTCAGTCCTGGACATCAGAAAAAAATTGGATTTAATCATACTACATTGAACTTTAATGATCTGCATCAGATACGCTCCTGGTTTGTTTTGCCACTTCTGTTTTGAATTGGAGTGTTCTTCTTTCCAGTTCAAACATTGCTTTGCATGTTATTTTAGAGGTTTCCCATATGGTTCTGGTAACACTGAAGGTAAACATTCATTTAGCATTCAATGGATTAAGTGGACTTGGGGTCTGCAGCCACTGACTGATTTTGAAAGTGATTCCATAAGTAGTGTAGAAAAGGGCATATTGCAGTAATTCCCATATCTGGTCATTTGGGGGGGGAGGAACACAAGAGGAATAAGATTGTGCATGTCATGATGTCATCATGCAAATAGGTTAATTGTCCTATGTATAAATGGGATGAAATTGGCATATCCCTTTAAGTCTTATGTGTGAAACTCTGCTTATGTTTTTTTCTCCTTGCTATTTGGCTAGTACCTACAACCTTTTGTATTTTACTTCAGCTAGCTTGTAAGCCGCCCTGAGTCTTCGGAGAAGGGCGGGATATAAATGTAATAAAAATAAAAATAAATAAATAAATAAAAATATATATAAAAAAGCTACAATAAAAAGGTTTGGGAAGAATTAGCCCAATTGAGATGAAAAACACCTTTTGAATGGGTGCACAAGTTGGGCTTTTCCAGCCCTCCTGAATAGGTAGGTGGGAAAGCCGTTTATTAACAGTGTGGAGGAGATTTGCCTCCTATCCCCAGTGTCCGAGATGAGCAATTTGCTTCAATGGCTGTTCAGTTCACACATTGTGTAAGTGTTGGGTAAGTGAGACCCATTGCTTGGAATCAGTGTACAAGTTTGATTTATGACTGCTCAAATATTAAAAGTGTGTGGGTTGAGATGGCAAAGCATGGGTGGAACATAAGAGCAATACCTGGTTCATTTGGATATTGCAGTTCTTTTAATATATTAAACAAGAAACATCTGCTAAAACAGTTCATTTGTATAAAATGCAAACAACAACAAAAATGTATTAAATGCTTTCTTTGGCACGGCTGTCTCTCAAAGAGCTCTGGTTTTGATATGTCCTTTGCTCAAAATGTAAACCCAACAAAAGAAAGGGTACTTATACAAAGATTTGCCCAATAATAATATTTCATTCTAGCAAGCATATATAACAAGTCCAGCATTGCCAATATCATGTGGGTTGTAATATTGCCATATAAAATAGTTAAGGCTCCATTAAACATCATACATATGAAAACCAAGAAGGATGGGAGAAATTACCTTTTTTCAAATAAGGAGGATTAAGTGCTTTTATGGCTTTTTCATGGCTATTGCTTTCCAGAAGTCTTAGGCAATTTCAAGGTTGGCCTGGCTTGTGAAACCATACAACCTCTGCAGTTCTATGGAGGTAGGTTTTATGGAGTACATTTTCTCCTTTCTGGCAAGGAGGGCGGTGAAACCTGTCCCTTCTTGCCCTCTGTACAGAGTGAACAGTTTCTCTTTGTCCTTTTAGACAGGCACGGTATACATCAGTTTAAATGAGTTAATTAAAAATTATGGCACAGTAAAAATAAAAACAACACATAGACACACACACAAGGGCAAAGAAGAAGACATTTGTGGTATTTTTGCATAGAATGATTGAAGGAAAATTTACCCATCTTGGATCAAAACGCTATTATAGGCGCTGCCCTTTGGGACAGAAGTATTCACTGTTGATTGCTTATTTCAATCCTGTAAATAATACTAAATCAATTGCTGTGACTGTTGCAAGGGAGGTTTCTGGGAATTGCAAGAGTCATGGTCAAAGCCAAGATTTTCCACTGGAATGGAAAAACTCCAAGGAATGTTGGGTGCTGAGACCTTGGTCTTGCTGGACTCTCTCCTTCAAATAAGGAATTTTGTATTCCTCCAATATTCTGTTCTAAAAAGCAGCCTCCTACAGTTATAATCTTAGTTCATAAATCCAACGCAAAAGTTAATTATGTCTGTCTCTGTAAACAAAACAAGGCAACGATCCTAAAGAATTAAGGGATTTAAGCCAACATCTTCCCTCAGACCTAGCAAAAATTTGTAGTACCGTTTCCTTGCTACATCCTTCATAAACATGGGTGTGTTATTTGTAAGATGCCAGCCTTTTGCTTTTGATTGTCCACAAAATGTTCCTTGCTGTTTTGTTGGCTAGTACACAGGATAATTGCACAATGTACTCTGAAGAGTTGGTTTTAAAGGCGCAACATGCATTTCTCTCCCCTTTTTACCCCAGTTTGGTAACATGCATTCTTCCAAAAACTTGGAAGTTCAGCAGTTCTTCAGCAATTTTGTTGTTGTTTGTTCCTTTTAATTCCAATAAACTGATGTTATCACTTTGACATGGATAAAAAAATCCCTCCACTGAGTGCATTGTGTAAACAAATATGATATGCCCCATTCCATAGGCCAAATCCTTTATATGAGGGTATGCTATCATGAACTTTAGAACCTAATTTATTTATTTTTAAAAAAGGCACCAACTACTTATGTGGGAAGCATTGCCTGTTTGTAATTATATTCATGCAACACACTTAACTTCATAATTGAAGTAATTGAGTTTCTGGATTTTGCAGTACATTAACTGTAAGAAAATAACTGAAATCAGCATTAATGGGGGTGTGCATCCTGCCATATTTGGGAAATTAAAAAAAACGGAGGGAACAAACGAGATGGGGTTATTTAAGACATGGATGTTTTGAGGAAAAAAATAATTTGGCCTTTCCTGGCCTGGTACCTTCTAGAAACACTGAGATTCAGTTAAAAGAATCTCAAAGCACAGCTATCTTTCTGTAGATTTTTAGGTCTTTTATTTTAAGCCAGGAATGAAAGAGGACAGCACAACTTCTACAGAAGAAGGAATTTCTTAATCTCTAGTTATCACTTAGTATGTTCCCCAGTTTCTCCAGAAAAAAAAATGGTTAAAGGTCTTCCTCACCTTACAACCTCAGTTGGGACCAGAATTGCCATTGCTAAGGCAGTTGCTAAGTGAATCATGGCTTGATTTTTGCTTGTTGGAAGTTGGCTGGGAAGGTTATAAATGAGGATCATATGATCCTGGGACGCTACAAGCATCGTAAATATATTCCAGTTGCCAAGCATCTCAATTTTAACCATATGACCATGGGATTGTGTGATGGCTGTGTGAAGATTGGTTGTAATTTACTTTTTTCACTGCTGTGGTAACTTTAAACAGTTGCTAAACAAATGGTATAAGTCAAGGACTACCCATATGTACTTTTTGAATTAGGTTTCCCTCTGTCTCTTATTTTCTTTCTTTTTTAAAAAAAGATGCTAACAGAATTTCCCTTAAGCCAAGGCAGGAATCCTTCAACCTTTGAAATGCTAGAAATATGAGAAGCTCATAAAATGCCCATCACGGCCCATTGGTGAATTCTAAGAAGGACTGCTATGGCAGTTGGGCCAGTTTGAAGCTCCCATTTACCAGAAGTAAAACGAGCAAGGATGCTCCTTACTACCTTATTAATATTACAGTGGCTATTAGCTCATCTTTTGTTCTAAGAACATGGACACACTTTCAATAGCAAAACACTGCTTTTGTCTTCTTCTGTGAGGAACATGCCTGGCCAAAGGGGGCACTTCTGGACATAAAAGAACATGACAGAAGCTGTCACCTTTTCCCACAGCTTACCAACTTCCTTTTCGGAATATTGCTTTGATTTTAAAAAGCCGAGTAGGAAATCTTGAAGTTGTTGAGGAAGATGTACGGTATGTATATAGGCACGTCGGTGCTATGAATTCCATGTTGAAGTTCCTGAAGCAAAGGTGTGATTCTTAGAAGAAAATAATCTCCTCCTAGTTTGTGGCACCTTTTTTTCTTTCCTCGGCTGGTAACATTACAGATGCAGTGCTACATACTACTTGGAACTGTCATCAATTAGACAAGGAAATTCTGGTTTCCCCCCCTCTTTTTTCATATCTACAGGAGGGGTTATTATTGAATGTGGCACATGGTATGTAAGCAGTGCCCCTGTTGGGCACAGAAAAATTAAATGCCAGCAAACCGAATAATAAGCTTGATTCTTTCCAATATTTCTGCAAACTGCCTTCGAGAAAGAATCACAATGCCTTCATTCAGCTCATTTTCGGCACAACAGACTCAATCCTCCTTCAATCTGGGGATTGCTGCACAATTCTGTGAAACGGTTACTGTATTACAAAGAGGACTCTTTAAAACGTTTGTCACATATACATATAGATTAAGGGAATGTCCCCAAGGTGCTTAAAAACAATATTTCGTAGCTTCCCAAATCCTTAAAGGATTAATGTCATTCAAACCTCTGAGGCTTTTTTTCTTGGCAATTTTCACTCAAAGTTTCATAATGAGTTACTTTATTTTTTTTCCTGTTTGCTGCATGCATATGCTTTCCTTCATATAATGTGGGGTTATGGGTTTTCTTTAAAAAATATGGTTAAGTAAACATAATCAGTTTTAATAAAATGACTGATGGGCAAAAAAAACACCCCTCTTATTTCTGAAGCGAGAAGCACACTGCTTTACTTTAAGGCAGAGGAAAATCTCTCTTATGGGAAAGAGAATCCATGTTAAGATGCGGTCTCTCCTTTGCAGTTTTTACAACTGCCCATAATAAATCTGTTGCCATTTCTAGTCTATTAATTAATACATCCCACTCTTTTGTAAGTGCTGGGCTTTGCTTATCCTAGGCAAGAACAATAAAATTGTGTTTGACTTTTTTTTTCAATGGCTCAATCTTACTAGTTAAACAGTGCAGCAGCCTCCTGTATTTCAGAGGCTTCTGTGTGGCATGTTAGCTGCATCATGCCTGCAGTGAGTTTTCTTGGGACACCGTTTTCCACACAGCTGTTAAACAGGCCTGAAGGCTTGCTTCCAACTTTGAACTTGAGTGACTCGACTCTCAATCACAGAAAAGGATAAAATTATCTGAGCATTTGTTCAGTCAGTTCCCTGCCCAACATTCAAAAGTGGAAGTAAGCCTTCAGGCCTGTTTTATCAGCTGTCTGGCAAATGTGTACCAAGACCCTTGGCCAGGGGTCTTCAAACCTGGCCTTTTTATGACTCGTGGACTTCAGCTCTCAGAATTCCTCAGCTAGCGTGGCTGGGAGTTGAAGTCCACGAGTCATAAAAGAGCCAAGTTTGAAGACCCCTGCCCTTGGCGATGAGAAGCCAAACTAGTAATCTATTCCAAATCAGTTCCACAGCTGGTAACTTGAAAGGCGGGCTTGTTGATACCTTCTGCCTGAAAGTGCTATTAAAAAGATTTTATGCAAAACCTGTCAAGCTCAGAACAGCTTGTTCTGATCTTACCTGAAATAATTTGCTCCGGAAGTGTTTCCAACCCTGAAACTTCTCTTTTAAATGGAGAACTCTTCTAGAGCAGCATTCTGGTAAAATCTGAACAAGCCACACTCCAAATGTTGGACAACTGTTCTGAGCTCTAGACATTTTGCATCTCTCTACTGTTAAGTATCTTTGGGCAATGATGCCCAACAAATCATATTCTCCCCAAGTCTCTTCCTTAAGAAACATTAAAGAAGACTAAGGATTGTCACCTAAGCAAGCACCTTTGGGCAGTTAATAGTGCACTTCTTTCTACCGTGTGGCTTTTTCCTTGACAACTCTACAATTGTTCATTAGATTTATCCAGAACAAAACTAGATATGTGTATAGCTTTGAATGGCTGGGAAGAGCTTCCCTCGTCTCACACAACATGAGTTATTTTTGCATAAAGCATGTAGAGACTTTCCGTTGGATAGCAAATTTGCCTATACATATGTACACAGCGTACTAGAAGTTTTAGCTTATAGACCACTGTCTTCCTTTTTTTTTGTATGTTGTACAAAAATATCAAGGATCTAAAGGGACATGAAGGAGGGAGACCATGCAATCACAAGAACGGAGGATTGTCTTCGCTTTGCAACTTTGGCACCTTGGGTGACCGGTGGCTTTCTGCCCATTCTCTGGAGGGAGATGTTCCCCGACACAAAGAACAGCAACTTCACCAGATACACAGTGAAATGTGCTGTGATTCCCATGGGAGGTCAGAAGAGTCTCCCTATTCCATCTGCTCAGGAGGACCAGCAGGGAGCAGGGTTCTTGCCTGCCCATCTCATCTTTTCTAAGCCTATGTAGCGTGTAAAAGTATTCTCTTCACCGAGTCTGGCAGGCCGTGGCAACAAGGGTAACCTGCAGCTTCTTCCTACCTGAGTTAGCATTGCTCTAGGATCCCAGCTGCAGAGGTCTTTGAGCCTTTCCTACACTGCTGTCTCACTCTTCCAGAGGCCTGTTTTCATACTGCTGGCGTTCTCAGCACCACTGAGATTTATGTCATACTTGCTGCCCTTCAGGACCCCGTTCTGGTTGGCTGCATTGAGCGGGAAGGAGCGCCTCTTCGTCTCCCTTTCTGCGGAGGGGTTGGCCTGATGCTTAAGGTTGTCTCTGCTGGCGCTTCTCCTCTGGCCTCGGCCGAAATCTGCAGGCGGCTGGGGGCCACCGCTGCCATCACTCAAGTCCGACTGGGTCAGGGTGGATTCCAGAGTCACAACTTTCCCTTGGTTCTGATTGTTCAAAGGGCTATTCCGGCTGCTTTGGTAACTCTCCGAATGACTGTTCTGAAGGCTCCCACTCTCGCTAGTAGGATGCTCTGAGGAAGGTCCCCGCATTGCCTTTAGGCGCTGATGCTTCCCTTCCCGATAGAGTTTAGTTCTGCTTTTATGGTACCTGGTGCGCCCATGGAGATTGTTCGTATACCTGGTTGAAGGGGTACTCTTGCTGTTGGAAGGCTCTGCCTCCTCAAAGCAGGCAGCGGTTACTGAGTTACTGTCCGGCTGGGCAAGGGCCACTTGCAAATTGTTGAGCTTGCAGGGCCCTGGGGCTGAAATTGTGCTGGCAGGGGAAGATGAAGACTTAATGGACTGAGCTACCTCTGGGTTGCAGCCAATGAAGACCTGTGAACCACCCTCAACACCTGCTCCAGGGTGCCCATAAGCCTGCATAGGTAAAGCATTCCTGTAAGACGGGCAACAAGTAAACCACGAATTCTGTACGTCTCTGCGCCGGGCACAGTGGTAGATAAAGATGAAAAATCCTAAGGCTCCAGCAGTGACTCCGTAGAGGCAACTGAAGACAACCTTCATGAGGAACCAACGCTGAGATACTGCCATGGCTCCAAATGTCCATAGAGTGAGGTATAGGAAATGGGTGATGATAAGGGCCCAGAGTTGCATCCCTAGAGAATACACACCATCAATATCAGCAGTGTGGGGGCTGGAATTCAGGGTGACTGAAAGCGACCCTGAATCGGTCAACAGGTTGCTACTGCCTCCGAAGCGTTGCCTCGTTTCCAAGGGCTTGGGTATTTCTTTGGGATCCTTAGCTCGGCACTGCAGGCTGATTCCGGCACATAGGAAGTAAATCCAGGTGATGAGCAGAATGAAAGCTGCAGGCACATAGAATGCTCCAATGCTTGGTCGGCAAGCCAGCCAGCAGCTGGGTGGAGAAAAAAAAGGTTGGCCAAATTATGAATGGCTGCAAAGCAGCAACAGCTTTGCGGCTGTTTTTTTTTTTTGGTGACAAACATACAATCTAAGGTCTAGGACAATTCTTCGTGGCCAACTTACCATGGGACAAGAGTTAGACTAATATCAAAGAAATGTTGGGATAGAATCATTAAAGAAAGGATGCCAAAATGAAATGTGAATGACAAAAATTAAAATGATGTTTTCATTGTTTTAAATGATTAAATTGAATTGTCCCGTGGTGAGTTGGCCGTGGCAAGTTGTCCATGGTGAATTGATCTTCGTGAGTTTTGTCCCATTTTGTCTTGGTTATCTTGACTTTAAAGCAGCTAAAGGGAGAGTCTGAAAACCACAGATATGCAGGAGAGGGGACATCTATTTGTGGCTTATAGCTAAAAATATTTTAACCAAATGTCTCTATTCAGATAACCTAGAGAATAGAATGCTTGTTAGTGCATACCTTGTCCTTTCTGAGATGTGGTAAGGTGGGTCCTGAAGGATATTAGACAGGATTTATGAAGCAAGGAAGTGGGAACATCTTTAATCCCAAAGAGATCGTTAAAAACGTGAAAACAGCACTGGGGATTTTTTCTCCAGTTTTTGGGATCCATTGAATATATATGTGCAAGTAGATATAGTGGACTAGCAGTAAAGTGGATGGACTAAATTATAGTGGCAGTGAGTACACTGATGGAATATCTGAAGGACTAGGTTGGGGATAGATCATCCTGAAGAAGATCTATCTTTATGGCTGTTAAAAGTCAATACCAACTTGATGACTCATAATTAATGTTCAAGTAGAATCACAATCATGATACCTTAGGATGCAAATACTTACTATGAGTCCTGATCTCCATAATTGTCAATACGAACTGCTGCTGTAATCCCGCAGATGATCAAGGGGATCCCCCCAGCAATCAGGTAGAATCTGGAAAGAAAACCAGAAAACACCATGCAATAATCATAGATTAGGCTCATATAGCATATTGATCTTGAATTAACAAGCAATTGTTGTTTCTACATAACCTTCCTTGCATTTTGCATGAATATTCATCTGGTCCTATCTTCTTGTGTTTTTGGTATGAGTTGAGTATGGAAACCATCATAGAAAATTTTGCCAATTTTATTTTTGTATATTTTTTGTATATTGAAGTGCTAATTTTCTCATTTCCCGCCCAGAATCAGGTGTCTTCCAACAAGTCCTATAGTTCCCACTTCCTTAATACCGTAGCATTGGGCGAGGGGCAGGCTGAGTTGGTTCCCCTTCCTGCTGTTGGGGTGCCTTCCAGATGGATGCCTTGTAGATCACACGTGCCATCACTGCCATCCACAGAAGAGTAGACAAGGAAGAATAATGGAGAATGATGCCAACCTAGGGAGGGAAGGGGATGTGGAGAACAGCCACATTGGGAGTCAATAAGAGTTTCTACAACTGCCAGTACTTCATTTGTGGGATTGTCTATCCCTATAAGTCTGAGGAGATATCAATGTTATTCAAAGAGTGGGCAAATTAAAAACAAAAAAAAACTTTTAGATGGGTTTTAGATGTTCCTTAAACTAGGACCATCTGCTTGTATGGGAATCTCAAAACTCTTGGAGGGTCATCAGCTTCCCAATTTTGCCTCAATGGTAAAGTAGCTAAGGGCTTGTGTATGGATTTGCCTTCAAATTAGCATCCTCAGCTGCCTTGGCAATGTATCTTTTGTAAATTTGGGCTGATCTCTCAAGAAGGTAATCCTGTTAATAGTGAAACAGCTTGGTAATGGGGATGGTGGTTTTGAGGGTGGAGCATCTGTTCATTTGTTCCTTACCAAACAAATAGGGGGCAACATCTAGGTGGATCTTGAGATAGTTAGAAAGACAATCAAAGTGGCCCTACGGTAATGTCCCAAAGGTGCTTTCTCCAAAATGCAACTGGACCTTTTTGTTGTTGTTTTCCTTTTAAAATGTTTTGCTTCTCATCCAAGAAGCTTTTTGAATGAGAAGCAAAAGATTTTCAAAGAAAAAAACCCAAGAAAGTCCATTTGCCTTTTGGAAAAAAGCACCTTATGACCTGGATGATTATGAATCTCCACAGATGTAACACCTTACAATAATATATTTACTGATAAATGGGACGCTGAAATATACTTATCAGTTCTCGGAATTCCAGGCAGCATGTGTGATGTGATGTGATTTTGATGGGATAGGAATTTCTGTCCAACCCATGTGGAAGTTGACAGATTTGGAAAAAGGGTAGCAATAGCACTTAGATTTATATACCGCTTCATAGGGCTTTACGGCCCTCTCTAAGCGGTTTACAGAGTCAGCCTTTTGCCCCCGACAATCAGAAGGATGGAAGGCTTAGTCATCCTTGAGCCTGAGACTCGAACTGCTGGCAGCCTGCAGTCAGCAGAAGTAGCCTGCAATACTGCATTCTAACCACTGCACCACCTCGGCTCACGATGAAGGGGCTGGACTAGATCCATGTGGCAAAGGGAACGCTGGTGTGGTCTTGAAGCCATTTTTAGCAACATCTCAGTGTTCTTTGTGTGTGAAGAAAACCTCTCAGTGATGTGTCAAAACCTGGCAAAACCTACCAGCCCGCCTTAATCAGATCCTGCCCTCATAACTCACAGCTTGGCAGACGGCTACGTAGTTGGTGAGAGTGATGCCGCCTGCAAAGACAGCTGACGTCATGGCGATGTGAAAGCAGAGATTGAGCAGCATATGCCAGCACTTCTGTGCAATGTGAATGGTGCTGGGGGAAAAAAAGGGGGGATAAGAAGGTTAAGAGATCAAACAGTAAAGCTTTGCAGGCAAGGGCCCTATATTCAAGTAAAGGTATCTTTGTTTGAAAGATAGGCAGGTGATGAGAAAGCCCTGAGTCTGACTCTGGTAAGGGTGGTGGAGCTGTTATTCAAAGCAGAAAGAACTGGGCTAGTGTTATCACCAAGAAAAACCTGGGAAGTGGCATCTTCTGGAGACGTTTGGTGGCTACTGTAGCTACCTGCTCAGCAGTAGGGAGGAGGATTTCAGGCAGCCCCAACTTTCAACTCTAAAAATTCACCTGTGGTTGATGATGTAGATGATGATGGTGGTAAACAGGCACAGGAGCAGGAGAGCTGTGCAACTGTAAATTACAGGATGTAGCACCTCAGTGGGACTCGGTGAGTCAGGCGGGAAGTTACTCAGTTCCTGTATTTGAGAATATGTTTGATTAGTGCATAATATGGGAGGAGGACAACTATTAAGGCAGCTTCTATCAAAATCATTCCGTGGGCAGCTGAAAGGGGTTATCTGGCCAATGCGTGTAGCCATTCACTCTGTCTCAGTTGAAACGTATGGTTGTTATTTGCGGGAAAAGGGGAGGACAGAGTGGTGTCTAATCATTTTGAGACACTGAAAAAAAACCCGTTGCCAACTATAAGGGGCAATGCTCACCTCTGTCTTAAAGCCCTTGAGCCAGCACGGTTCGAAGATTTTTCTGTGGTCATGTGGCCAGCACAATGTCACAGAGCACTTCTACCTTCCCATCGAAATGGTACCTATTTATCTACTTGCATTTGCCTGCTTTCGAACTGCTAGGTTGGCAGGAGCTGGGGCGAGGATGGGAGCTCACCCCGTCATGTGGAGCTCAGGTCTCGAACCTAGACTGCTGGCTTTCCAGCCAACAAGCCCAACGTCTCAACCACTGAGCCACTGCCCTGCCCTTGAGATACCAAAGGAAAAGCAGAATATAACTCTAGTAAATAACACTACCATAACAATAATATATGCGAAGTCTTTATAAGTCTCTGTGGAGTAGGAAGTTGAAAACAGATTTAAATGACTTGGCGTATTCCAAATAATTTGGACTACATTTCCTTGTAGCTCTACCCACTTTGACCAGGAGCAAAAGAAACTGGGAGCTCTGGAGGTTATCTACCCTAGGTTGGGAACGAAGGAAGCTACACACCATGAGGCATGAAGGTGGAAAACGGCCTGCAAGACCTTTAAGAAATGCATATAAAAGGGAAAGTGTTTTTTCTTGCTTTGTTGGAAGAGAATTTGGCAAAATTGTATGGGACGTAACCAAGGGCTAAATAGAAATGTAGTAGATCAAAGTGCCATACACCGCCTCCTGCCTACCATCAGCACAGCAGTGTTGCTGAGATGTCGGCAGCTGACAGTAGTGAAGTTGGTTTCCTGAAGGATCAGCTGGCATCCTTCGGTTCTCCAGCCACCATAACCACCCAGAATGTCAAAGTCCCAGAAAGCGGCTGTGCGATCGATGCCCTCGTCCAAATGCCGCAACGATATGATGACCGGCTCGGTGAGATTGCTTACGCCACAGCCATCTGTGAGGGGAGGCAGAACCAGGGTTTTATCAAAATGCAGTCAATGGAAGTGCACAGAACTCAAAACAACTTCAGCAGATGCTTGTTTGCTCAAATAGGGTTTGCCTAGCTGGGTTAGGAGATCTTTTTTTCAGGATCAGGACCCTTTCCTCACAGCCTAAGAGTTGCTTAAATCAATTCCACAGAGCTACTGCTCAGACAACGGAAAGCAAATAAAGTTTGAGTCTTCTGATTAACAACAACAACCATATAAAGCACCAGCCCTTAGCGTCAACTTTATTTCCAGGGATGTCACACACAAGCCGTTGGGTATTGCAGAAAAATAGAAAATGATGATTCTTATGGGTTCTTCATTAGGAAGTGTGTCTCCAAGGATGGAAAAGAGCATTCTAAGGGAGTGGGAATATCTCCCCCTTGGTGGACCTTTTGGTGGTCCCAAAGGAGTTTTTCCAAAAGGCAACTGGATTTTCTTGGGTTTTTTTTCCTTGACAACGTTTCGCTTCTCATCCAGGAAACTTCATCAGTTCTGAAGAAAGAAATGTTGTCAAGGAAAAAAACCAAGTCTAGTTGCCTTTCGGAAAAACACCTTTGCGACAACCATGACATGGATGATTGAGAATCTCCACAGACATTCATCTTCTGGTGGACAAGAATTTCCAGACCGGCCTCACTAACTCTGACAGTTGCTTTGTTCCCAGGCAATCCATCCCACAACAGCTGTCTTATGAGCATCTCCATGCCCTGGTCCCAAGTTTCCCAATGAAACTGCCAGCCGCACAGTTCCTCCCTGCACTGGGGTCCTCTCCTGTCCTTCTCTGCCACAGCAACCGGGGTCTCTTACGTGTGCTTGCATAGATCACCGGGGTGGCCACGCTGCGTCGCTTGCCATCATCGGCGAGGTGTGAAGAATTTCCAGTGCTGCAGAAAAGTTTTCCATTGCGGAACACCAGGAACTGAAGCTTACACCTGATGGGCACAGGCTGGTGGGGAGCTGGTGGGGAGAAGAGGCCCAGAGGCAGCTGAATGGAGGCCAGAGCAATGCTGTTCTAATGAGAAGAGGAACGAAGAAAGCTAAAGATGGGGGCCTGGCCAAGCCAAACTCTTGCAGCCCTTCCCATACTTAACCCCCATCTCCTCTCCATCCCAAAAGGCCTGAGACACAAACAGTCAAAATACTGACACACCCAGACAAAATGAATAACAGAATAAGAGTTGAAAGGAAAGAGTTCTAGTCCAACCCCTTGCAGGAGACCCTATACCATTCTGGACAAATGGCTGTCCAATCTCTTCTTAAAAGCCTCCAGTGATGGAGCACCCACAACTTCTGGAGGTAAGCTGTTCCATTGGTTTATTGTTCTCACTGTCAGGACATTTCTTCTTAGTTTTAGGTTGCTTCTCTCTTTGGTTAGTTTCCAACAGTTGCTTCTTGTCTTGCCTTCTGGTGCTTTGGAGAATAGGTTGACTCCCTCTTCTTTCATGGACAAGGAATGATTCAAAAAGAGAACAGTGCCATTCTTCTTCTTGGTTAGTTAGGAAATACAACTTTTGATAGCTGTCCTTGCAACATTAATGACATCTCAATCCACTGACATATCTCAATCGTTGGTTAATAGAAGAATATCCTTTATTGGCCAAGTGTGACTGGACACATAAGGAATTTGTCTTGTGTGACTAATCATACTTGGCCAATAAAGAATAATCATCATCTCCTCCTCCTCCTCTTACTCCGTCACCTCCCCAATGATTGAGATATGTCAATAGGTTTTTCAGATATGTCTATAATGTTTTCCAGGCTGCTCTGCTTCTTATGCCTTCCATTCTGATATGAAAAACCTAGCAATATGTGGTGCTTGCCTAAATGGAAAAGCTACATGCCATTTCCTCAATTTAAGCCCCATCATCACCTACTGCTATGCCACAGATAAGGAGTAGCTTCTCCATCCTATTACATTCATCCACCAGAAACCTTTCTTCTCCATCCCATCTCACCTTGATGTGGAAACTGGCCAAGGAGATGTTTGGTCGGCCTGTAGCACAACGGAACTTCAGCTGCTGGTCTGACAGGGATTCAGAAAACGGTTCCTGTCGTGGAGAACGGCTACCAAGATTCTCACGCTTCTGAAAAGCCACGCAGCTCATGCCCAGATAACTTTCTGGCATGATCAGGTAGGCTTCAAAGGCGATGTTCCTGGAGTTCTGCATAAACAAAGGCAAGAGCTTTGTGAAACCAAGCTACCTTTCTAGATTCAGCCAATCCCATGTGGGCCATCTGTACTCCATCAGCCGTTAGCTTTTTGTGAAGTCTCTAGCTTTTTAACCCTCCTATCCAAGTTCCTGGACAGATGGAATTTCCTGTGGCAATTTTGTGGGACGTCTTCCCCATGTTTTCTGCCCTGATTATGGGCTCTTCTGATAGAAGCAACCACATAAAATCCTCTCCCTCTTTAAGATCTCCTAATAGCCTTTACACTGTGGTTGTGTGCTCCTCTGAGATACTACGGAAAGTTTAAAGCAATAGGAACATCAAGGAACAGACAAGGAACTGGGGGGAGGGGGGGGGAAAGGCACAATCATCATTGAGGAGGACATTTCAGGATGCTTGAGTCTCAACAGCTGTCCAAGAACACCACTGGCTCCTTGTATATCTTAGTCTCAGCCAACTCATAATACGTCCCACACTATAATAATTCTCCCATTTCACCTGTGTGTGTTTTTTATTCTGGATTCCTAATTCCTTGCTGCCCACCCCATGTATCTGTAATTAGCATTTTTGGCAGTACCCCACACCTAAGCTTCAGGCTTAGCCTTTTACTCTGCCATTCCTCCCAGCTCACCCACTAGGAGAGCTTGGATCCCTACCACAGCCATATGCTGAGAGTTGGTGCTGACAGCATAAGTTGCAATCTTCTCCAAGGAGTGCACTATGCTGGTACAAGCTTTTTCTTCAATCTGGGCCATCCACAGAACATGGTCATCCACCAGCATCATGTTACTTGCCATCTCCACAATGACGTCGGTCAGCTGGGTGAAAGCAGACAATTTGGGATATAGGAAATCGTTGAACATTTCATTCCAGATCAAAGATGTACTTGTTAGGCCACCTTGTTAGGATTAGTAACAATATAGATGCTAAGATCGGATGGTGGCCACAGACTGCCCATCTTTACTTTAGACTTTCTATATGTTGAGCGAATTTAGCAAAAAATGGAACGTAAACCCTCCTTTTCTTTCCTCACCATCATGAATGTGGGAAAATGAGCACAGGAAAGTCGGGTCCAAAGGTAAATGCACTTACCTGCTTGATCTGGTCTACGTAACCAGTGAACTTTTCAATCATCTGAGACACATAGATGACATCCATCATATCTGAGAAGTTTGCAGCTTCAGCTGTGTAGACCCGCAACTGGTGGGCTAAGGTTAGTGCATTTGAGGCATTGATGGGCATCTGTCAGCAGATCAATGGAGATAAGTGTCAAAGCAGTCTAAGCTCCCTTTCCCCACCCCCCAAATATCCGACAATGTTTAATTTACAAAATGGGGAGATAGCTGGCTTAAAGCCTGCTTAGCTGCAGGGTGAAGTTATTTTGTCAGTTCTCCGATCTCAATGTAACAGAATATAAAAGGAAATAGCCACCACTTTTGGGAGAAGGACTGAGATCTGCCAATGCAGATGCCACCCTGTGAGTGTTCAAAGGATGTTGTCAAAGTGAAGTGATGATGATGATCAGGCCAGCCCAGTCAAGTGTGGTCTGCTGTAACTTGGAGGGCTGCAAGAAAGGGGCTCATGTATCCTGTGGTGTCATGTGGACCACAGGATTACAGACGGATGGACAAATGGGAGACATGGAATCTGTTGGGATTAATTGCTCTTGGTTAAAGAGGACTGCATGGTGGATAATTGAGAGAGAGACATACCAAAAATAATACAATGTGGGAAGCTGGAGATATATATGTATATATTTTTTAAAAAGCATGCTTTATGAAATGTTGCATATAAATAACAAACTCAAGGGCTAATTGTGTAAAATGCAGTATAGTAGGGAAAGATGTACAAAACATGAGCAGGGAAAGGCACGGCCTTAAACAATGAAGTATATGGGAAGGTATGTAGAGACGTTGTGACTTAATAGTACTGCTAAACCTGTAAAAAAAAATACATCACGGAAAGAAGTAAGTGGGTTAATGCAGTGCTGACATGGACCAGATGGATTTCTAAATCTCAGGTAGGTTAAGGGTAAATTCATACATAGCAAGCAGTGGAAAGGGCTCTCCACGTGCTTCAAAACAGTCACTTTGTCATTCTGTTTTGTATCCCTTGAGCCGCCCCAGAAAACCATCTCCTTCTTGGAATGAACCAGCAAGTCTTGGATAAAACTTGTGGGCATTTCTTGCTGCACCTTCTGAGTCGGTCTGCCTACCGTAGTAGCTGCGAAATGCTCACGGATAACCAGATGGAAAGAAAGAGGAATAAGCCCTCATTGTCCTACTCACCAGCACAAAGGTGTAGAGTACACGGGTGATATCATTGGTATACAAGCAGTGTGAATAGTCCCCTTCCTCCCAGTGGCCTGTGCGGTCACAGTGCCTCCATGCCTGCTTTTCATGGCCAGAGCCTACATTCCCAGAAGTGAAGGGATACTGGAGGCAGGATTGATAAGCAGTGATGCCAGCCAAGGTCCGGGGCCACCTAGCGCCAAAGAGGAGAAGACCACTTATGTCCATCTACTCTAATAGAGAGATCCCAGATCCCAGAAAAAAAAATGGCTTATGGAATCAACCAAGGGAAAGTGAAGGAATTATGGAGGATGGCATAAGAAGGCTGGAAAGTAGGAATAAGGTTTGGGGTGTGTGTGTGTGTGTGCAACTTTAGAGATAATGAGGCTCTACCATGTGGGGGAAAAGAAATTCCATTGCTTCAGCTCAGGGCTGGGAACATAGGAGGATGTCAAATGCCAATTATTTTGTGGAGTGATTTGTTTGCCTCTTGGAATGCTCTCCTTGGCTCAGCAGCTTCAACATCTGGATCAGAGAAAGTTGAGGCTGCTTCCCTCCTGTGCCAGCAGCAACAGCTGGATGGATTGAGCAAAGGCAAATGGAGATCAGAGACACTCCCCCACCTTGGATGCCATCTTTCAAAGCAAGCTTCTTTCTTGTCCCACAGCTCAAGCACGTTTTACATTTGGTAGGAAAAGGAAGACCTTAGTTTAGCACAGTGGTTCACAACCTTTTCTTCACCATGGACCTCCTTTAAATACATTCTGTGACCACAGATCATGGCCACAGACACCCCCCCCCAAGACTTAACTCAAGATTTAAACATTTTTTAAACATTTCTTTAAGCCTTCATGACCCCCTGTAATGGCATTACAGCCATCCCCCAGGGGTCCATGGACCGCAGATTGAGAACTCTGCCTTAGCACTAATGATCAAATCAGATCAAATGAAAAGCAGATCACTAGTTCTCTCCCTCCATCCTCTAAGAACTATCTTTCCTCCAGCAACTCCCTCCAAAAAAAACGAAAAGAAAAGAAAAGAGCATTTGAATATATTGGTCAGCAGTTCATGTATCTTACGGTGTAAATGACGAACAAGCTAGTATGAATCAGACACATAATTCCTTAGCTGTTTGGAAGCCAACAATTGAGGGGGGAGGCGTACTGGAGCTGTGCTGCTGATTGGTGTAGCAGGGGGGAAGGGTTTTTCTCCCACAATATGTTTATAATGAGCACCAAGACCCTTAAGGAGCATCGCTCCCCTTCTCAAAGGAGGCAAGAAGGAGTTTTGGGGTTGGGGAAAGAATATTTTCATGTGGAAGCTTAGAACGAGGAGCTGGGATTTTAATGTTACAAACTAGGTTCCCCCAAAGCACGGCACTAGCACACCGAGGCTAACAAGAGCAGATCAATACGTTCGACCTTCTTGATGGGACTTTTGGGCATGCAGTGGTTCAGTTAAAAAGTTTGCCAAGCTCTTGGAATCTTGATTCCCCCCCCCAGCAAGAAAAACCCTCTGGAATTGTGAAATGTAAGGAAAGGAAAGGAAAGGATAGGGTAAGGATAGGGAAGGGAAAGGAAGGGAAAGGAAAGAAAATATAAATATGCCATCCCTCCCTCCCTCATTGTATGGAATCCTCACCCCACCCCCCACCCCTTTCCGTAGTAAAATAAAATGCAATAAAATAAAATCCAGGAGTTGATTCCTAACCATCTCTTTATTCATTTGGCATTCAGTCAGGTTCCCGCCAGGGATTTCCTGAAAAGGAGGAATCTTGCAAAAACAGCTCTTGTGTACAACAGGCCAGGCCTTTGGTCCCCACTGGGATACCTGATTGGGCCACAGATGGGGAAGATCTTCCAACCCTCCGCTAGTCTGCTGCTGCGGCTGCTTTTCCTACGTCTAATCCCAGGCTCTATCCTGCTCATGCAGGCTACGGATGGAAGGAAGGGGGAAGGAGTTAGAAGACGGGCCCGCTGTTAATTTAAGCCACATTGACTGCACAGTAATTTATATTCCATCAAGACCCCGCCAAGGTTACAGCCGACTCCATGAGCCTTTTTTCTCCTGCCAGAAAAATTCCAACACCTCCTGTTTCTGGAGCCTGTCTGCACTGCCAGAGCGGGCCTCTCAGATGGCCTCCCTTGCAACAGATGCTTAATCATTCCCAGGCTTCAATTGCCAGCGATCCCAAATCCCTCGCTGACTTTGCCTTCCCTGGGAGGGGTGGGGGAGCTTTTGGCAATGGGATTCAGACAATCCATCAGCAGCTGCTCCTCCAACCCAGCCCTTGTCCAGCAGGGCTGAAAAGAGAGCAGAAGCTCAAAGGAAGCAGCTTCACCTTCCCATCTTCTCGGTGAAAGAGTGACGGGGGTCTCTCCTACGATTGCAATAAATGCTCTGCTCCTTTTGGGGTTGGTTTCCTGGGAAAAGCCAACTTCGGCTCTTCGCGGGAGATGCTGGTGAAGGGGTGCGCCTTCTGATTCCGGCCCTTGCCTGCAATTCTACTGCCAATGCACAAGAGGGCAGAGATGGGCAAATGAGAAGGAGATTCTCTTGAGTTTATGCAAGCAACTTTTGCTAGAAGAAGGGTGCCAGAAGTAGGCTGGTAGAGATTGAGGTAGCTCTGCTTTTCACGACGACGTGCTTCAACCCATGCAGAGATGCTGCTCTACCTCGGTTAAGCTCCTTGCCAGTTGAAAACACTTTATGGCCATGCTTTGAAGAAGTGCCTCTTTGAACCCATTGCCTCTTTCAAATATTTGCACAGTCCCAGAGACTTAACTCCTTGTACGTGACAGAGTGGGGGGGGGGGGGGAAAGTTTATGGCCATCCTTGTTTTCAGCAAAGTTCTCCATGTGTATAAAACTACAAGCCAAACACTCTTTAGAGTTTGTATGGCTCTTTGTTCTATCTTTTCCTCATTGATCATTTTTCCATGGCTGCAACTAATTAGGAAAAATTGGGTTTGCCAGACTCAAGTGTACTGGCTGTTCCCCAAATATTCAGCTTCAGTTTTTGTTTTGTTTTGTTTTTATTTCTTGGCTGCAGCTCACACTCTTGTTTCTTAAACCTTGAATCTTTCACTCTTTTATCTGTTTGGGATCCCCAACCCCTGGTCAATGAACCAACACCGGGCCGCGGCATGCCAGAAACTGGTCCATGCAAACAAGCGAAGCCCCATCTGCGGAATGCAGGCAGCACGAAAAACCGTGCACCCTCCGATCCGCAGAGAAACCTCTCTCCAGGGAACTGATCTCTGGTGCCCAAGAGGTTGGGGACCGCTGATGTAAGTTATCCTTTATTTCAAATGTCCAGCTTGTTTTTCTTCAAAAGTTGATTCTCCAGCAACCGAACACACAAAGGGATAGAGCAAAACTAAACGGTTCCCTGTTAAGACAATTTCTTCCCACATTGGCCAGTGCTAAATGAGTAGAACTCTGGACCAGCCTGGGGAACGTAGATGTTCAGTTCTGCTCGCGATAACAGCTTCTGCCACACTTTGGCCCCTACCTGAAGTCTCCACGGTTATTGGTAACCCGCTCCGGTGGGCAATACGAGGCTGAGGTCTCCAGCACAACAATCTCCACTTTCTTGCTAACGTTGCCCTGGGCAGTGGAGATGGTGCATTCCCATTCACCGCTAGCCGAGACATGGATGTTGGACAAGATGAGCTCACTGCAAACAGAGAGTGCTTTTAGAAGAGAACAGGGGCTGATGGTCAACCCATGTTGAGCAACCCATATTTCCTCTCGTTACATCACAGTCTTTACAGACAGAATTAGCAATGTATAGTTGCTGGGAACTGAAGCAGAAACCTAGGAAGAGGTGTGGACATGCTCACTGCATCTCTCAGTGCCTCCTTGAAGTACTGCCTTTTCCTAGGCTCACAGGGGGCTACATAATCCCAGGAATATACAGATCATATGCAGGCATCAACAGATCATACTGCATGACTAATTAAAATGCCTGCTTTCCTACCATGGTTGTGCAGGAGAAGGCATGGTTACTTTAAGGAGGGGATGAGACCTGTGGTAAGCATGCATCCATCTTTTCCAAAACATTTTTTATATTCTTGACTCAAATAGCTGCACATCCTAATAGAAAAGTTTTCAGAGTTCAATACAGAACAGATTTATTAGCAGCATTCAAGTAAGGTTAATCATTATAATGTCATACAGATCACCCAAACCTACAGGTATTTCCTTTGTAATGCCCTATGGAGGTCTTTAAAAATGGGGGAAGGTATACAGTATTTATTGGGTGGTTGGAAGTGACCAGACAGAATTCCAAAGTGAAGCAAAGGACAGAAATCTACTAAGTTATTTTCCAGTTAATCGATTTATTTACTGCCTTCTGGGTGAGTAGGATAAAAAGAACTACCTATATATTTAAACATAAAAGAATAATGCATTCAAATATCTACAAATGCCTGAAGGAATCAGCATATATTTTCAAGACTCTGAAAAGATAGCAGTGTGGGCACTGGGCAAATCAATTTGGGTGGGAATTCCAGAACAGGGTGCCACCACCAAGAAGGCAGCCACCAGTCTTCCTTCCAGGATCTTTTGCTTGGGATCAAGTCAAACCCAACTACAAAAAATGAGCTAAATGGTTATATGTCCATCCCTGTTCTCTGAAGTTATTGCTTATGTGTGAATCAATAAGACATTGTTTCTAAAGCTTAGTTCTTACTGGTGTTAGTCAACATCAATTCACCCACTGACTGTGTTGGTGGAAATCAACCTGCCCAGTGGCCAGGCTTTGCTAGACCAAAGACTGGAAACAGCCAGGAAAGAACTCTTCCCTCTTTGACCCACCCAGCTCATCCCCTAGTACCTTGTGATTAAAGTGCAATCGTGAACGAGACTATCCTCTAAGATGATGCCGCTAGGTTCATCTTCTTGCACCAGTGCATGGTTGTGATACCAGAGGATGTGTGTGCTGTTGTCCAGATAGGTGGCTGAACACTGGAAAGGGAGTCGGTCTCCTTGGAAGACAACTTGCCTCAAGGAGGGGATTAGCTGATGAGTGTGCAGCTCTGGGGACCCTTCTGTGGGTAAAAGAGAGAGAGAGAGAGAAAGAGAGAGAAGACCTTACTTAGGCTTTAGGGAAAGGGAGAGAAGAAAGCCTAAATCACTGGTGTCCTGGACCGTCTGACTGAAAGCTTCCTATCAAAAGGCCCACTTGGTCAGCAGTCAAAGTCAGTTATGCTCAACCCTTCAAAGAAAAGAAATCAATGCATCCAGAAGGACATACCCAGAATGCTTGTGCATATGTCTACTTGGATTTTTTTCTAAGATTTTTTTTAATCCTGCTTTTATTATTCCATTAATTCAATGTCCATACAGTTACTGCGCTTAAAAAAGAAAAAGAAAGAAAACTTGCTAAATTCTAAAGGTAAAAGGCAAAAAAGTAAAGGAGTTCCTGCAGATTTTACTCTTGCTAGTCATGCCCAACTATGTTCAGTGCTCGTCTTTGTTTCAAGACCATTGAGCCAGCGCTGTCCGAAGACATCTCCACGGAGCAGTGTTACCTTCCCACCATTTTATCTACTTGCATTTGCATACTTTCAAACTGCTAGGTTGGCACGAGCGGGGGGGCAAGGACGGGAGCTCACCCCATCGTGTGGAGCTCAGGACTTGAACCTGGACTTCCGGCTTTCCAGCCAACAAGCCCAGTGTCTTAACCACTGAGCTATCACTCTACCACGTTCTGCGTGAAGTCAACATGAAACTGTATGCTGAGTGAGGAGAATGTGTACAGACTGACCCAAGGACCACATGTTTCCAAAGCCGCCTGTCTGCTTTGCTGCTACACTACTCCCCGTCTGCCAATTTTTTGCAAAGTATCTGGGGATTGTACTTTACGGCACTGCTCATCTGAGTAAGATTCTGCTACTTCTAAGAGCTGCCAGCAAGGAAAAAATGTCTTTCCATCATGGATGGTAAAGGAGAGCCAGCTACTCAGGCTACACTGTGGGAAAGAAGAGCCATATTGAGGACTCCCATCGGCTGAGAGACGATGACCTCAAGAATTTTTCCCTGCAAGCATCCCGGAGGAATCATGTTGCTTTGCTTGACGTGGGAGCTGGGGGTGAGGTTTTTTTTGGTAAACCGCTCTGAAGTTCCCTTGGGGTTACAAAATGAAGTAGACACGCTTTACATGTTGAGCTGTCATCTTTCGGTAATCAAACCTGAGGAGACACCACTCCATCCCTTCACGGATAATCCATGCTAAGCGGTAATAGCATGCCAACCATCTGTTGAATGAAGGATGGAGTAGAAGAAGGGAAGTGTCCCTGAAGGAGAAAGTAGCATTGGACTACTGAACAAATCTCCTTTGCACACCAAGCAAACTCACTCACTCAGGAGGGTGCCTCACCACAGCGCAGTTGACTCTCTCTGATGTTTCGTAGTAGCTTCCCATGCAAATGGCTGGGGTAGACACACACCGTCTTATCAGATACCTGGACAGAATGGCTTTTGGACCAGGCTAGGACCCAGCGCAAATGGCAATCACAGGTCAGATATTCATTGGCAAAGTCACTGGAGAACAAGAGAAATGCAAATTGAAGAAGTAGTGCCGGTGGGGAAGATTTACACAGGAAAGAGCAGAAAGAGATGCCTGTCCACCCCTGGAGAACAACAACAACAACAAAAATAAAGCTCTAGCATCTTGAGGTAGCACAGTGGACATGGAAGAACCTTGTCCATAGCTGGGTGATGGCTTGGTCTGTTCTCCCCAGAGGGGCTTCAAAGGGGGAAAACAATGTGGCTGAGCATGGCTTTCCATGCAGAAAAACCCAGATGTCCCAGCAGCCCCAGCATCAATCACTTCAAAAAGTTAATTGCTTCCTCTCTGCTGTTTCCTTTGACCAACAAAACAAAACAAAACAAAACAAAATACTTACAGAACTTTCAGAGACAGCAACTCATCAAAGACTCCACTATGGAGGGTGGCAAAGATATTTCCTGATATGTTCCTGTCAAAGAGATGATATCAAAGTAAGATAAAACCTATGGGATCAGACCAAGAGGCCTACCTAAGTTGAGATTCATCGTGCTTCAGAGAAGTCTTTGGATGGTAGGAATCTTATTCTCTTTGCAACTCGTACTTGGAGAGAAACGCCCCTTCTCTGAATTTCACAGCTCCATAGAGCCCTCAAAGCAAATTAGTGTGTGTTTGTGTGTGTGTGTGTGTGTGTGTATGTATGTATGTATGTATATATAAATATAAATAAAATGTTTGTTAAAGCATTCAGAATACCCAGACACGGGACAAATCTTATTTCCTGTTTCAGCCTAGCTCAAGGCCATCTACGGGCAGTAGCCACAGCAGTGGCAGCTCATATTTGTGTAAATTTTTTGGCTGGCTATCAAAGAATAAAGGGAGACCAATATGATCATTTCAAACTTATTTGTTCTCATCAGTCAGCCAGCCATACCCTTCTGAGGTTCGAATCTCAGAAGGGTATGGCTGACTGATGAGAACAAATAAGTTTGAAATGATCATATCGGTCTCCCTTTATTCTTTGTTAGCAAGCCCAAAAAAAAATTACACACACACACACACACACACACACACACACACACACACACACACACATATTTACTGTGAACAAGGGAATGCAATGGGTTTAATTTATTTTTTTTTGGGGGGGAGGGCAAGAACAGAAGCCATGGCAGGAGACCATGCAGCATAAACATGTCCGATTGTTGTTGCTGTTTCTGACTGGAGTTCTCTCCTACAGAATCTATTGGGAGCTTGCAAAGAAGAACAGTACCATCCCAAGACCATCTGCTCTAGGGATGAGAATGTCTATCCGAGCCTCCCTAAGTTGCCCATTCCTAAAACAGCTGGATAGAGTACGAAAGAGAATGACTGCAAATAATGCCTGAGCTTTCTGGTTTTCTTATTCCCTTCCTATCCCTTGTCCCTTCTGTACCATTTCTTCCTTAATTAGTAAGCCTGAAGACAGGGACTTCTGTCTTTTATTGTTCTGTAAGTTCCTCTAGGAACGTTTCACAGAAAGTATCGGTATAAAAGCTAAAAGAAATTACTGTAAAATAACCAAGAGACTTGCTGGATCGGACCAAAGAGCCATCTCATCCAGCACCTTCCTGTCCTCTCCAATTGCCAACAAGCAGTCTAAGAGAACCCCAGAAACCCAAGACAGACGCCAGAGCAATTAAACTTCTTTCTACTCTTTTCTCCAACAACCCACTGCTTTTATCTTAAGGGTGAATCATCGTTATGACTAATAGCTGTAGATAACCAAGTTTAAGAATTTGTCTAAAGAACATCAATAAGTAAAAGTTGCCAAAATGTTTTTTTTTTATTATTATTATTGAAAGACCTGATGAGACTACAACGGTATGGGTGGTTGGGTTCATAAATCCATAGATCCCAATCTGAAGTATTTCTTATAAACCCCTCACCCTTCCCTTTCAAATTGGAGGATTCCCTGACAAAATAAGTTGAAAAGGAATAATGAAAGAAGAGCAAAACCATCATGCTTGGCCTTTGTGCTCAAGCAGTATTCTTTGAACCAGTCTTCTCCAACCAGAATATTTTTCAGTTACCGGTATGTGGACTTCAGCCATCAGAACTGTCACTCTTGGCCTTGCCAGGTGGGAACTCTGGATGGTGACCTTCACAGCTTTGGGGAGGATGCAGATTTCGGAAGACAGATGTGAGAAATGAGGGTTCCTGTTTCCAACACATGTACAGAGGCTCACAATCAAACCATACTTTCACCCATTGCCACTGAATACTCACAGACGGATAAGGCTGGGCAGTCCCCGGAAGAGGCCAAAGTTGAGGCAGCCAATGCGGTTGTTGGAGAGATCCCTGTGCAACAATGAGAAAAAGGGAGAGCCATAGACAAACCGTGAACAGTCATGGATATTAAGAGTATATTAAGAATATCTCTTCATGGGACATTTTAAAGTTGGCACAGGAGAGTCTGAGTTGGGCTGAAACACTTTGTATATCTTGAATTGTGTACTGAGCACATCTAAATGTCAGCATCTAGTTCTTCATTAATCTCAAAAAACTATGCAGAATCAGCATAGTTGGGAGAGTATTAGGAATGTTGAGATTAAAGGCTAGAGTGAAAAGTAACAACAAAAATCTCAACCAAAAAAAATGGCCAATCATTTTAGTATTGTTGACAAAACAACTGCATGGACATATCCATAAAATCATGAGAACCTTTTTTTAAAAAAAATGTGCACTTGAATGAGGATAACCAGCTAGGACCAGTGGAGAATTAAAGGATAGATTTGTTTTTTTCCAAATATGCTTTGCAATTACTTTTGGGAAAATAAACACCCAGCTCAGAAGATGGTGACCACATGCGTCTTTGTTGAAATTATCAGGAAACTGACACTTATAGTAAACAGTCAGGCATTATGAGTTATGGACAGATTACAGATTACTTAAAGTTTTTTGAAATGGCTCTGGGCTTGGATGTTAAGCAATTGAGGAGTGGGGGTGGGGAAATATGGGATTCATGTGTAAGTATAAAAGGTATCTTGGCGAATAAAGAATCAAGAGCAGGAAATTAGCTGTTCCGGAGAAGTTGAAACTATTACTTACAAGCGTTTCAGGTCCTGAAGACCCAGAAAAGCTCCAGGCTGAATGGTGCTAATCAAATTGTTCTTTAGGTCTCTGGGAAATATGGAAAAAAGAAACATAAGATGTTGCACTGAAGAATGGGTGGATTTTGTTCTTGCTAGATCCTTGAGGATAAGGGTCGAAACTTTCTCAAGGCTACTACTCTCTCTATTTTGTTTACAGCAATCAATATTTATTCAGTTCATGCTCACCAAAATTTAAAAGAACAAAACCCGAGTGAAGCAAACAAATACAATAGTACACTTAAAAACTAGCAAAATAAATTGCCTGTGATTTGTTGAGAAATTGATAACGGAGCCATATTTTTTCAGGCCTTATTTTCACGATGGAGAAAGGAAAACAGTAAGAAAAGTCCTGCTGGATTTTATTCAGTTTCCCCAAATGAATTCCTTCCAGAAGGGTTTCACAACCACAACTGACTTATTTGGGTCAGGCACAAAACAAAAAGGACCTTTTTATAAGATTGAAAATCTTTTATGGACTTTTTTTTGCTGAAAGTGAAGGGATGATTTATGGATTTGATGATTAAAAAAGGGCTAAACAAAGGGCCCGAAGGGATTTTTGTACAATTAAGGAAGAAGGTTAGGCCTAGGTTGCTAATTTCTGTTGCAAAGGAGATTGGAAAGTCACTTATTTTTCTGACTTTTGTTCTATTAGTTATTCTACTTTTTCCATTCTCTTTATTACTCTTTCTTCTCTCTTTTTCTTTTCAATTTGTCTTTTATTGCTTGAAGAACATCCTTCATAAAAATTATATATTGAACAACAAAAAAGAATTATTTTCTTGCCCATTTCTGGTAACATCACAGGAAGATGAACTGTTGCCCAAGAATATAAGGTATTTACTTATCTTTTGGATAAGTCCAGCTAATCCCTTGGATGTTCTTCCTCAGTGAACAAACTTCCTCATTGTTTGAAACCCATTGATGGATTCCCATCTTCTGAAGATAAGTTTCTCTTAGTTGTCCCATAGAGTCCAAAGGCCCCCTCTAACCTTAACCTCACATCAAAGAAGGTTTATAGCTGTAAGAAGGTCTGTTATTGTTCTGCAATTCATTAAGGATCACCATCAGGACTTCCCTTGTAATTGTAACTTCTTCCTACTCTCAGCTTATGCTACGCACTAAGAAAACAACAGTGCATACTCACGCCAACAAGCCCACCCAGACTTCATGACTTCTTGCCAAAAAGACTAGGACAGCAGCAATATCCTATGTTCCACAGAAAAAGAAAACAGCTCTTCTCATCTGCTAGCTTTGGGTGCTGCCTGTAAATTTTCCTAAACACTTCATACTTTCCAAGAAGAAGTATCCATTCAGTCATGTCCAACTTTTGGCGATTCTCTGGGTCAGGTCTCTCCAGGTCATCTGATCTTGCACTACTTCTTTGTGTTTTTTCTATGCTCTGGTTGGTGTCAGCTTTGATGGTGTGCAGCCACCGTGTTCTTTGAAGTCCTGGTTTCCTTCAGTGGAGGATACTCTGCCCTATTTACATAGAGAGTCTTGATAGATGCCATGCAAGATACGAATCCTAGTCAGAATTTTCCAGCATTGGTGGGTGGCATCAAAACCTGCTAATTTTTGTGTTGGGTCCGGTATATTTTTTTCCGAACAAAGGAAGAATAAGGATGGAGTAGAGCAGAGCCTGATGGGGATAGGGTGCTCTTTCACTAGAAACAAATATGACCAATGAGGGACCATCTGGAACAAAGCTACATGGATGAATATTAGGGGTAAGGCAGAAGATTTTATGGAATGGCCACAATTAATGTATGGAAATCACTTCCACAGGATCTCAGGCTCAGCAGCAACGTAGAAGGCTTGAAAAAGCATGTAAACAAATGCTTGATATATAACATTATTTATTGCTCTCCAAGCTTCCTCTTGGCCAATAGGTTCCAGAAAAATCCCATGCCATGAATGCCTTTGTCACTGTAAATCAGGAGCCATTACTTTCAACCTTATCAAGATCTGTAACACAAATTTATTACATCTTCCTTAACCCTTGGCCAAGCCATACACACTTTTTATCTTAATTATCTTTTAGCTGATCTGAATGATATATTATAGGAAAGTCATCAAGCTCTGTTTAATAGTCAGCAAGATCTGGCAAGACCTCACTAGGAACAGTTTTGGTTTGATTAAACATGCTCAAAGTTTAATAATAACAATAATTGTTAATTCTCCTGTTCAACTCTTAAAGAATAGAATAGAATAGAATAGAATAGAATAGAATAGAATAGAATAGAATAGAATAGAATAGAATAGAATAGAACAGAACAGAACAGAATAGAATAGAATAGAATAGAATAGAATAGAATAGCAAATAAAATGGAATGGAATGGAATGGAATAGAATAGAATAGAATAGAACAGAACAGAACAGAACAGAATAGAATAGAATAGCAAATAAAACGGAATGGAATGGAATGGAATGGAATGGAATGGAATGGAATAGAATAGAATAGAATAGAATAGAATATAACAGAACAGAACAGAACAGAACAGAACAGAACAGAATGAGAATAGAATGGAATAGAATAGAATAGAATAGAATAGAATAGAATAGAATAGAATAGAATAGAATAGAATCAGACTTGGAAGGGACCTTGGAGGTCTTCTAGTTGAACCCCCTGCTCAGGTAGAAAATTCTATACCATTTCAGACAAATAGTTGTCCAATCTCTTCTTTAAAACTTCCAGTGTTGGAGCATTCACAACTTCTGGAGGCAAGTTGTGCCACTGATTAATTGTTCTAGCTGTCAGGAAATTCACTGTCCAGAAGTGATGAATGCTCCAACACTGGAAGTTTTTAAGCAGAGATTGTATAACCATTTGTTTGAAATGGTATAGGGTTTCCTGCCTGAGCAAGGGGTTGGACTAGAAGACCTCCAAGGGTCCTTTCCAATTCTGTTATTCTATTCTATTCTATTCTATTCTATTCTATTCTATTCTATTCTATTCCATTCCATTCCATTCCATTCCATTCCATTCCATTCCATTCCATTCTATTCTATTCTATTCTATTCTATTCTATTCTATTCTATTCTATTCTATTCTATTCTATTCTATTCTATTCTATTCTATTCTATTCCATTCCATTCTATTCTATTCTATTCTCTGCTCTATTCATAATATATTACAATTAGTGGTGGATTGTTGGTGGGTAATCAAACTCTGCCTATTTTTGCAAGCAGTATCACAAAATTTAGCCATATTTAAAGAAATTACGTTGTACTGATCTGATAACAGCAATTGTACGTAGGAAAGGTTAACAAATAATTATTGCTCATCGCACAGTCAGCCAAATATTCAGACTGGATTCTAACCCTAACCCCAACCCTTCCCATTCACTTGGGATAGGCAGTTGTGGCTTTTTCATGGTGTTAAATAACAAATATAACAATTGGTATTATTGTTGGAGAAGGAGAAAGAGTCTGTCAAAGAAATCTGCCGTGTTTGTCTTTCCATGGGAACACAAACATGGAGATGTTGAGGAATCTTATATGGAAAAAAGATACGAAGCAGATTTTCCAAGTTTTTGGAAAAGTTGACTCAATTTTTACATCTAGAACAAAAAAGCCTAAATATTCATGTTCTTGCTGCGGATTCCAATAAAAGCAAAAGAGCAGGATGCCACATAAAACACTGTAAGGGGAGGGTCTCAGAGGTTTTGGAAAAACCTCCAAATTTATCTATCTTAAATCTGTTTTTAGAAATCAAAATTTGGGGGAGGGGTAGAGGTGGGAAACATACATTGAAATATGAACTCGTATGCACAGTAACTATGTGTTGCTTGAGAAAAAAAAAGGAAAACGAAAGAGAAACAGTACTTCGTGGGGTAGAGTTTTTGTGCTCTGTATGTAGCTTGGTTAAGCCAGCAAACTCATAAAATGCTGCAAAGTTTTGCTCCCGGAGAAAGCCACTGACCAACTCCTTGCCCTCTGTATGCCTATATGGAAATGATGTATACACTGCATTGAAGACCATGTTCAGTCAGCCTTTCTCCTCCCTCCCTCTCCTTCGCTCCAAGCTCTGGCAAAAGGACTGGTTCTTTCCTCTGCCAATTTTGCAATTCTGAAATGATAAGATCAGGTGATAAGATCAGGCTTTTCAAGTCTTGTGGACATGAAGCTATTGCTATTCTCTCCTCTTTCCTTTGCTCTGTTTGCCACACACACACACATACACACACACCGTTCTTTCCCCACCACCATACTCTGCAGGCTCTTGAGAAAGAAGGGATGAGTGCAGACCACATTGCCTGCAGCTGTTCCTCTAAATCATAAAACTGAAGAGAACAAAAGCAACCAGCCAACCCACCCTCCTAATCCCAAGGAGACAGCTGGATTTGGGAATGAGGAGTTCCAAACATTACCCCCCAAAAAACAAAAACCCACTTCTTCTAGTGCTGCCTGAGATGTACACATGCACGACACACCAGCCGCCAACGTGTGTACACAGAGGGTTACCTATTCCTGACAGAAGAGAGATCTTCCAACATTTTTGCAAACAAGAATAGCTGCCCTTGCAACTTTCTAGTTCTCAAAGAAGGAAGGAATAGGGGGCGGGTTCCCAAATGGTGTTCTTAAGGACCTGCACTTCATCGGTCATGCTATTTTATAGCATACTCTACTTCCCATGAGACAGAATGGACGGGCGAAGAGAGTACACCTCTATTTTTACCGTCTATGGAGATTCTCAGTCCTCCAGGTTATGGCTGAAAATGTTTCAGAACTGAAGAAGCTTCTCGGATGAGAAGCGAAACCTTTTCAAGGAAAAACCAAGAAAGTCCAGTTGCCTTTTGAAGAGCACCTTTGGGACTTCACTTCTCCTCCATATTTAGGTTGCCAGATCCTCACACAAGAGTTTCATGGACAAAAAAAAAATAAAAAAAAAAAAAATCCAGCAGAGCAAATGTAGCCACCATACCTCCCATGGCAATTTAGAGGATGAGAACTACAATTCCCAGAAGTAAGGCCAAGGGTGAAGGACCCTGGGAGTTGTAGTAGCACTGGGACAGGGGTGTCAAACTCAATTTCATTGAGGGCCGCATCAGCATTGCGGTTGCCCTCAGGGGGCCGGGTGGGTGTGGCCTGGGTGGGCGTGGCTAGAGTGCGTATGGCCTGCTGGGTGGTCGTGGCCAGCTCTACATTGTTCGCATCAAGGGTGCCTATGGGAGCCTGGGCAGGAGTGGGACAGATCTGAGGGTCTCTGGCAGAAGGAGGGTCTCTGGGCCAGGGCCAAGGCAGTTCCCTCACTGTTTCCAGGATGGCTTCGCGGGCCGCATGAAACCACTTCACGGGCCGGATCTGGCCCCCGGGCCTTGTGTTTGACATGTCTGCACTGGGACATCTGGCGTGTCTCCGCTAAGATTAGAGGGGCGCATTAAGAATCTCTGCTCATCCAGAAAACTGGGCGAATACAGGCAAGCGGCCTCTGCTCAGCCTGGATTTATTCATTGGATCTTTGCAAAGACAAAACTGGGAGTCAGAGGAGGAGGGTAGAAGGAGACCATGTGTCCTGTCTTTTGAATGAAGGGTGGAGTAAAAATGTTTCCAAAAAATCAGATTCGTTTCCGTTTTGGCATAGGTTCTTTCCAGCCCTGACTAGGAGCCATATATGGCCTGTGTTTAAATGAGATTTGATTTCAGAGAACTCATAACCAAAGAGAAACAAAGCTTGGATGGCTGGCAGTCTCCACCTAAAGAGGCAACTGTCCAACTGTGGAGAGGAGATAAGTTCTCTCTCTCTCTCTCTCTCTCTCTCTCTCTCTCTCTCTCTCTCTCTCTCTCTCTCTCTCTCTCTCTCTCTGTGTGTGTGTGTGTGTGTGTGTGTGTGAGTGTGTGTGTGTGTGTGAGAGAGAGAGAGAGAGAGAATGGCAAGAAATAAAAGCAGTTGACTTTAAGCCTTCCTTATGTTCTGGAACCAGTGCCAGTGAGGGATCACGTATGCGTGTAGGAACCTAGTAAAGGGCAGCTTCTAAGTCAAACTCTCGGTCCATCTAGCCTGACGTTGACCGGTAGCAGCTCTCTTAAGGTTTTAGGCACAAATTATTTTGGGAAAAGCTCAGATCTGAATTTGGATCTGTCTATAGAGCAGATATGCCACTCCTAAACTATAACCCTTTCTTGTTATCCTTGTTTTGCCCCAGTTTCTGAGATCTAATGCAGCTTGCAAGATGTGTAAGAGGACAGCCAAAACACTGGTTCTTCTCTTGTCTATGTGTCAGGTTGTTCTCTGGCTAGAAAAAGGACACCTACCAGCCAATAGAAAAATATAAGACCTTGAAGAACAACCTTTGATTCTTGCTCTTGCTTCTTGCCTGGTTTACTGCAATATGTCAGTTTCATCTATACAATTTAGCTGAGCCAGAATGTTTGAGCAAATCTACTTGGCTAGGATGGATCATAGCAATGTCTGGATCTAGGTAGCTTAATCTCCACAAATATGGGCTTTTTCAAGAGAGGTGGACTTCAACACAAGGATAGTTCCATGGTTGAATCTCTGATAAAAGCCTATTGGATGAGTGCCTTTTCTGTAGCAAGTAGGAATCTTGGCCTCTCCCAACTAATTCAGCAGAATAAAGGTCCTGTGATAGGTGTCCAAAGTAAGCTGTCTTGGAATGCTGGAATTCCAGTAGCTGCCTAACTATGCTAAGCATTGCTGTATCTACAGAAACATCTCAACGGAGAAGTCCAATTCACTATTATGAGTTGAACTGTAGATCACAGTACTCTTGCACTATGCCAGTGGTCTTCAAACTTGACCCTTTTATGACTTGTGGACTTCAACTCCCAGAATTCCTCAGCCAGCAGGATAAGGGCACAGCAGAGCCACCAGAAATGAATAACTGGAGTAAATCTTTGGGGCAAAGCTCTTTCTTCATCTGAAGCTGTCTTTAAAACATGTGATAAATCAGAATGAAGGGCCCTTGTTAATGCCATTACAAAGGGTTTTTGTCTGGTGCCCAGTTTGGAGGAAGCTCAAACATTTATCAACTCTCTTTCACAAAATATCATGGCAGGCTGCTGTGAAATTGCTGGAGACAAGAGACACCATAGTCATAGAGGAGGTGCAAATGACTTTCCACATAGGGCTTGCAGGTGAGGAGGAGGAGGAGGAGGAGGAGGAGGAGATCCAATATATTTAGTACAATTGTTCCTATTGTTCACATAGTCCAAATGGAAAAATCAACACATGGGATACACATAGCAATAGGATTCAGGGATCCTCCAACTTTTCAAAAATTCTGGTCAAATTATTGGGGGGGAAAAATCTTAGAGTTTTTAAATTCCCCAAACAATCCAAAGTTACCAAGTGCACAAGACAGAGCCATGGCAATGAAATCTGGGTGGATGTGAGATGGAATGGCACACATCTGCTAGAACCTTAAAAATCATCAGTTACCTGGGATACTTGATTTATTTATTCTCTTTTCCCATTTTTTTTTGGTTTTACTTTCCCCTTTAATCATTACTATTATAATTATACTGACTAGTTCACACAACCATGCAGTGGTTGGTTTAATCAGAATTATAATAATAATAATTACCTGGCTTTACACAACATGGCAGATACCATGATTAGATGCATGTATATCATACTAAGCTACAACCAACTCAACTATATTTAAGCTTATTCGGAGTCCAACTTTAAGTTTGCCATGGGAAACAGTCTAATACCCATACCCAAATGGAAAAATGCTAACTATGTCAAATGTGATATTGTTCTAAAGTTGCTGGCTTGAAGAAAGCCACCACACTCTAAGGTCTAAGGTCACTGGCAATTAAATAGCAGCTGGCTGGCCAGGAAAAAATGACTTGTCTTGCTTCAAGATGGTTAATGGGTGATGATTTCATGAAAACGAAAATGGTGGGGTGGGGTCAGCAAATCTATGCATCAACAAGCAACAAAGCAAAAAAAGGAACCACTTTTTCCAAGGTCAGGCTGCTAGATTTATGGCATGCATCTGGAAAGAGCAGCTGGAGATGGGATTTGTGAATTCAGCGGGCAGAGGAAGGAAAAGTCTCTACATTTCACAAGAAGGCAAGGGAGGGAAACTCTGAATGTGAGTGTGCATGCACAAACACAAACGGTTTATTTTTCTGGTGATGGGACTGGGGCAAATGGCACAAGCCCACCTGTGCTTTGAATAAGTTATTCATCTCTTTCAAGAGGCAGCGTCTAGGGTGGGAAACTTGAACATAAGCAGAAGTTTACCCCTTTTCAAGCCACACTTTATCTCATTCTTAGAGAGGCGAAAGACATGTTCCTAAAGCATTTCTCACAATGAGAGCCCTCAAAGATAGCTTTGACCTGTGACTCCCTCTACTCCAGGCCCCAAAACACTTCATGAGAAAACTGCCTAGCCCTGGTATAAGATTATCAGAGTTGGCCTATTTAAGCATTTTTTGACAACTCAAAGCCTTTAGTCTTTGAAGCCTCTGGTCCACGGGTAGGCAACCTTGGTTCTTTTAGGACTCGTGGACTTCAACTCCCAGAATTCCTGAGCCAGCACACACAAAGGAAGACATACACACATGCCTGCACTTTCTTTTTCGCCTCCGGCCTATGTTTCCCTTACTTTTTGAGTAAGGAAGAACACCAGAATCAGAAGAGAGTATTGATCCTTCAAAAACTGATGGACATTATCTGCACAATGTGCAACTTCCTTTAATTTCTGTTCACTTAGGCCAGTGATGGCAAACCTTTTAAGAGACTGAGTGCCCAAACTGCAACCCAAAACCCAGTTATGTATCGTCGGGTGCCGGGTGGGCGTGGCCCATTGGGTGGGTGTGGCCAATTGGGTGGGCGTAGCCCATTGGGTGGGCGTGGCTGCGGTGGTAACGGCAGACTGGGTGGGACTAAAAAGTTCATTCAATCAATTCCAACTTTGCGAGATCTTTTTTTCCCCACGAGAAGTTGAAATTGATTGATTGAAACTGGGTTTTTTTGCACACGGCGGCGGAGGCCTAAAGCGTAAAGGTTTTTATAAAACCCAGCTGAAGGCCTAGGACAGGGGCGACGGGGCGCGTGCCCACAGAGAGGGCTCTGTGTGCCACCTGTGGCACGCGTGCCGTAGGTTTGCCACCACGGACTTAGGCAAAACTGTTTGAGAAGGCAAGCTCATTAATTAAGAAAGCTGAAGGCTAAATGAGAAGTTTAGCTGTCCGAAAGCCAAGATTTTGCTTTAGATGTGATGTTAAGCTGTTGCTAAACTTCCTTGAACTTTCTTTCCTGAGATATCTTAACTGATCTTATGACAATGTCCTTGCAAGGTAGGTCTATGTTATTTCTCGGCCAAAGAGGTTAAATGCATTAAAGAGAAGGGTAGCAGATGCTGAGAGATTTTACTTCTGCTAAAATCCCATCTCTTGTATGGCTTTGTGATGCCTGTGATCCGTTGCAATGATGAGACGAGTTACTAAAACTTCATCTGTAACAAAGGACAGTGTGGTTGTGTCTTCTCCATTCTTACAAAACTTGGATCACATAAATGTCGAAAATAGGCAGAACCCTTAACGAAATCCAAGAAACCGATCACAGGATTCCTGCCAACTTTTTCCAACTTTTTCCTCCCACCACCCAGAGCTAAGGAATATCATCAGAAAAAAAAGGAAGAGGTTGTGTCCCTCTGTAATTTCGGCTCTGCATCCTGCCTTATCCCTCTTCATTTCCTTCCATTCCTGCCAAACAGCTGCTGCATTTCACGACACACAGCATCGTGAGAGCAGTGATTTGTAGCTCATTTATAAAAACAAGCCGCCGCCCCCCCAAATACAAACATTTATTTCTCAGTATTTGGTGGGATTAAGCTAAGATAGCAGACCTTTTCAACTTAAACTGTTGACACTAGCCAGTGCAAAACCAATGGTAAATTATGATGCAAAGGTTAGGTTTAAGGCAGGTTTGCTGTGCAAAGCCAGGGACAGTTTTTCAAATGATCTGAGTATGGTGGTGCAGAAAAAGAGAGACCAAGTTGGGGGAAAAAATGTTACAGTATTAGATTTCGCAATAGCTGGAATATAATTCTGCATTTGGTTAGCCCATTAGTTTATTTTCCCATGCAAAAATGACAGTGCTTCTGGACCGTAACCATATACTGAATCCTGGCTGATTGAGGACAATATGGGATTACTATATAACAAAACAAAACAAAACAAAATGTTGGTGTCTCACAGGAACCCCCAAGCCTTGCTGCAGTACATGGGGACAACAACAAGTTTAAGAGAGCATTTTCTCAGTTAAAAAGTAACTTCTACAGCACATTCAGTCATCATGATGGATGCCAGTTTGAAAAAAAAAGCCTAGAAAATGGGGGAAAGAGTATCCATTTTAGAAGAAACAGACTTCACAAGCTATGGATACTGTACTATAATATTTTGTGGTAGTGTCCTCCACAGCCTCTATCACTGATAGTTCAAATGGCAGTATGAGCAAGGTTAACAATAACCAAGTTATCCTTCCTCTGTGCTATTGATCTAAATCGCACATATGTGAGTATCAGATGAAGCAGTCCAAGATCTAAACCCAAGAATTCATGACTCAGGGCTAGTAGAAAAATAGAGTGATTTTCAAAAGAGATGGTGGATTTGTCCAACCTCAACAGTTCAGGCTGAGTATCCCAAAGATGCTGTTTTATGGAGGCAACTGGACTTTCTTGTTTTTCTTTGAAGACGTTCCGCTTCTCATCCAAGAAGCTTCTTCAGCTCTGACGGGATGGTGGGGAATGGAAGAGTTTATATTCCTTGCAGACAGCTGGTCATTTGCATTCTACTTCAGGCTGGGTAGTGTTCTCCTCACATTTGACTCTATGGATTAGTCAGTGAGATGTGTTGAGAAATTGCTGCTAATATCTACTGTAGCCCAAAACAGACAGGTGTTGCTTCTGGAAGTTGCTGTACTATATAGGAGACATGATGTAATTCACAGGTGGAAAGCCACATCTATATAGTCAGAAGGATGGAAGGCTGAGTCAACCTTGAGCCTGGTGGGACTCAAACCTGCACTAATTGCAGGCAGCTGGTGCATTTGGGGACAAAATAAGGACGCTTCCTCTGAGACTCTTCATTTCTGGGTCGAGCTTATAAGGGTTGGGAAGGATCTCCATATGAAATCCACATGAGAAAATTATGGGTAAGAAAAGAGCTCTAGCAATTGGCGTATCATGTAGCCCATTGAAACATGTCACTTAAAAGGATGAAGACTGCTTCACATGACTGGTGTGGTTAACCAGCTATCCTTTACTCCAGAGGTCTCCAAACGTGGCAACTTTAAGTCTTGAGGACTTCAAGTCCTCTGCCAGCCATGCTGGGGAATTCTGGAAGTTGAAGTCCACTAGTCTTAAAGTTTCCAAGTTTGGAGATCCCTGCTTTACTCCACTGCCTGGTTAAGTTAATCCTCAACTCTCCTCTGAGTTTTAGGATAGACTCTTCTTGATTGCGCTCATGAAGGCCTTCATTTCCAAACAGGGGAGAAGACTGCTGGGCCTTAGATCAGACATGTTAAACACAAGGCCCGGGGGCCGGATCCGGCCCGCGAAGTGGTTTCATATGGCCCGCAAAGCCATCCTGGAAACAGTGAGGGAATGGCCCCCACTGCCTTGGCCCTGAGACACTCCTGCCAGAGACCCTCAGATCTGTCCCACTCCTGCCCAGGCCCCCATAGGCACCCTTGATGCGAACGATGTAGAGCTGGCCACATCCACCCAGCAGGCCATATGCACTCTAGCCATGCCCACACAGCAGGCCACGCCCACCCTGGCCACACCCACCCGGACCCCTGAGGGCAACTGCAATGCTGATGCAGCCCTCAATGAAATTGAGTTTGACACCCCTGCCTTAGATGAAAGAAGCTCCCATCTCAGAACATCCAGCTGCAAGGGAAAATGTTTTCAGCACATGTTCTGGGGAAATCCAGCAACAAGTAGCGTATACCAGCTAGGCCAGGAACCGACCCACAAAGCCCACATAAAAAAGCCCACATGAAAAACAGAACAAAGACTGTCCTGTTTTCCATAGCTGAAAAATAATTTCCTTTGGAAGAGGGGGCCCAGAACTCCACAGTCACTGTGTTTTCTGATGAGGTTAGATGGTGGACTTCTTTCTCCTTGCTTAAAGGCCCTCTTTGTGTCCTGGAATGGGGGTGGAGAGCATTAGTTCATCACATTATCAGGGCTGTGACTGTCACTAAGGAATCCCCTTTTTAACAGCAGGTGTTTTTTTGCCAGCACTTGCTTGGAAGAAAAAAGTATCTAACCATGGCTGGTTTCACACAGCTGCTAAACACTTTAGCCAGCCTAACAGTATTTTATAAATTGAGATTCCATGTTTCTTGAGAGACCAGAAGTTCTGAGATAGATTGTCCTGGGCCCAATCAGCAGTCCTGAGTTCAGACTATTCCTTGACCAGGTCTCCTTCTGTCTCTTTTTCACAGTGGAAAAGGCATACTAAATGAGAATAGGGATTTATTAAGAACAGTCAACATCCCAGTTGAAAACGTGAGTATTTCTGGTAAACAGAAATGTTTACACTGTACAAAACAGAGGCTGTTTCTATTACCTAATAAGGATGAGCTACAAGTGAAGAGGCTTGCTTACAACATCTCCCCTTGGGATTTAACCAAAGATGGAAAGGGCCTAGGGAAGGTGCAAACTTAATTTTTAAGCCACACTTGTTCTCAGGAAGTCTTTAAAGGCAGTCTTCCAAAGAAAGATAAGACGATTCCATTGTTTGTCCTTGTAGACTATGCCTTCAGAACATGCCTGATGATTTTGATTCCGCTTGTTATCTAGGCTTTACATGAAGCATGGGTTGGTCCTTCAGCAAAACCTGACATTGTAAGTAAAACATAAGCTGAAAGCAAACACTGATATTATTTCAAAAACAATTTGTAAAATAATAACAGCAACAATAAAAAGAATCATTTGTTTACAGCTTCATAGAACACATATTAACACTGTAATAATGGCCAGGTATAGAGGGTGGTGCTGAAGAAACAGCTCCTTGTCACCTGGGCAAAGTTTGGATAGGTACAATATACAAGCCAAAGAGTAAGGCAAATTCAAGAACTACCAGTGTTTGTGTGTGTGTGTCTGTGTGCCTGCGTGCGTGCCTACGTGTGCATGCAGGCACGTTAGAGATAAGAACTCTGTAACTGATGATGAACAATCAATAGAAATAGAAATAATCCACTACTTTTAGACCAGTGGATACATGCCATATTATAACTCAGCCATTCCCCTGGTTAACTGTTCTAACTGTTAGGAAATTCCTCTTTAGTTCTAGGTTGTTTCTGTCCTTGATTACTGTAGTTTTCACCCATTGTTTCTTGTCTTGCCTTCAGGTGCTTTGGAAAATAAGTTGACCCCCTCTTCTTAGTGGCAGCCCCTAAAATATTGGAACACTGCTATCATGTCATCCCTAGTCCTTCTTTTCACTAGACTAGACACACCCAATTCCTGCAACCGTTCTTCGTATGTTTTAGCCTCCAGCCCTCTAATTCTGTAACTATCCAGACATCAATCATTGTTAAGTCTAGAGGCAACTCCAGCTATCTCTCCCTCCAATGCTGTTCAAAATAAATGCAGTCTTTAGCTCTATCTGGTTCCTTCCACACTGGGCTTGGATGAGCCCATTTCTGCTATGGACCCTCTGGGACGGGACAAGCTTGAACCTTCCCACAAGGAGTTAATACATTTGCAACCTCCCTCTCAAGGAAAGCCTATTGGCAATGAGCTCCCACAATGGGCTTGGACTCAACAAATTTGGACAGAAACCAGAGATTTCCATTGTCTGAACATAAACATCTTATGATAGTACAAACTCCCACTGCCTCGATCCCATGGGATTTTAACTCTAACATTCCACCAGCATAAATAAGGGAAAGCAAAGTTGCAGAACCAATGGGGCACATTCTGCTGAGTTCCATCCTTGTGGGAATTATGGAGAGGCCACTGCAGGCACTGGGAATGAGCACTTGATAATAACTGACATTCCTTGATCAGCTGCAGATGAATGCAAGCAGCTGCCATCTCCACAACTGGCATGCTGGCAGGGGAATTCTGGGACCTGTAGTCCACAGGTTGCCAAGTTTGGAGAGCCCCAAGGTAGAGCTGAGTAGAAAAACATTCCTGCCCTTATTTCCTACCAGTTCTTGTTTAGTTGGAGAAAAGAGTATTTCCTTTTTAAATGTCTTGCGTAGTGAACGCTGCAACAAAGTTCTCTGGGATGGAATACAATACCAATTTTATGACCGAGAGGCTAAAAGGTACAGTAAGAATACTTTGGCTTTCCCTGTTCTTCCTCCAGTGGTCTGCAACTGCACCTCTTTGGGGGGGGTGTTTTTTTAAAAAAATAATGGTGAAAAGCAGTGGGGGGAAAAATGCTTATGAAACCAATACCAAATGGTTGTGATATTTTCTGCCCCCTTTACTACTGATCAACATTACCGAGAAAACTACCGGGAGAAATGTGAAAAAGATGAAAAGTGTTGTTTGTATCTTCAAATTCCCTAGGAAGAAGTGGAAAAACAGAAGCTTCTTTCAAATGGGATGAAAAGTTTTGAAGAAAAAAAAAAGAACTGTATGGTGTAATTTGGCACGTCATTAAGATGATCTACAGCTTGTGAAAATACAAGGAACAGATTGCCCAGAAAATGTTCATGTTCATGTACATATGATCCTTCCACATGGAGACAAGTTGATTCTGATTTTCCTTATCCATTCGTTTTTTCAAAGATCATCATCTGCACAGGAATGCATTTTATAGAGCAATATAAATGATTTAAAACGATGTTTTCCTGAGTTTTTGATTCCCCACCCCCAGGGTGGTGAAGCTAACTATTTCCTCTCTGCTTAGACTGTGCCTCTCTGTCTTCACCTCTGTTTATATGACATTTTCATTCATAAGCAAAAGCCATAACAAAAAAAAGGAGAGGAGGGGAGGGGAGGAGGGGGAACGATAAGGCTCTGGCATCTAGCTTACTTAGTATAAGTGACTTTTGGAAATAAATGCACCCCAGATGCATGAACGACCCCACCCACCACCAAATTATAATGCATCGCGAACTAAGTTAAGAAGCAATTATCATTCTAAAAGCCAGAATACTAAAAATGCACGTAAGCTAAAACGTTCGCTGAAGCATTCCTCAGAAATAGTAAATAAACGGCTGGAATGCTCAATGTATGTTCAATGTATAAACAAAAGGAAAATGCTTACATTCTATTCTATCCTTTTTTTTTCTTTTCTTTTTTTTTACTGCTAAGAAACGTTCAGGAATGAATGAATTCTCTGTGGTGCAGCTGCTCAATCAATCAAGCTTTTCATTTTGATTTCTTTTCTTCTTTTTTTTTTAAAAAAAAAGAGTCCCCAAGGATTCTTTGAGAGCCCAAAACTTTTCACTGCCAGCTTCTATATGTTCCTATATATTTTAAACACTGCTAGTGAAAGGCTAGCCAGGAACAAGGCATTTTAACATTTATCTTCTGTTGGAGGTGATCAGAGGTTTTGGGTGGACCGAATGGACTGTTGACGATGTTGTGCGCTCTCCAACCGCAAGACGTTTCTGAGGTTTGCAGTGTGATGCCACAACTAATAATCACCTATTAGCTCATCAACACCATTTCTTCATGAAACATTTACCCGTGACTGGGATAGGATAGCCCTTGACTTGCAACTTTTCATTGGGGGACCATTCAAACTTACAGTGGCACTGAAAAAAGTGCTGCAATGGTGATAAATGTGAAAAGAGGTCATCAGTCACTTTTTTTCAGAGAAACGGAGAGAACCACATCTCCTTTTAGCACCTCATTCTAGAAAAGCACTGGAAATCCTGACCAGTTGTCTAGATTTAACAGGGGTAGGCAACCTTGGCTCTTTTACGACTTGTGGACTTCAACTCCCAGAATTCCTGAGCCAGCCACGCTGAAGGGAAAAGGAGAGGTTTCCAAGCTGAGCTACGCTGGCTCAGGAATTCTGGGAGTTGAAGTCCACGAGTCATAAAAGAGCCAAGGTTGCTAGAAGACCTTCTGACAGGAAAAGGGCAAACAGACTGAAACATATTTAGAGAATTCATGAGTTCCTTTGTTTGGGAATTCTTTTGATTGACCATCTTGGAGATTGTTTTAGGCTCAGCACTGTCTACAAAGAGGTCACCAGAGTTGACAGCCAGGATTAGCTAGAAATGTTTTTTCACCTGCTTCTGCTTTGCTGGGTGGGCATAGACTCTCTTCACCCGTATTTTGTCATAGAGCACTACTCCGGCTAACCATCTGCATTAATAGATGGGTAGAGGTGTTTATAAAGAGACTCCAGCCTCTACAGTCTTCTGCCTTTTTTTATGTGTGGAAAAACCTGCTCCCTTAATTCGAGGCAGTTTGTTTGGAGAAGAGGTAAAGGGAGTGCAACCTAGCCCTCTCTCTTCCCAATAAAACACCAAGGACACATTAGCAAACATGGCTTCGTGCCTCCCGGCTCTCCTGTTTCCCAGAGCAGAAAGTTAATGATGATTTTCACCCAGCCAGAGCTGCCAGTCTCTGTTTACAGAGGGTGGGATCCGTTCAGCAGGAAAGCAACTTTGGTTTCAAATTCTGTGTAAGCTTGATTTCAACTCCTTCCCTGCCCACAGGAAAGGAATGACTTCAGCATTCACTTGCCTGGGCCACTGGCTCTGCTTTCCCCTCTCCAGTTTCCACCTAAGGGGCCTAAAGCAACAAAATAAGTCACAGTGATAGGAATGCACTTCTCTGCAATTAATTGTACCCATGTTCATGCCAGTTTGGCATCTCTTTAGAAGAAAAATAAAATAAACAGATACTAAAGGTGCATAACAAGGTACCTATATATGGATGCCAAATGGTTACTTCAATCCATAATTAATGAACTTCTACCACTTATAATGATGAAACGTCTGGCATGGATTATTCCATACTGTACATCTCTACCTGATAATATGGCAAATAATGACTAGAAAGGAGAATTGTGGCAGTGGGAACACATGCCCCAAACCTGCAAATCGTAACTGGAAGTCTGTCCACAATTCTTCTTCTGCGGATTCATTCCAATTTAGCTCCCCTCTTCCGCCTCCTCAATCCTAAAATGGCCAATTAATTAAAATAAAAATCATTTATGGGGATCATAGAGATATAATACAGATTTCAAAAACATGCCTATCCATGTTTTAGGCTCTGAGTGAGAGCTAACTCATTTCTAGTCACACATACTGTAATTGTAATTGAGTTTATCTGTCCTGGGACAGCTGGTTACTATCAGCCAACACATATTTACAAGTTCAGTGTGAGAGTTCACAGTTGTCACTTTCCATCAAAATTAACCCCATAAATTACTCAGAAGGCCTTTACAAATTTCTTAAACTCTATTTCCTTCCCAGGGAAAAATCAGAGGTTAAAATGCCCTTTGATCCTAATTTTGTTGGGTATTATGAGCAATTCCAATGTATGGCAGTGAAAGCTGGACCATAAAAAAGGCTGAGCGCCAAAGAATTGAGGCCTTTGAACTATGGTGCTGGAGAAGACTCCTGCAAGTCCCTTGGACTGCAAGACGATCAAACCGGTCAGTCCTAGTGGAGATAACCCTGACTGCTCTTTAGAAGGCCAGATCCTGAAGCTAAAACTCAAATACTTTGGCCACCTAATGAGAAGGAAGGACTCACTGGAGAAGAGCCTCATGCTGGGAAAGATTGAGGGCAATAGAAGAAGGGGACGACAGAGAATGAGGTGGCTGGATGGAGTCACTGAAGCAGTAGGCGTGAGCTTAAATGGACTCCAGAAGATGGTAGAGGACAGGAAGGCCTGGAGGAACGCTGTCCATAGGGTCGCGATGGGTCGGACACGACTTTGCAACTAACAACAACAACAACAACAAATTATGAGCAAAGAAACCCCTTGCATACATTATGCTTCTTTTAGTTGCAGCAAATGAAAACATAAAGAAATAAATTTCTCTGCTAATCAAGGAAAACATGATAAAATATGAATTGTATTGATTCTGGGCAAGTATTATAAATATTAAAGCTAATGGTAATGACCATCTTCTGCAAAATTAGGGCTATACTGGAAATTCCTTCTGCTTTTTTTGTTAATCATTCTTCAGTTAGAAGGAAAATATCGGTTGCAAACTCTTTCACACAACAAAAGAAGACTGTTCTGGAATTCTAATTGGTAGATTATTGGATTCTGGTATATACCTTAATTCAGTGATTCTCAACCTTTTCTTCATCACGGACCCCCTTTAAATACCTTTTGTAGCCACAGACCCTGGCCACAGACCACCAAGATTTTAACTCAAGATTTAAAGCATTAGACTGCATCAAGCCTTCGCGGACCCCGTGTAACGACATGGCAAATCCCCAGAGCCCCGCGGACCACAGGCTGCCTTAGTGAAAAATGTGAGTGAGTCTCTTCAGCAAGGTGCTGTTTTCCTGGATTTCCACTTTTCAGGTAAATCCCAGGAGAAGGCAATAACAGGAAGTTCTTCCCATGATCCCCACCTCCTCCCATCAAAAAATATGAGAAGCCAGAATGAAAAGATGCACGAGTGACAAAAACCAAACATACAAGCACATCCTGCATTTTTGCAATAATAAACTTCAGAACACCGACCAAACAAATGTGAAGATAAGTGTACAGAGCTTTCCCCTGCAAATGAGATACAAAAAAAGAAGTGTTTCTCTCTCCCCACCCCAAGGGAAGAAAAATTTCAGGAATTAACAAGACAGGTTTTGGCTGACTATGAAGAAAACTAACAGTCAATTCTAAGTATGTTTGATCTGATTAAGCTTCAGTACTCCGATTTTTCTTCAATCAGGTTTAACTGAGGGGTAGAACGCCAGAGCAATTGTACCTTGCTCTAGTCCAGATTTTCCTGTTCAATTTCTTGGTGACTAGAGGTTGTCCTCAACTTGCAATAGTTCGTTTGTAACCAGCAAAGTCAACGGGGAAGTTAGATTCATAGGTTACTAACTTAACTGCAGTGATTCACTTAACAACTTGGGTGAGAAAGGTCATAAAGTGGGATCAAATTCACTTAACAAATGTCTTGCTTAGCAACAGAAATTTGGGGCTCATTTATGCTTGTAAGTCGAGGACTAGCTGTATTTGTTCAGGAATGTACTTTTTAAAAGTTTATCTCCTGCCTCCTTCAGAAGATGACTAAATAAGTTTCTGTGGTTCTAAACTGTGCTCGGTGTTTGGAAGACCATACCCCTTTCAAATGTCTCTTTAAAAAAAAGAGAGAGAATTAAACCAACAAACAGTAAGAGTAGAAACAGATGACCACTAACAACATCCCAACCACTTAAAAAAAGGCAGCCTCTAACTACAGGTTAATAGAAGGGCCCATAGATATCAGCCATGCATTGAAGCTGAACGTGATTATGGTTTTACAGCCTCTCAGAAGCTGGGGAAGGATCTCTGCTTAAGGAAACTGTTTGCTGATTTAGCAGTTGGTGGGGGAAATTCAGTATTGAATGTCTCCGTATCCCCAATAACAATCTGCATTACAAAAGACATGCATTTATAATCAAAGGACTGGATCCAAACTTAGAGGCAACCCTGTGCAACCAAGGTGGTTTAAAAGAGTTCCAACTCATTTTTGTAGTCTGTTTTAAATGTGCATTCACAGAGGGATAGAATCGAGATCACGTGAGATATTAGTACCACTTTATAAAGCCTTAGTAAGGCAACACCTGGAATACTGCATCCAGTTTTGGCCCCCCCATTATAAAAACTATGTTGAGACTTTGGAAAGAGTCTAGAGAAGAGCGACAAAGATGTTTAGGACGATGGAGGCTAAACCATATACAGAATGGTTGCAGGAATTGGGTATGTGTAGTCTAGTGAAAAGAAGGACTAGGAGAGATATGATAGCAGTGTTTCAATATCTGAGGGGCTGCCACAAGGAAGAGGGGGTCAAACTATTTTCCAAAGGACCAGGAAACAAGACAAGAACAGCGGAAGGAAGCTAACCAAGGAGAGAAGCAACCTAGAATGAAGGAGAAATTTCCTGACAGTGAGAACAATTAACCAGTGGAAGGGCTTGCCTTCAGAAGTTGTGGGTGCTCCATCATTGGAGGCTTTTAAGAAGAGACTGGATAGCCACTGGTCTGAAATGGTGTAGAGTCTCCTGCTTGAGCAGGGGGTTGGACTAGAAGACCTTCATGCTCCCTTCCAACTCTGTTATACTGTTAAGTACATCTGAGTATGACTACATCTTTTTAAGAGGTCAGAGTCACACAAAGTTAATCTTACAGCCTCCTTTTTTTTTCCTTCCAGGGTTCTTAGTCCATTGAAGTCCAGGAAATCCAAGACTGTGTGGGGAAACCCCAAATTCTAAAATAATTCTTGGGATGAGGTTTTCACTGGTTGCGTTTTCAAGAAGGAATAGTAAAATGACTCATATGTATGTATGTATGTATGTATGTATGTTAAGTATTTGTTAAGTATTTTAGAATACCTTGCAAGGCCCAAATACGGGCCAAATCTTATTGCCTGTATCAGCCTAACCTAAAGCCATCCACAAGCTGTAGTCACAACTGTGACAACTCATTATTTGTGTAAATTTTTTTGGATTGCTAACAAAGAATTAAAGGGAGACTGATATGGCCATTTCAAACTCATTTGTTCTCATAAGTCAGCCATACTCTTCTTAACCTCTAGGCCACAGGCTCTTTCTCGCTTTGTTAGCTGAGAGGCAAGGGAGATATGTGTTAAGGTTAAACAACTGCCTAATGTGCAATCGGCCCAGGTTCGAATCTCAGAAGGGTATGGCTGACTGATGAGAACAAATGAGTTTGAAATGGCCATATCAGTCTCCCTTTCTTTGTTAGCAATCCAAAAAAATTACACACACACACCAGTCTGCTTCTATTGTCCACATTTCCTTTCTAAGAACACACTGGAACAAGAGTGCAAAACAAAACAAATTCCTCGTATGATTTCAAAAAGTTTTTTTCTAATCATAAGATGCACTATACTTTTTGATATTGATATAGATATGAATGCAGCTCTAAAAGCTGAACTGGGATCAAAAGCCTTCGCTCAGGAGCAGAATCTGCAGCTTCTTCTGTACTGGAGCAATGAATGAAGTCCCTTCTCAGACACACAGAACCCACTGAGACCCTGGTTCACCACGCAAAAAGAGATTTGGTCTGGAAAGCTGACTTGAAGACGCTCAGCAATTATTGAGAGAACAAGCGGGTTAATGTTTCGAAAGATGTAATTAGCAAACAGGAAATGCCATTTACTTTGCCATGAAACAGAACTTGTTCTGGCTGAAGTGATCCCAGACTTGGGTGTGGGATAATGCAACTTAAAACCAGATTTCACTGTTAAACAGGGATTTGCATGTTTGAAACGCTGGGTCTGGTTATCGGGTTGATTACTTCAAGAGCAGGTAAAAAGAAAGAACTGTCTACATTTCAAAAAGCATGCTGGGATTAGCCTTCCAGGAGCAAATGGCCATGGCATGCCCCATATAAAGGTAGTCCTTGACTTCACAAGTAGGGCCAGAAAGTGGTTGTTAAGTCAGCCATGGCTGGCTTTAGGACCCTTTTGCCACGGTTGTTAATTGAATCACTGCAATTGTTATGTGACTCATGCGGTCATTGTATGAATCTGGCTTCCCCCATTGACTGTGCTTGCCAGAAGCCATTTGGGAAGGTCTAAAATGGTGATCACATGACCCCATCATAAATACATATTGGTTGCCAAGCACCCGTATTTTTGATCATATGGGGATGGTCCAGAAATTGTCAATAGGAAAACCTGTCGTACGTTTCTGGGGTTTTTTTAGGTGCCTTTGTAACTTTGAATGGTGGCTAAATGAATGAGTGTAAATCAAGGACTACTTGCTCAGGGGTATCCAGTAGAAGAATTCCATGTAGGTGGGGATGACAAGATCCCAAAGAAAAAGTCCCAGTGTAGGAATTCCATCACAAGCTCTGGGACTTCGTCGAAGCATGGAAAGGCAGGGAAATTATATACCACTGGAAGGATGACTGCACAAAGATAGGGCATTCCCACGTAATATTTGACCTGCTTATGCCTAAATAAATGCGCAGACTCCACCGAAAGAATTTCACTGAAACTCTCTTCTTGAAATGATAGGATAAAGCAGGGTCCCCAACTCTGGCGACTTTAAGACCTGTGGACTTCAACTCCCAGAATTCCCCAATTCCGGGAGTTGAACCACAGGTCTTAAAGTTGCCAAGGTTGGGGACCCCTGTGATAAGGGACAGTCTCATTCACCCAACTGAATAAAGACTTGATAAGGGGAGGTGGGGGGGGGAAATGCACAACTGAATGGTTTTCATTTGGCACTCTGTGCTCGCGACTACTCCAAACTTTGCCCAGTTTTTCCGGAAAGGGAAACGCAACCAGTGCACACAGGAGGCCCACGCCAGTCCACATTTTTGCTTCACAGAGGAGCAATTCTTCCGTATCCCAAGCATGAAGCCCCTTCAAGCTATTGCAAATGACTCAGTTGTCTTGAGCTGAGAAACAAGGGACCACACGACGCCAAACCTCCACTTCATTCCAGCCTGAAGGGCTTGTTGACTTTGGCCTTTTCTCTGTATATTTTAGTTTTATTCTCTTCCATCACAGCAGATGGCCAAACACCATGGGATGTTTGCTCTGAAAAGCCCTAAGGGGCAGAAGGGAGCAACTTGACTTGATGGACTCACTAGTTTCCCAAAATGAACATCTCCCCCCCCCCCTCTCTCTCTCTCTCTCTCACACACACACACACACACACACACACACACACACGTCTCTATGGTGCTCTACTAAAAATGTATTATGCTTCCTTTGAGCCAAATTGATTGAGCTCCAAAAAAAACTAATGCAAAGCTATGAGCCCACCAGCAGAATCACTGACAGATATTTTTTTTCTTATGGCAGAAAGATCTATTCTCATGACTCTCACTTGTTCTATTAAGCTGTCCTCAAATCTATATTAAGTCTGCTTAACGCATAAACGTCTCAAGCTAGTTTAATGTATTCTGCACTATCAGGCCAAACCTGGGCCTCTAAATAATTGTGATTTGTGTTGTCAAGCAAGGGTGGGAGGAGAGGACAGGATTTCCTACAGCTTTCAAGCAAAAGACAAAAGGGGAGACCTTGGAGATCAGTGTGTATAAATATACACAGGTCTTGACTACCAAAGACAACCAGACTAATGCTACAGGCTGTATCCTTGATGCTAATTTTAGATCCTGGCCTTCTAGACAGGATGTAATAGAACAGGTGTGCCACAGCTGGAGAACCCAAAAAACCCACCAACCCATTTTTCTAAGCCAGTCTGCAGATCTTATCCGAATCCTCGTACCGCTGCATATTAACTGTATATCAATTTCTTTGATTTTATGTGCCGTCACTCCTTTTCATTTGGCTTTGGCAGGAGATGCAACCTTTTCTCCAAACCCTTGGGGGGAAGGGGAAGATGGAAAGGGAGGCGTGGGAACGTGATTCGCTGTTCTAACCTGCGCCAAAAAAATATTTGACGTCCTGGGAATACTTGTCTTAGAAAATTGTTCCGATCCATGCCAATATTAGAGGGATCACAGTAAAACTATAATGAAGCAGGACAGAGGTTCCTACGTAAGGCCAAGTTTGAGTGTTTCCATATTTTTTTTTTTAAAAAGCATGTTAAGTGCCATTAGGAATTATATGAAAAGCCTAGTTTTTCATCTCACATTACAAATGAACCTGTGGATGCCATAAGTATGAATGTTACATCCTAATACCCTAGGAATGTGACCGATAGAGCCAAATAGCCCCCGACCTTCGCTCCTTCCAGCGTGATCTAAAAACTTATCTATTCGAACAAGCCGGCCTGGCCTGATGGGTTTGGGTTTTAACATTATCTTAACTAACCTACTACATTGGGCACAATCATTTAACTTTAAATCTTGTATCCTGTATTCTTATTTTTATTGCCCTGTACACCGCCCTGAGTCCTTCGGGAGAAGGGCGGTATATAAATCAAATAAATAAATAAATAAATAAATAAATAAATAAATAAATAAATAAATAAATAAATAAATAAATAAATAGAACGGGGTGCTCCATGTGTTAAAACCTCTCCTTTGGAATAAAACCTGGTCAATTATTGTCCATGTCTTGGTTGTATCAGGCTTAATTTCACATTAAATAATGATATAGCTAAAGGGCAAAGCATCCAAAGCTGATCCAAGACATCAGCATGTTTGCAATATTTGACACAGCCGTTCGAAAGGAAATCCAGATATTGAAAAATGTGGTTTATAAAATGCCTTTGAATGAGAGGACAGTATCTGCGTGACCCATTCAATGCCCAGTTAAACACAAGGTTTTTCAGACAACGTTGACACTGAAATAAGTTTGGAGTTTTATTTTAGGGAATGGACATGATCCAGAATGGGTATTACTGCGGGGGGGGGGGGAGGCCCTGTTTAGACATATATGTAATTGAGTGCTTTGTGTGTTGTCAAACTCCAATGAGCTTTTCTGGGAGTACTGGACACAACACACCGTCACTAGTCTGAGTCTAGACCCAAGTGGTGACTCCAGGATTTTATGCATAAAAGAATCATTTCTTCTCTCCTATTAAAGTGGGATATGGGTAGTCCTTGAGTTACAACAGTTCATTTAGTGAGAGTTATAGTTACAGTGGATCTGACAAAAGTGTCTTATGACTGTTTTTCACACTTACCGTCATATTTATGACGGCTGCAGTGTCCCAGGATCATGTGATCCCCTTTTGCAACCTTACCAGCAATGTCAATGGGGAACCCAGATTCACTTAACAATGGTGTTACGAACTTAACAACTGAAATGATTCACGGTGGCAAAAAGGTTGTAAAATGGGGCAAAATTGACAACAAATGGTTCGCTTAGCAGCAGAAATGTAGGTCCTATTTGTGGTCGTAAGTTGAGGGCCACCTGCAATTGACATCCCAATATTTAAATCCGAGGTCTTCCAACTTGGCCCTTTTATGACTCGTGGACTTGAACTCCCAGAATTCCTCAGCCAGGCACGCATGCCTGGCTGAGGAATTCTGGGAGTTCAAGTCCACGAGTCATAAAAGGGCCAAGTTGGAAGACCTCTGATTTAAAGGATATTTAGTGATAAAACTGGGTGTCTCATCTCCATCAGGTCTTTCTGAAGAAAAATCTACTCTATGCTTTAGTCCAAGAGGTCAACTAGGACCTGAAAAATGCCACTATTCTTCTAAGCCTCCTTCCCTCAGACGATTCCCTGGGAGATGAGAACTCAATCTGGAGAAAGGTCACACATCATATACAATGCTCATTGCTCCAAGGCAAGGTGTGACCGAGATAGCACAATACATGGCTGGTAAACAGAAATACCGTCCTCTGTCTGGGTCAGAGGTCCAAGGCCTGGCTTAGGTCCCTGGTGCAAGAGACAGAGTTCCCATCCTCTGGCTGCTTGTTAAGGCCAAGCAGAGTGGGTTAACGGGGTACGGCCTTGTCAAAAGTGTCTGGGATACAAAGCCATCATCTCAATTGGCAGTAATTGACCCTCCTTGCTGTTACGAGAGACACCAAGCTGAGCAGTAAATGAATAAGCTCCAGGACGCAGCCTGTTTCTTCTTAACCCTGAAGTGAGGTGCTCTAGTGTTGTTGTTGTTTTTTAAGAACAAGTGCTGTCCTTTCCCAAAGATGCTTTTTCAAAAGGCAACTGGGCTTCTTCTTTCCTTGAAGACATTTCGTTTCTCATCTAAGAAGCTTCTTCAGTTCAGTACTGAAGAAGCTTCTTGGATGAGAAGCGAAATGTCTTCAAGGAAAAACAAAGTCCAGTTGCCTTTTGAAAAAGCACCTTTGGGACAACCATGACCTGGATGACTGAGAATCTCCATAGGCAAGTGATGACCTTTGTTGTCAAGAGGTTTCTATTTCTGTAACATATACTGCACACATAATACAAGAACACTTCTTCTCCCGTCTCATTAGCAGAAAGATGAGGGGAAAAATCTGCTGGAAATTCCTTCATACGCTACATGGAAGTAGGGTTTGGCCAGGGAAGGGTTAGGGTTATACGCAAACAAGCAAGTTTTCCACCCAGGTTGTCTTTCCTCTCACCCACAATCAAGTCATTTGTTCATTCATGCATTCATCAAATTTATGTGGCCACCCACCTCACACAAAGTGACTCTGGGTGGCGCACAATAAACCCAACAATTAAAACAATATACAAAAGTCACTTAAAACAATTGTGCATACATTTAAAAATAAGGTATTATGAATGAGGTGAGGTAGAACCTCAGCTCTTCAACTTCAGAAGGAGCCCACTGTTTTCTGAAGTTCTACTTCCTGGTTCCTGAGGGGAAAAAAGACAGAGGGCTCAGCTTGATGTTCACGAACCCCGAAGAAGGCCTGAGTTTTACTTCTTGCCATATATCCATCTGCCCATCACAACCTGGACAGCACCCCCTTTTCCTAACCTTCTCCGCACTCAGAACTTCCTTCTTAATTGCTTTGGGAAATCAGACACGTGACTATCTAAACAGGCCATGTAAGGCTGTTTAGTCTACAGCCTGAATCAGAAGTTGTGGGTCTGCACCAGGTTGCTGCCATTAGTGCGATAAAACGGGAAAATTACTATATATACATAGAGTTTATATTAACTACTTTTAATTGTAGGGTGCTTAATATATATATAGAGAGAGAATTAAATCCAACTGTGGGTTTGTCTTTGTTTTTCCCACTTCTATTTCCGGGTCTGAAACTGTGTTGCCATCCTCTCTCCACCCACTTCTAAATTTACTTAATTGTACCACAGGTTACAAAATGCCCAAAGACATATATTCTTCTTAGGATGATTAAGAAATATTGTGGTGCAGGGGGGGGAATAAATGATGCATCCATTGACTTTTATTTATTTATTTATTCCATTCTGCATAATGTTAATTACTCTGAAAGAGAACAGTGGGATTGATATATGTGTATGCCTTCCTCTTGGGAAATCTCTTCAGTTTATGCATTAATCATTCTCTCCAAACTTTCCCTCTGCAGCTGTCACACACACACACAAACACACACACACAAACACACACACAGGTAATTACTCATTGTGGCTCCTGCCATTCTGCCCTCTACCACACCCCAGAACTTTACCATCATCCTATCCAAGCCACAATCCAGGGTGGGGATGGGTAGCATAAGACCTTTTGATTGACAGCTCTGGTCGCCCAGCATAATTTGAACATTCCAGAGGTGACCATGAGGTTAATGCAATCTGGAGCAGACTGGGATGGGGGTGGGCTGTTTGTTCAGAACTCCCTAATCAATGAAACTTTAAAGAGATTTTTGTGTGCCCAGGGGTCCAATCCAATTAGATGCAGTTTTTTAGACTGGAAGGAGAAGAAGAAGAAGAATTGCAATAACAATAAGAGAAGAACATTGGAGAAGGGGATGCAAAGCGTCAAGTTCAAGCATTGCCTAAGCAAATACAAAACTCGATGGGAGCCGCATGAAAATTGGGGTGGGGACTTCTCTTCCATTTAGCGATGTCAGGGAAGAAGTTAACAGAGAGTTCCAAATTGCTAAGACTTTCCCTTGGAAGTCCAGGAAAGTCAGAAACTCTTAACAACTAAACTCCTCCGGAGCAGCTTCCCTGTTGGGCAAGCTGTAATCCCTTGCCATTAATGAGCGCTTTGTTCCAGCCTCAAGGGATGCAGATAACCCCGTACTGCAAAGATGAAAAAGAAAAGGAGGAGAAGGAGATGGAACATTAAATAAACTCTCAGCTTCACAGTTTTAGCACAGCAAAGAGGTCCCTGTCCTTAAGGGCATCCCCTGTAGACCACAAACCAGGAATTTCAGTGCAATTATATCAAGCAATTTCTTCTCCCCAACTGGAGTTTTCCCCTTATCTTTTTGTCCATGTGATAAATATACTGAATCTTGAATGGGTATATGTGTGTGTGTGTGTGTGTGTTGTGTGTGTGAGAGAGAGAGAGGGAGAGGGAGGGGGGAGGGAGGGAGAGAGAGACAGAAAGACAGAGAATATCATTGTATTTTATGCATCTCCTCTGGGCACGTTCATCCTTTCTTCTTGTGTCTCAATGTCCCATGTTTGGACTTCAGCCGACCCTACTATTAGACATAGAAATACCTGTGTGTCCCTATTCCCTTTTTTTTATAATCACCGGGGTTATGATCTGCTAATAGCAATAGCAATAGCACTTAGACTTACACAGCTTCATAGTGCTTTACAGACCTCTCTAAGTGGTTTACAGAATCAGCTTATGGAAACCACCCACTCCACTTGCAATCATCATCTGCACATATCCATGCAAAGTTCCCAAATGCAAACAGACCTAACTAGAATTGCAATTCTGATGACATGTTTGCAGTTCCGATGACATATAAATCATTGCACAAGGACCCTTCCTGCTTTAGTTCATACGTGGGAGGAAAGTTCTTAGCTATGAAAATAGCTTGCTCATTATTCGTAAGGATGTGCCCTAACAAATAGGCTGTTGTGGAACTGATCTGACTAACCTTGATGTACCTGTAATGAATTACATGGAAAGATACCATTATAGGTAGGTGTTGATTTATTTGATTCTAGTCTAAGGCTCCTGTAAAGTTTGTTGCTGTTGGCTTCCACCCATTCAGAATCTTAAAATGCACACACACATAACACAAAGTAAGTTCCCGAGTAGCATTCAGATATTTATTTTTAAATTTTCCTATATATCTTTCATTGGTCTCTTTCCTAGGCATGTCTCATTTGCATATGTTCATTTTCTAAATTTCATTTATTTCTTAAGCTGCAATTCAGACGAAACATAAAAATAAAAGCTTTCTTTCAAGGATTTCAGCTATCACCTTACATAGGCAAATACCTATTATCACACAGTGTGCGTTGTGCAATATTTTTAATCTAAAGTGGCATGTTGTAAACCTAGCGTCCTAGCCAATAAATAAACATCACACACATGCAGAGAAGCGAAGATCCAAAAAGGATAATCACCTTCCAATCAATTTATTTCTCCAGTCAGAGTCAGAGCTAGTCAGTCTTTATGTTTGAAGGATCAGTAAATATTCCCCCAGCACATGTAACCCTGAACCCAGAAAAGGGTGCACTTTCAGCCCTCATTAAGCGGTATAATAAGCCACAGCCACACATTTGCCAGTGGGGAAACTCAGCCTAAACTCGGCATCTCCAAACGAAACCCCTTCGGTGTGAGTTCTCCTTTCTTACCCATCCCTAACATGCCTAAGTAAAGATTAAACCCACATTTGGAGGTAGAGGCGAAGAAGACGCAAATCTCTTCCTACGGAAAGCCTGAACCAAAGAGAGGCCTTTCAAGTTCGGATAAGAAGGCTGATTTTGTTGGTCTGAGAAAGTTGGTTTTTTTCACGATCGCCTCATTTTAAAACTCTTTGTCTAGTTCATTTGGAGGGCTCCTGGGCCTCTCAAGAGGAAAACAGAAAGTTGATATGATCTGGAACTGAACTTCCTTCTCTTCTCCTTTTTTTTTGTAGGGGAGGAGGGAGGACCCTAAAGAGAACTGCCGTAGAAAAGGAGAGCGGCAGTAAGCTTCAACTGCAGCTGTAACTGTAGAATTGCAGGAGATAGCCTTTCTCCATGGGTGAGAAAGTAGAATGAACATTCGCTGATTCTAATTGATGTTGTGGGCCATCAAAAATTGCATGTATATATTTAAAAAATTGAGGGACGCGGTGGCTCAGTGGGTTAGGGCGCTGAGCTTGTTGATCAGAAGGTCAGCAGTTTGGCGGGTCGAATCCCGAGTGCTGCGTAACAGAGTGAGTGCCTGTTACTCGTCCCAGCTTCTGCCAACCTAGCAGTTCAAAAGCACGTAAAAATGCAAGTAGAAAAATAGGGACCACTACGGTGGGAAGGTAACAGTGTTCCGTGCGCCTTTGGCGTCTAGTCATGCCGGCCACATGACCATGGAGACGTCCTCGGACAAGCGCTGGCTCTTCGGCTTTGAAACGGAGATGAGCACCGGCCCCTAGAGTTGGAAACGACTAGCACGCATGTGCAGGGGAACCTTTACTTTTACCTTTATTTAAAAATTGAGTGGCGTAGTGGCCTAGATGTGAAGATGCTGGCTTCCCACTTGGAAGGCTTGAGAGTTCAATCCTGGGCAGCAGCAGATATTTCTCTATCAGGACACGAGGAGAAAACATCTGCTGTGAACTCGGAGTAGGCATCAGGAAGGGCATCCGGCCAGTAAACGCTCAGCTCCATTCAGTTGCCCCGACTCCACCCCAAATAAAGGGATTAAAGGGTCATAAAAAGTATGACGCATACACACAATTTTAAGCCTATTAAAAAAATCAAGATTTTGAGAAAACTATAACAAGGAAATAGAAATGTTTAAAGAGAGTACGTGTATAAATTATGTACATTATAGATAGCAGCGTTCTTCAATCTTTAGATCAAAGTTGCTATCAGAATCTTTGCACCTATGCTTAGCATGAATATTAGGCAATTGTGTAAGGTCCTTTTAAAAATGATCATTACATAAACCTTAGAGAATGAATAGGGAAAGGACCCCTTTTCAAAAAAAAAATGACTTATATCTGACTTTCCTTCAGACGTTTAGTTTCTAACAACAAAGGTCCATACTCTCTTTATGGTTTTTTTTTAAAAATACAATCTGGCGTGGTTTTCCCCCCAAATTTCCTAGAGTCAACTGTGGCAAATCTCCCCTGTAACATTAGAGGTGCAGCTAAATCCTTTGAATGAAAGGATGATCCACTAAAGCTGAGAATAGCTTCCAGGAGAAGTAATTTAGATAAGGGATTTAACTTGGGACAGCTGGGAAAAGTAGCTTTATGAAAGATCATTTGTGGTCTAGGAGTGTCTTATTTAGGATCTGCTGGTAGACCCATAAATACCAAAGATGCTTGAAATCTCTGTCTGCTGGGGTTAAGTTATCCATCTTCTGATCATCTTCACTGTTTTTCTCTGTATATCTGCTCCCATCTTTCTTATAACGCTGTGTCCAAGATACTCAAAATGACATCTGACCAGTGCAGAATACAGTGGAACAATAACTTCCCAGGATCTAAAACTGTATTTCTTCTAATGCAACTTATAATGAATTTTTACTGATTAAATTAAACATGCCTGTGATTCAGTTGCTATTATTCTGGGCTACCTGTATATAATCCTCGCCCAAGAATTATGCTACAGTTAGTTTTTCTAAAAGGTTCAATAAAACAAGAGGCAGAAAACCCTTCTCCGGATTCTAATGTTCTTAACTATGGACAAAGTAGAAAGGCAGAATAGAACTTACATGCAGTGGTCAATAAGGCACAACAAACACAAATAAAGACCAGCAGATCCACCAATAAATAAGCACTAGAATCATGGCAGACAATGAACATTTGCAGTTATGGTTCAATTGTATTTTGTTTTTCCTTTAATCCGAAACTCTAAAAACGTTAGCCCTTCTAAACACTTTGTCTTCCAATTCCTATGGCCATACGAGACTTCCACACATAGATACATAGGTACAGGTGTGTGCATACAGGTGTCCACACCCACTCCAAGTTCGCTTTCACTACAGTTCAGTGACTAATTCCTGAGGTCGTCACTGATAGTCCAGAATTTTAAAAAACCCAAAGAATTTGTACTTACAGCTTTTCAAGAACACGGAGTCCCAAAAAAGTGCTGTTCTTCAGGGTTGTTATTTTGTTATTGCTCAAAATCCTGGAGAAAGAGAGAAAGGCGTTATGTAGTTTGCGTTGTCCATACATGCAGGCTTAAAGAAGCGGGAGAGAGTTGCGGTCCTCATTGATGGATTCATTACGATAGTTTTGTAATAAATAAAACTGGCTAAACATTTGTACAGAACTCCAAATCCTCCTTTTTTTTGTAGCCCACAAAACCTTTTTAAGCACAATTTCCCCCAAATCAGCCTTGCAGCTTCCAGTCAAATTCCAAAACAGGTCATGCTCACAGTTTAGAATAAGCTGCACCCTTCTCCCATAAAAAGAGGGGGAGATCAATATGCAATTATTATTATTGCTTTGTCACACAGCCAGCCAGGTGTTCAGATGGGATTTGCAGTTTTATCCACCTATTGAGTGCTTCCCAAGAACCTGGGAAAGGCAGATGTGGATGTTTGAAGGTATTAAGAGGCACCGTCGCAGGATGTAAGATGTTCTGAGGAAAGCTACCTTTTACATTTGACTGGTGGTGATTGTGTCAGTGAGGATGGTGTTCAAGCGGTGCTCCAGATGTTTTAGGATTGCACCTATCACTATTGATTGCGCCTATCACTATTGTTACTCCCTTTGCTTTCTTTTGCCCTAGTCCAGGGGTAGGCAACCTCAGCTCTTTTATGACTCGTGGACTTCAACTCCCAGAATTCCTGAGCCAGCCATGCTGAGGGGAAAGGGAGAGGTTTCCAAGCGGAATTCTGGGAGTTGAAGTCCACGAGTCATAAAAGAGCTGAGGTTGCCTACCCCTGCCCTAATCGTTCTATGTCTATCTGCAGGTCTTCGTATTTTATAATTATTATTACGTACAGTATATGACAGGGTCCTCTGCCTTTTGCATAATGGCCCCAATTCCTCCCTCCTTCTTCCACATATTAATGGTAAGGTTAAATGTTGCTCATTTCTGCCTTAAGTCAGCCCCACGTGTTTTTGGGTGGTTGTAGATGGTTTAACGGAAAGATAGCAAGGCCTAACTCAGACTGATGAAGTCATGATTAGCTGTCAGTTCTTTGCAAGGACAATTTGCATAATGCTTCTCAGACATTATAGGGTTTGCTTTTACATCAGCTCCACTGGGTAATAGTAACATTTACAAATGGGGAAGCGAGGCCAGGTGTCAATGCTTTTTCCATGGCTGAAGGAAACCGAGGAGAAAGGCCTTATCTAAACTGTACCAGCTGGTTAATGGAATTTTTTGTACATATATCTCATCTCTCCCTTCATCTGAATCCATTATTTTACTCTGCGCCATTCCTGGCTGGGAATGTCTGTGGTGTGGCTGAGAGATGCGGTTAGATTTTCATCACTGCTATTCTTACCAGGATGACATAAGCTCGGAAAGCCAAGCAAAATGGAAGTAACAAAGGCGTAATCTAATAAATGGAATAATAAACATTGCAAAACAAACAGATGTAAACTAAAAAGTACACAACCGAAAAGGTAAACAAACCGACGCCAAAGGAACAGAACTGGAAGAAGGGAGAGAAATCTGAAACCTACCCACTTATGAAAGGGTTGTGTGCGTAGACACAAATGTACACGCGCCGTTTCTTACGTGCACATATGTATGATCTTAAGGAAAAATAAAAACCTTTCCGATATCCACATTCAATATTTCTGTCTAGAACAGGGGTCTTCAAACTTGGCCCTTTTATGACTTGTGGACTTCAACTCCCAGAATTCCTCAGCCAGCTTTGCTGGCTGAGGAATTCTGGGAGTTGAAGTCCACAAGTCATAAAAGGGCCAAGTTTGAAGACCCCTGGTCTAGAACATGCAGAGAAAAGTCATTTGTGAGGAAAAACAGCTCCGTGTTTGACTAATTCAGATGATATCTGCATAGTTAGTTTTGCACAAATAATCTATATGTTTTTAAGGCATTTGTTTTTCATCCTGATCTAGTTGTCATAAGCAAGAGTTCAGAGGGAATAATCAGTAGTTCTAGGCAGCATAAGTGTGTGTTTTCAAAAGCTGGTTGGCCACTCCAGTAACAGCTTGGAAACCCATTGAAATCTTAACAAGAATACATTTTCTCAAAACAGGAACCAAAGTGTCAGTTTTTGTTCTCAAACGGAACCGGAAGTTAGGAATCTCAGAATCAAATCAATTGTAATCAATTTTCTTCATATATTTGTCTATTTCCCCCCCCCCCAAAGATGTAACTGCTCCTAGGGCAATGCTCTCTATGCATCTCCCTTTTGTGATGCTCATTTTCAGCATGCACAAGCCAAAGTCTGCAGCCTCTGGATCAGGACCTCCCACACAACGGCCTGCAAACCCCACTATTCAGCCCCATTTGTCAAGAGACTTGGTCCATCTCTTCCCATTGGACTTCCTCATTGTATGGGGGTCTGGTTCAACTACCCCCTAGTTGAGTCAGGGTTTTTGACCGGCACTAGGCAGCTTGCTCTCAAAGTAAACAGTTGGGAAGATGACAAAAAAACAGTCCTCTTTTGACCTCCTCTCAAAGCAAGCAGAAAACTTGCCAACCGAAAGGAGCCAGGAAAAAAAATATAAAAGAAAAAGGAACACCCATCAATTCTTCCAACTCTCATTAAAAAGCTTTTCTAATGAGCAATTAGCCCTGGCAAGCATGCCTTGTGCTAAGAGGGCCACCAAACAGCTGCAGAGCTTTTGATAGCTTGACCTCACCGTCCACTTCAGATTCTTCTTTTCATGGAAACTTTTAAGTTGCATGGGCCTTGTGGCAGCCATGTTTCCCAAACAACTGATGCTATCGACTGCAAAACAATATTTCATTTTTCTTAAGGTTTTCTTCCCTGTGCAAAAAACAGAAGCGGCATTCTGTGTTGTCCTGCCTTTTCTTTCAAATGCTCAAGAATTTCTTTTACATTTCTCCTTGTGTTGTTTTCGGAATTGACTTCCTGACTTGACAATGATAAAGTCAAAATGACATTTGAAAGTACTTCTCAAGGAGGCAGTGATGAATCGAGTTTATTTTTCTCAGGTCCACATTTTTCCAACAGTGCCCAAGTTTCTATCAGCCCAACTTTATACTATTATGATTTTTAAATGCTTCTAATTGTTTAAATCATTTTCATATAGAACAAGGGTGGGCAAACTGTGGCTGGCTCAGGAATTCTGGAAGTTGAAGTCCACAGATTGTAAAGGGGCCATAGTTGCCCACGCCTGATACAGAAGCATCACAACAGACTGTGAGATGCTTTTGACAATTTCTTTCTTTTTAATGCATTTAATTCTTTAAATTCTTTAAGCAGGTGAGCCTGCTGCTTTTTGAGTGGAGCATGAAACCATCCAAATGTTTACCCATCTAGTTTGATTCAGCTCCACTGAATTTCTTCTACGATATCACCGTCCCTGCCATCTTTTAACCAAGGTAGACCTAGCTGTTGTACCTTTTTGGTTCATGATTTTGCAAGGCAACTCTTTGTTGATTTTTTCCCCCCCTAACACATTTTACCTTGGCTGGGAATTTCAAGAGAAGAAGCATGTACATCTGGAATTTTCTTCTCCATTTGAAGAAAAGTGAACCGCAAAGTACAAACCCTAACATTAACCCTGTATCCCTCGGAGTTCAATACTCCCTTTTTTTTTACTTCCATCTGGAAAGAGACTAGGTTGTTTTCATGATTTGTTTATTGTTCCTACCTTCTCTCAAAAATGTTCTCTTTTTCCCCACACTACTTTCTCTACATACATCTCATCACTCTTTTCTACCATTTAAACATTGAGGTGGGAGGTCACAGTCACACCATATGTTAAGCAAATGGTGGTAAGCCCCAGAAATTCAAAATATTATGCAGTTACAGAATTCATTATTTATTTATGAATTTGTTTTCTAACCTGCCTTTCATTTAGGAGCTTAAGATGGTCTAGAATAAGGGTAGGCGACCTTGGCTCTTTTATGACTCGTGGACTTCAACTCCCGGAATTCCTGAGCCAGCCACGTTGAGGGGAAAGAGAGAGGTTTCCAAGCTGAGCCATGCTGGCTCAGGAATTCTAGGAGTTGAAGTCCACGAGTCATAAAAGAGCCAAGGTTGCCTACCCCTGGCCTAGGCCTAGGCTGCTTTATGACTCGTGGACTTCAACTCCCAGAATTCCTGAGCCAGCCACACTGAGGGGAAAGAGAGAGGTTTCCAAGCTGAGCCATGCTGGCTCAGGAATTCTGGGAGTTGAAGTCCACAAGTCATAAAAGAGCCAAGGTTGCCTACCCCTGGTCTAGAGAATGGCCCAACAATTCTATGAGGTAGATTGCGCTGGAAGACTATGAACTGGCCCAAAGATGGCCAGTGAACTCTAAAGATTAAAGTATGGGAGGGAGTAAAACCTGGGTGTGTCTATTCTTAGTCCAATATCTTAACTAGTAGAGTATCCAATACATGTGTTCACATTCCACGTAACATTGGCAACTATTATATCATGCCATGATACCATTTTTTCTTTTTCATTTAAAGACTTTATGTTTAGTTTTTCCGATAAAAGTCACCCACTTGAAATAGACGCTACTTGAAAGAAGATTCGAGTAATATTTTCTTTGGTTTCAAATATTGAAGGTGTCAACTTGAAAAACATCTTCCTTATGTTCCAGACCATCGATGAATAATGGCTGTGTTGTAGATCTATAAAAATTCAGTATCTGGTACAGTCCTTAGAAGTTGCCACTGAAGGCAAATTGATCATCTTTTAGGGGGTATGGTAATATGAGAAGTTAAGCTCAGCTTTAGATATGAATTCTCTGGTAACCCATTTTGATGGCTGCACAAAGCTGAACACAACTTCACAGCTTAAAGGGTGGTCCTGGGGCAGCTGGCAGAAGAAGGCATCCTGTTTGGCAAGTTCCCTGGAATTTCCGGCCTGAACAATAGGAAAGTTGAGCCTCCACTTTTTCCTATTTGTTTTGTTAATAATTTCCTCTGGGCCTGAACCTTGTGTCTTAAAGATTTCCATGTGTGTGAGACACTAAGGGTGCCGTACCTGATTAAAAGCAAGCATTCTATCATTGGGTCATTCTAAGCTGGAGCGTGAAATAAGGCCAGCTCCCTTGAGAGCTCTTGGTCTTCCTTCAATCCTTTTTTCCTTGATCTGAACTGTAAGTTGAGGAAGAAAGCCCAAATCCGTATTAAAGCAAAAACTTTACCAGACTTTCTGAATGCTCACAAAAAAAAAAAAAAACTTGGAAACTTTCAGGCTTCCAAGAAATCTCTGGGCAAGAGCTTAGCTCAAAAAAATGCCAACTTTTTAAGGTCAAGCCAAAGAGGGGCCCTACTTCCAATGCCCCCTAGTAAAAAGCAACCCCACCTTTGGTGAAAAGGTGAGCCACATTCTAAAGCCCAGAGCTTTGTCCAAAGACATGGAAGTGGGAGGGAGGGCTCCTAAGAGGGAACAGAGGATTTACTTCTTGTTTAGATACTGGGGATCATCCAAGTTCCTGCCATAAAAACCAGACAGCCTCCCTAAAAAGGAAAGGAGCTGGTTGGACAAGATGCAATCTCGTAATTCTGTCTGATCTGCCTCCAGGGTCAGGAAAAAAGAATCTGCCTCTCAATAGTTAGGAAAGAAAATTCTGGACCTTTTCTCTTCTTTGCTAAGCCAGCATCAATTCAAACTCAGATTGTTCTCATCTCTCCTTGCCAAGGATGTCATTTGGAGAAATGATCCAGACTAGTTGTTCATACATCCATTGATTCGGGAAAGCGAGAAATGCAGTTTTCAGAGACTGGACTGGATCTCTCTTGAATCAAGGCTCAACCTCAAGATATTGCCCCGATAAGAACTTCAGATTCTCTTACTAAATTATAGAAAGCTGAATTTGGGGTGGCCAACTCTTGACCATTGATCGTTATGATCAGCTGTGATCTCTGGCCTGGTACAGGGAGACCGTAGGTGTGGGAGGAGAAAGAGAAAGAGAAGGAAGGATGGTGGTGTGGTCAAAAGTGACCAACTATGATCCTTGTAATGGGCAGAAGGAAGTACTTTGTGGAGCAAGAGGAAGAGGCATAACCAAGACAATGGTCAGACAAAAGACATCTGCGTCCCAAGGCAGAAATGTAATTTGAGAAAGTGTCTCAGACTTGACCTTCCCTAGTTCCCATGATAATAAAGATAAGGAGGGGAAAAGCTATTCAGACCTGCAAGAAACTGCTAAAATAACCTTATAATAAAAGTAGAACTTGCTTGTATTTATTTGGTTTCCCAGTTTGGCCTGTCTTGGAGAACTGACAGTCTTATTCAGTATGAGGGAATGTATCCATTATCCCGAAGGGGGGGGGAATCCTTGCTCCAGGTTTAAAAAATTAATTGCTTGTGTTGATAAATAAATCATTAATTGACTTAGTGATTAATTGAGCAATCAGTCAGTTCAGTCAGCAACACCCAGGCCTAACTTGCAGAATGTCCTCCATGCCTGAGTTCAGATTGGCACCGTGTTTTTCTTCCCCCTTTCAAACAGAACAACGTGTTTATTTAATGGCGCTTTCTTTGGTTTAACTTAAACAAACATACATTGGAACTCAGGCCATTTTAGAGACGCCTTTTTTTACTTGTTTTTTTATTTTTCAAACTACCAATTATCTTGACCGCTTTCATTGTTCTTTGTAACAGAGAGTCCTTTTACTGACGTTTCATTTAACCTTGAATCGCTTTTGAGGGGCTTATGGCTAAGCAGCGGAATTAGGACACAGAATCAAATATTGTCACTAGGCAAAATGAAAGACCAAGGAAGGGGTTGGATGGAATTGCCCTCAAGCTTCCCATTTGTATGGTGGCTTTCCTTCATCTTATGTTTTGACTTCATGTCCCATTACCCCCCCCCCCCCCCCCCCCGCATAGCTGAAGAGATCCTTGCAACTGGCAGCATTTACTTTGGCAATAAACAAACATTCCCAGGCAACAATTATAAGGCCAATGAGTCAAGTAGAGTTAGAAGTGGAGATAAATGGGAGATGAAACCAGTAAGGGAAGATATTTTGCATGGAAGTAAAAGAAGCAGGTTTCAAAGATCTAAGAAGCAAGGTTTTTACACCTAGATAGGGAAAACCAAAGGTACAAGAACAGATTAGGTGAAACCTGGCTCAAAAACAGTAACTGTGAGAGGGACCTTGGAGTCCTAGTGCAGGGGTAGGCAACCTCGGCTCTTTTATGACTCATGGACTTCAACTCCCAGAATTCCTGAGTCAGCATAGCATAGCTGACTCAGGAATTCTGGGAGTTGAAGTCCATGAGTCATAAAAGAGCCGAGGTTGCCTACCCCTGTCCTAGTGGATGATCACTTAAACATGAGCCAGCACTGTATGGCAGCAGCCAAAACAGCTACAATCCTTGGTTGTATGAACAAGAGACATGATGTCAACGCTGCTAACATCGAATGTTATTGCTTGACACTATGTCTCTTGTTCATACAACGGAAACTTGACGCATAGATTCAAAATTACATGACTTACTAATACGGCTTTATAAATCCTTGGTAAGACCACACTGGAAATACTGCATCCAGTTTTGGTTCCATTACAAAAATGATGTTGAGACTTTAGGAAAAAGTGCAAAGAGGAGCAACTAAGATGATTAAGTGCCTGGAGACAAAAACATATGAAGAACGGTTGCAAGAATTGGGTATATGGCAAGTCTAGAGAAAAGAAGGACTAGGGGGTGACATTATAGCAGTGTTCCAGTATTTGAGGGGCTGGCACAAAGAGGAGGGGGGGGTCAACTTATTTTCCTTAGCACCAGAAGGCCAGACAAGAAACAATGGATGGAAACTAATCAAGGAGAGAAGCAACCTGGAATTAAGGAGAAACTTCCTAACAGTGAGAAAAAATTAACCAGTGGAACGGCTTGCCTCCAGAAATCGTGGGCGCTCCATCACTGGAGGCTTTTAAGAGAAGACTGGACAGCCACTTATCTGAAATGGTATAGGTTCTCCTGCTTGAGCAGGGGGTTGGACTAGAAGACCTCCAAGATCCCTTCCAGCTCTATTCTGATTGAAAACTCTTCTGGGCCTATATAAAATCACGTCTGGCATGTTGGTCTGTCTCTCCAGCATCTGTTAAGAGTTGCTGTCTAAGAAAACTCTTGCACACACACACACACACACACACAGAAAAATAGAAAGTCTGTGTTCATTTGTTTAAAGGGGAAATCAGGTTAATGAAAAAAAAACAGGGAATCAAAAAGATTACAGGCACAAAGAGAACTATCCACTTCCAAGCCACCTAGAACAACGAAGGAGCTTTCAGCCTCATTTTCAGAAGAGATTCAGACCCATCGGATGCACTTTCAGCTGGCACTCCAAGCTGAGCAAGGAAGGAGGGGAGAATGCAAACCCATTGAATTTTGCTCACTAAAGGTCTACATGGCAAGGTCCTGTCTTTACCTCTTAGCGAAAGAGGATGCAGCTCTGCACTTCCTTCCCAAAGGGTCCCTCCACCCATCCTCTGGCGCTGTAGGCAGGACAATGAAGAGGACACAAAGGGCAAAGGGAGAGAAACATTCCTGCTTCCATTCTTTTTTTTTTAATTGCTTCAAAAAATATGTGGGTTTCTTCTTCTGACCATGGGATTATCTGCTCCACAAGTAAAGAAATAAGGGTTCCCTTCTTCCCCCCCTCTCTCTCTCCCTCCCTCCCTCTCTTTCCCTCTCTCTCTCTCCCTCTCTCCGATCTTCTGCTCACCTGGCAAGCTGGCTTCACGCTGTTCTGGACAAGCTGACACACATTCTTATTGGGCTGGCTCTCCTGCCCTTGACAGCTGCTGCTTCCTGCTTCCTGTGGAGACACAGCAGAGGCAGGAGCCCCGCCCAATAAGCTTGTCAGCTTCTCAGAGGAGTGTGAGTTTTACACACAGAGAGAAAGAGAGAGAGAGAGAGAGAGAGAGAGAGAGAGAGAGAGAGAGAGAGAGAGAGAGAAGGGAAGCACAAGTGCCTCCCTCTATCTCTGTCTCTGCAAACTGGGAGACACATGAGAAGGCTGAAAGAGCCACATGCGGCTCCAGAGCCGCGGGTTGCCGACCCGTGCACAGCTTGCCATCAGAAGTTGTGGGTGCTTCTTCACTGAAGGTTTTTTTAAGAAGAGACTGGACAGTCACTTGTCTGAAATAGTATAGGGTCTTCTGCTTGAGCAAGGGGTTGGACAAGAAGACCTCGAAGGTCCCTTCCAGCTCTATTCTGATCGATTCAATGATCGGATGGAGCACTGGAGGTAGAAAGGCAGGTCAATTAAATGATAATTCCTGAAAATTGTATTTGGAGGTTTTGTACGCATTCCCCTTTATTGTGCAATTGACTTCAATGGACAGATATAAAAGGATTAACCTAGCACAGCTCAGTGGCTCCAAAGTGTGTGTGTGTGTGTGTGTGTGTGTGTGTCTATCCCAACCAGTGGAACAGCTTACTCCCAGAAATCGTGGGTGCTCCATCACTGGAAATTTTCAAGAAGAGACTGGACAATCACCTGGCTGAGATGGTATAGGTTCTCCTACCTGAGCTGGACTAGAAGACCTCAAAGCTCCCTTCCAGCTGTATTCTATTCTATTCTATTCTATTCTATTCTATTCTATTCTATTCTATTCTATTCTATTCTATTCTATTCTATTCTGTTCTGTTCTGTTCTGTTCTGTTCTGTTCTAATTTTCTAGAGGATTCGTAGGACCACAGTTCAGTGATAACGCACATACTTTGCATTAAAAGGACCAAGGTCCAATCCTTAGCATAAAGCTCAGAAAAACTCCCATCTGAATCCCTGGAGACTTTGTAGTTAATGATGACAGCCCTTAACTAGAAAGACCAGTCATCAATGTAATGTAATTTCCTCTAGCAGGAATGTGATCTGATTGTGCAAGAAGCATTATGGACAAGGAATTAATGGTCCCAGAAGTAATGCTGAAGGATCACCAGGAACAATTACAAATAAAGGACTATAAATCTTGTCTTTCCAGGCATGCCTTAATCAGAACTTGGAGCTTAGCAGCAGACTTCTCCAAGTAAAACTGGACAAGTTTATTGTGGGTCAGAAAGAAGCCATATATCCACAGATGTTTTCCTTACAGTATGGGGAAATCAGAGTCTATATAGAAGTCTGTGCTCCAGGAATTAATTTCTGGGCTTTTTCCTCCCATCTCCTCTTAAGGAGTCAGCAGACATCTGATCTATGTTGACATAATGGTGCTTTCTGGCCCCAGATCTGCTGATATTTGACTCACTGGCTTCATTTCACATATATTACATAGGATTATTTGCAGCTGCAATCAAACGGACCCTGTAGTGCGTGCCTAGTTGGATAGATATACATATGGATCATCAAGCATAAAAATTAGATTGGAACAGCTACACTGCCATAAAAAACACGGAGCTATTAAAGGAAAAGGAGGTGCCCATCAATTCGATCTAAAGATCTGGCAAAGGAGAGGAATCTATATATCTCATCCTATCCTTAAGTCAGGGGTACCCAACCCCTGGTCCGTGGACCAGTACCGGGCCACGGCATGCCAGCAACTGGTCTGCACAAACAAGCAAAGCCCCATCTGTGGGATGCAGGCAGCACACAAAACAATGCACCGTCCGGTCTGCAGAAAAACCTCTCTCCACAGAACTGGTCCCTGGTGCCCAAAAGGTTGGGGACCTCTGCCTTAAGTAACATTTCTATAGATACTTTTTTTTTCTTCCTAACATTTTTCCAGGCAAGTGCAGGGTCCCCTTTTTTCAGATCAACAGACTGTTGATCCAGTGGTTGCAACAAGAATTGGCCAGCCAAAGATTGTTGCTTGAGCTTGACATCATGAGCCGTGAGAGATTGACTGGCCCAAAATCACTTGGGCCAGCTTTTATGCCAAAGGCAGGTCTTGATCTCATAGTCTCCTGGTTTCTAGCCTGGTGTCTTAACCACTAGAACCAAAATGGATCTACTTCTATACTGCTATGAATTAAAACATAATAATGCCAGGAGACCCAAACCATGGGATGCTCAGATCCTATCACTAGGACTTTTAGCTAACATATTAAACCTTCTTTGGCTATTGGGCCTCTGATTTATATTACAGTAGTGTCCAGATGGTCGGCAGTTTGGTGGGTCGAATCCCGAGTGCCGCGTAACAGAGTGAGCGCCTGTTACTCGTCCCAGCTTCTGCCAACCTAGCAGTTCGAAAGCACGTAAAAATGCAAGTAGAAAAATAGGGACCACTACGGTAGGAAGGTAACAGCGTTCCGTGCGCCTTTGGCGTCTAGTCATGCCGGCCACATGACCACGGAGACGTCCTCGGACAAACGCTGGCAGAATTTAGCTTAAGTTAAATACTGGAGGAAGATTGCAAGAACATGAGCAAGTGGTCAGACAAGAAAACCCAAACTCATTGGTAGTCTCACGTTGAAATGAACAAGGACACACCACCAATTTTGCAGCTTCTAAGATGGTTGGCCATGCAGGTACAAAGATAGATAGGGAAATGACTGAAGCCTGGGAAATGGGCCCCTTGTCAGTTAACAGGAGTGCTGGTTTACCTCCAGCTTATCACGTACTTAGAAGTTGAGAGCTTGGCAGCACAAGGAAACAAAAGCCAATCGCCAGCCATCAACACACCAGTCAACCAATAGGAAGGCATCATATAAACACAACTCACAGAACAGCCCAACGCACGTATTCCGTTAGAGAGAAGTTCCCTAAGATGGGCTCCAGCATGATCCAAAAGCTCGGAAGAGTAAACTCTGGTCCTGGCAACTGGCCCAAATTCTATCTTAAATACTGGCTGTTTCATTCCCCATCCCATCCCAAATGTATCCTAGCAGGGAAATCTTTTTTCCGCAAGGTTGGCTTGGAGCTGTCTGCCCAACTATCAACCTCTCTGCCCTGATTCAGTCATCACCTAATCAGTTTTATTCATATTTTTCACGTCAGACCAAAGCTGAATCTTCCCAGAGAACCCCTTCTCCATACCTTGTCATTACCGATTACTCGTTAGGTCAAAAATAAGCAACAGAAGGAAGGGATGAAGAGGCACCAGAAAGGGGAAAAAAATACTGTATATTTTTGCAGATATGAAGAGCCAGGGATAAAGCCATCAAAATTATTACGTTTTAATTTTCACAATTGGCTTGTGGTGGTGCATTTTTCAGCGCATTTCAGTTAAAATGTTTGAAGGCAGGCTTATCTGTGAGTATATTTGGATACTTTAAAAAAAAGTATTAGTATATGCAGGTAGTCCTCGATTTACGATTACAATTAAGCCCAAAATTTACCGTACGTTGCTAAGTGAGAAATTGGTTACATGAGTTTTGCCCCATTTTAGGACTTTTCGCGTCACAGTTGTTAAAGGAATCACTGCAGTTGTTAAATTAGTAACACAGTTGTTAAGGGAATCTGGCTTCCCCATTGAATTTGCTTGACAGAAGGTCGCAAAAGCGGGATCCCACAACCCAGAGATACTGTAACCGTCATAAATGTGAGTCAGTTGTCAAGCATCCAAAAATAAATCACTTGACCATGGGGATACTGCAATGGTCACAAGTCTGACAGATGGTCTTGAGTCACTTTTTTCAGTGCCATTGTAAGTAAACGTTTACTAAATGGTTACACTAAATCAGGGGTAGGCAACCTTGGCTCTTTAATGACTCGTGGACTTCAACTCCCAGAATTCCTGAGCCAGCCAGTTGTAAATCAAGCATTACCTGTACATTCACAAATAAGCCCATCCTGCAGAAAAGCTGATCTCAACTTCTTGGGCATATTTTTGAATCTAAAATTCTCAGCTTTTCTGCAAGTACATATGGGAAGAGAAAAAAAATCAGGTATTTAACCTGTATATATTGTTCCTTCCACCCACTACTATTTTAGGGTGACAGTGAAAACTGCAATTGGTGCAGCTTTATTTATTGTGCTAGGAAGAATGTTGGGCCTCTTGCAATCAGGCCAAAATGTTGGCAATCTTGCCCAGCGTATCTCAAGAGATACATTAGGCTCCAACGGCACTTTATTATTGCAACCACGGTTTTTTTTTTCAGCTCGGCTTCTCCGTCTTCTGTTATTAGAAGTTAAAAAAAAGTAAGAAATTATGATCCCAAAGATCTCTTCAGCCACAAAGCGCTCTTGTGATTCCAAGATTCTTTCTCTTTTTCCACCGCTGAGTGCAGTCCTTGTTTTTAAAATAGCTCGTCTTGGTTTGGGATAGAAGACTGTTTGGGCTTTGGTGGAAAGCGGTGCCCGCAGATTCTGGGGTGTACAGATTAAGTTAGCTAATAATAACTTTCCTGAAATGCACAGTCCCAAATGCTTTTAAGTAAAGTGGGTACTGAGAACTGCTTTTGGTCTGTGAGCCGTATAGCCTTCCAATCTTTCTATTGTAGGAACATTTGCCATCCCCTCAAGCATGAAGGAACTGAGAGAGAAGCAAAGCATGACGCTGAGCAAAAGTTGGTATTCGGATATGTGGATATCATCGTCTTAGTGGTTAAGAGATTAATAATAATAATAATAATAATAATAATAATAATAATAATAATAATAATAATAATAATAATAATAATAAACCTTTATTGTCAAAGTACAACATGTGTGCATTGAGATTAGCTGAGCCTCCCCCCCCGTGCTCTTTCGCTCTTTCCTCCCAACACACAGTGACAACAAACCCTCCCTCCTACCACACTATGTGGAACAACTACACCACACACCGGCCTCCCAAGTCAATTCTGCGTAAGATTATGTCCCATTTAAAAGCCTAACAGCCCACGGATAAAAGCTATTTTTCAGCCTGTTGGTATGGCTGGCTATATTCCTATATCCCCTACCGGATGGTAGGAGAGTAAAGAGATACCGTCCAGGGTGTGAGTCATCCCTGAGAATCTTCCTCACTCTTCCAAGGCAACGAGCCCTGGCGATGTCATCCAGTGGTGTCAGGGAACAGCCCACAATGATTCTGCCTCTTGTCAGAAAGATGGAATAACCAGTTCGTCTGATTTTCACAGTAACCTCCCTTCCTTTTCTCCTTGCTTTTCCTGTGGCACTAAGCCACAGTGTCTTTTTATATACAGTAGCTTTATTTTAAAAAAATGTGAGTATGTGAACACACTCACCTCAGCCTTTCCAAAATGAATAGGACAAGAAAATTTTGCTGATGATGTTACCCAGTTTGGTGACGAAAAGTTCAGAAATTATATTGAAACAAGCTCGGAGAACAAACCACAAGCCAAAACCTTTCCGAAATGTGTTTGCTGCTGCAAGAAGAAAACGAGGAGGGCTTTAATCTAGAAGATGTTGAGCTGATTCTGAGAGGTGCTGAAACATCAAAAGCCATCAGAAATGCTCAGAATCCGTTGTATGTCAGAGGACAGATCAAACAAGCAAGCAAGAAGCCATTTCCAATAGAACGTCCTACCAGATACTTCAGGATTGGTATTAACCATCCTCATCTTTGCCTGTGGGAAGAGATAACCCTCAAACAACATATGAACTCAGAAGGAAAGGAGAAAAGACCCAGAAGATTCTAAAGTTGAGAAGCGTCATCAAGCCAGAGTTCAGTCAAATCAAGGGTCAGTGGGCTTCCTCTGGTAAATATCTACAGAGGTTCCCATTCATCCAGATCATGGTTGTCCCAAGGACGCTTTTATTTTAAAGGCAGCTGGACTTGCTGATTTTTCTTTAAGACGTTTTGCTTCTCATTCAAGAAGCTTCTTCAGTTCCAACTAACTGGATTTCCCCACCAGTTAGTTAGAACTGAAGAAGCCTCTTGGATGAGAAGTGAAACATCTTAAAGGAAAAAAAATCAGTGTCTTAAAGAAAAACCAGCAGGTCCAGTTGCTTTTAAAATAAATGCACCTCTGGGACATTCCCCTAGTACAGGGGTAGGCAACTTTGGCTCTTTTATGACTCGTGGACTTCAACTCCCAGAATTCCTGAGCCAGCATGGTTAAGCATGGAAACCTCTCCCTTTCCCCTCAGCATGGCTGGTTCAGGAATTCTGGGAGTTGAAGTCCACGAGTCATAAAGCAGCCTAGACCTACGCCAGGGGTAGGCAACCTTGGCTCTTTTATGACTTGTGGACTTCAACTCCCAGAATTCCTGAGCCAGCATGGCTAAGCATGGAAACCTCCTCCCTTTCCCCTCAGCATGGCTGGCTCAGGAATTCTGGGAGTTGAAGTCCACGAGTCATAAAGGAGCCAAGGTTACCTACCCCTGCCCTAGTAGTAGAGTGACCTTTTGGGCACCAGGGACCAGTTCCATGGACAGAGGTTTTTCCCTGGACAGGAAGGGGCATGGTGTCGTGTGCTGCCTGCATCCCGCGAATAGGGCTTCGTTTGTTTGCGTGTCCCGATTTCTGACATGCCAAGGATTGGTGCCAGTCCACAGACTGGGGGTTGGGGACTCCTGGATTAGAAAACAGAAGAATAGTTGGGAAGGGACCTTGGAGGTCTTCTAGTCTAATACCCTTCTCAAGCAGGAGACCATATGCCATTCTGGGCAAATGGCTGTCCAAGCTCTTCTGGAAAACCTCCAGTGACGGAGCACCCACAACTTCTGCAGGCAAGCCGTTAGATTAGATTTGACCAGAGCCGCTAACTAAACAGTGCTGATGCAGTATTGCTTGCCCACCTTGAGCCAATCCCTTGCAAGCAACACACAATCTTCACACTGAGTCACCTCCCATTTCCAGCAGCTTGAAACTAATGCCACTTAATTGCTAGGCACACAATCTCCTAGGGCCCTCCTCCAAGCCTTCTAGGAATGACCGCCAGCCTATCGAGCAGACGAGCTTCGTTTGCTAGGGAATGTTCCTTCTTTCTTTAATCTCAAACGAGGAGCTGAAAGGAAAACACACGATTATTTTCTCAGGCGTGCTGGAATCCACTTGAATAAATAACAGTTCCAGAAATGGGGCTGCTAAAACAATAAACTTCCTCGGAGCTGACCCCAAAAAGCGACGAGGGTGGGGTGGGGGGTGGGTGTGGAGGGAATGCCTTCCCTCTGTCAGAAGGCAGGATGGAGAAGGGCAGGAAACCTCCACCCCCCCCCCACCCCTAAAGTTGATTTCTATCAACTTGCCACCCCTGACAGCAGAATATCGAGCTGAAAGCAGAAGTAAAAGGGAAAAGGGGGGGGGCTTCTCTTACAGCAGAATAAGAAGCTGAACGCAGAAGAAAAGAGAGAGAGACACAGAGAGACACAGAGAGAAAAAGAAGAAAGAGAGAGAGAAACACACACACAGAGAGAAGCTTCTTTTACAGGAGAATAGGAAGCTGAATGCAGAAGAAAAGAGAGAGAGAAAGACAGACAGACAGACAGACAGACAGACAAAGAAGCTTCTCTTACAGCAGAATAGGAAGCTGAAAGCAAAAAGAGGAAAAAGAGAGAGGGGGGGTTGTCTTTTTCAGCTCTATCTGCTGTTGTTGTTGTTGTTAAACTTGCAATAATTAAAAGCACATGCTTAAAGACTAACAGACACAGAGTTCTGCATGTGGCAAGGAGCCTGGCTGATTCTGCCATCAAAACTATTTGGGAAAGATTTCGGATGTGGTAGACTTGTTACGATTCTAACCATTTTAAAAAAAGTTTTACTTGATGGGATCTCTTGAAATTCCCAGCCTAAAACCTTTAGGATTCAGATCTGGATAAAGAAGATATTCTTGGTAGAAACTTTGGTCTCTTGGAAAATACACTTTATTTATTTAGCACTTGACGCCACATGAGGTTATTCATGCAACTAGCCTAGAACCAGCCTAGAACTTCCTCCCTTTGATAGACGATATGCTCCCCAAGTCACAATCTGTAATATTTACCATCAAATCTTACCTATATTTTTTTAAAGAAAGATGTCACACGTTGGAATTAAAGTCTTCTGCTACATACAAAGCGTACATCATCCTTGCACCCAAAGAAAAATATCCAGATACATTTGCTTTAGGACAAGCTGAGAGAAAGAAGGGACTGGAGTTATTTTGTCTCTACTGAGATTAAACGAAATTTCTTTAGGAAGATGCATTTGTAGGAAGCCAGTTAAGCGTTTGCTTAAGGAGTATAATCTAGTGACTACATCCAACTTACACTCAATAAAAGATACATGTGCTGCCTCCTATCCCATTTACGTTTTCTCTCTCTTTTTTTTTAACTTTAATTTTCAGCAGATCACAAGTGTTGGCCAAAGTGTTGGCTATCTTGTAACGGGAAAAGGAAGTTTTGTGATCAGCGCAAAGGCTGCCCAATTCATATTGGGCAAATCCTGTTTCGGATGCAAGCTAGAAGAACTACAAATCTTTGTAGACCTTGAGAGAGGGTGGGGAGGGAGGGAGGGAGTTAGTTAGTTATTATTGCAGTAATAGTAAGCTACTACTCTTCTGGACATGCCAAACTATGATTTCCAAAATTCCCAAGTTTTAGAGATGACTAAAGTATCACAGGCATCTAGATGAAGAGGGCTTTTCCATAAATTGGAGAGTGCAGTTCTATAGAAAGTTTGCTGTGGATTTATCCCCATGGAGGTTTGAAGCCTCTGTGGTAAATTCAAATGTTCTGGTTGCTTCAAAATACTTCTTTGTGGTCTTAGGGACATTATGTAGAAGCACAAATAATGTGCTTGGAAAAATTTCCATTACATGTTTTTTTTTAAAAAAAAAAAACAACTGTGGAGAAGTATCAAATGTTAGAAATGCAACAAACAAATAAAATTAGTGAAAATGTAACAAATAGGCAAATATTCATTAACTGCCTAATCCATTAAATTGGGCAGTTAAAATGAATAGAAAACCTATTCTCTCTCCTTCCTTCCTTCCTTCCTCTCTCCCTCCCTCTTCCCTCCCTCCTTCCTCTTTCTTTCTTTCTTTCTTTCTTTCTTTCTTTCTTTCTTTCTCTTTCTTTCTTTCTTTCTTTCTTTCTTTCTCTTTCTTTCTTTCTTTCTTTCTTTCTTTCTTCCTTCCTTCCTTCCTTCCTTCCTTCCTTCCTTCCTTCCTTCCTTCCTTCCTTTTTTTCTTCCCCCCCCACCAAGGCAACAATTGTAGAAAACACATGCAATCATCCATAAAACTTTTCAGGCAGGCTAAATTTTATTCTGCTATAGTTCAGCATTGTTTTCAGTAAAGTCTAAACATTGGAACGGAAAATGGTGAATCCACCAAAATTACCATGTTAGTATGTTTTTTTTTCTTTATAATCTAAACACCATTGAAATATACTATACCAATTTTCTCATGCCAAGCATTCCAATAAAGACTATTTCTAGGAAAGCTGGGAACTGCTTGAAAGTAACATTAAAATCACAGCATATTTCCTTAAAAACAAAGTTGTTTACGTGTGTCTATTTTTACTTTTGATGGAGAGTTTATAAAATGTTATAAGGCATGTAGAATCAACACAGTGTATATTTATAGTTACTTTTTACTGAATCCTGGTTAGCTAACTTGCTACACCAGATCTCATTTGTGGAACAATTGAGTTCGAGATTGATTTGAGGAAACTCAACTACGTTATGTTTCTGATAGTTTTAAGCGTATCAACTGAAACAGAATCAGGAAACTGAGATTTTGCATTATTAAATTTATCCAGTGTGAGAAGCACGTGGCTCATCCAGCATACAAAGGCATATTCTAAGTAACTGTACACTCCTTTTCCCACTAAATCTTAAGCCACAGTTGACTAACCACAATAGCTTGATTCGTACAATACGCTAAGCCTAAATTCAATCACATTAATTATTAATTCTTTAAGCAGCCTTGCCCAATATTCACATGAAACAAACTAATCTTTAATGTATTGAAACCAAGGCATTGGAAATGTTGATTTTATTCTTCCCTTTCTTCTCAAAATATTCAGAGAAAGAGTTTGCAGAGTTTCATCATGGGCTAACCACAGCTTGTTATGCTAGCCAAAACCAAACCAACTGCTGCTACAATGTTTTCTGGAAACAAGCCAGCTCCCAAACCATAGTTTACAATGCGTTCACTAATCCAGGGTCTGGCAAACCCTCCAGATGCTTTGGCCAACAGCCCTCAACGTGACTCAAAAGTTATTCAAGTCACTTACACCCTCTAGCTTGAATCACACATGAAAGGGATAAAGTCACTTTCAGAGCTGGTTCCCATAACTTACTGAAGAAGGGAGAAAAGTAATAAAAGTCCCTATCTTTCTTGTGCCTAAAATTACATCACAATGATGACAACAACAACCATAATAATTCCTGCTGCAATCCAACACCTTCTTTCCTATTTGCACACCTATATATTTCCTTCACTAGGATGCTGGGGAAGGGGGAAAACATACAGAATTATCATTGTAAGTGTCAAGCATCAGGGAAATCAGGAGATCCAGGCTATAAAGATTTATTGGAAGCCTAAGCTTTCTACAAGAATCTGAACTCTTAATAGTCAAGGGAAATTAGCAGGGGCTAAGAAAGGAATTCAAGGTGGGTTGGACTTAGATCTCTTATGAGCGCAAAGGGACTCATGATTGATGACATGTTTGACCTCCTCCCTCAGGCTTAGCCTGGACATCTCCTACACCCAGACCCCTTTGGATAACACGGAGACAATTTTGGATATTAAGAACAGTAAGTGAAGGAAGTGCTGCCCTTAATGCAACACAATGGTCCCATGTAATCAGAATCCCTTCCTGGTTCCCCCACTCAACATCCTTTTGTAGAAAGCCAACTGAATACTGTACAACAGGGGTCTTCAAACTTAGTCCTTTTATGACGTTGTGGACTTCAACTCCCAGAATCCTTCAGCCAGGCATGCTGACTGAGCAATTCTGGGAGTTGAAGTCCACCACATCATAAAAGGGCCAAGTTTGAAGATCCCTGGAATAGAATATTCTGAACATCAATCTTCAATAGCATGTCTGGTTTAGTCCTTATGGCAGGAGGCAGGATGCTTGCTATAGGTCCCAAAGCAAACTGTAAGCATTGGGGAATCAAGATACGGTATATATAACTGGCTAGGATTCAGGGTTAAGACTTCCCCATCGTGCATCATAGAAAGCTCTGACTATTAGTCTTGCATCAGGCTAGAAACCAAGAGACTGGGACTACAAGATTGATGATGGGTTGTATAATTGAGCAGAGAATTAATGCAGTGATGGGAAAAGGAAAAACCCTAATCCCAACCCCAGTCACTGAGAGAAAGTCACTGGCCCAAGGTCATCCAGTTGGCTTTCTGCCTAAGGCAGGACTAGAACTCACAGTCTCCTGGTGATTGGCCCAAAGTCACCCAGCTAGCTTTCATGGCTAAAGCGGAACTAGAACTCACAGTCTCCTGGTGATTGGCCCAAAGTCACCCAGCTAGGTTTCATGGCTAGGGCGGAACTAGAACTCACAGTCTCCTGGTTTCTAGCCTGGCACTTTAACTACTAGACCAACTAGCTGTATGCTGATGAGAGTCAATTATCTGCCCCCTCCCTCCTCAATCAAACGTTAAGTGGGGAACAGAGGAATAACCAGATTTGTAAAGGAATAAACAATGAGAATAAAATGTTGGAAGCATGTCAAGGAGAGACTAGGCAGAAGGAAAAAGTTTGGAGCAGGAAAATAAATTGTACCAAAAAGGTCAGAGAAATTGGAACAGAAGCCATACACTGCAATTTTATATATGTCTTTTTTCCAACTCTACATTTGTACCCCTCAGAAAATATGTGATTTTTCTGAGCCATCATGCTACAGGCAGAAATCAGGCCAGCTCAAAATTTCCACATCTGGAAAAAGTTTGAACTCCTTCATGAGAGGGAATATGGCTGGTTCTGACCTTAGACAGCTATCTGTCTCTTGTTAGGAATACGGTACTTTTTCCATCAAGCTATTAGCACAGAGGTCAGCCAGGAAAGGAGGGGATTAAAATCTTGTTAATGAATGCCAAGATAGATCCTGCCAGCTCAGCACAATTGGAGAAACAGACACCGCTGGCTACCTGTATGGTGTGGAGGTTAAAATGCTGGCCTATAAAACAAAGGTGTCCTGATTTTAAACTCCCACTTAGCTAGCTTTGGGTAATCTTTGTCACAGCCTAAGCCACATCATAGGGTTGTTTTGTAGATAAAATTGGAGGGAAGTGTATTATGTATGCCTCCTTGAGCATTTCATGCCATATGCAGCAGAAACAGTTGTTAGGAGCTGTGGTGCGCACTGGGCAGAGTGCAGTGTTGCAGGCTAACTCTGCCTATTGCTAGGAGTTTGATCCTGACCAGCTCAAGGTTGACTCAACCTTCCATCCTTCCAAGGTCGGTAAAATGAGGATCCAGATTGTTGGGGGCAATATGCTGACTCTGTAAACCACTTACAGAGGGCTGTAAAGCACTATGAAGTGGTATCCAAGTTTTATTGCTATTGCTAGATGTCAAAACCAGTGTACCAGCATTTTGAATAGCATTAGAAAAAGGTTGCTGAGTGAACTGAGAAATGCTTGAATCAGCATTCTTAGCTTTTTTGCAAGAATAAAACTCAGAGCCTAAATAAATTCTTTTAGAAATAATTTCATCTTCTACACCATAACTCTACTTCAGAGGTCTCCAATCTCTGGGCTGCAGCCCACAGGTGGGCCATGAGATGTTTGCAACCAGGATGTGGAAACAGCCAGCGAGAGCACACCTGTGTGTACCCACTTGCACGCGCAGCGAGGATGTGCATGCACACTCCATTTGCATGAGTGGTGGACACACGTGCATGCCACTCATGCAAATGGATCTGTGTCTGCCTGCTCACTTGCTGCCACTGGCGTGGAACCATCCCCTCTTTTCCCCACTCCACAAAGCTTTGAATCCCTCTTCAGTGACATCCCAAAAATCTGATGCACCCTGTCTTTCAAGCTGATGTAGAAAACGCACCAAGGCTATTATCTAGATTGAAACTGGCTTATGACAATGGATACCTCATTCCACCAATTCTACCCCAAACAACCAAGGGAAATTATTAATCCTACTGACCTACTCCCACCCATTTTGTGGGCTTATTTTTGTCCAAAATGTTAACGATGACTCCTGACCCACAGGGATGGTGAAGGAATTTAATCTGTGCAAATTCCGATACAAGCTGACTTGACTTGTGCTTCCTGAACTAAAACACTGACACAAACTTGGTTATCTGATGACTTTTAAAATTCCTGAACATTCTGCTCATGTTCTAACACAGCTTGAGTTTAATGGGGCTTACTTCTTTCTGATATGGAAAAGAATTTTGTGCAGTGCCAAAAGCGTCTCTTGCGTTTCTCCCCCCCCCCCTAGCTGCTCTCCTTTGATTGGAAGAAAAGCAAGGATGTGTGTCTGGGTTTTTTCAGAAGAGAAATAGAGGTTGGATCTTCATGACCTTGTTTAGTTATTAGATAGATAAATAAAATATGGCCATTTCATAATAGTGCTTCTCCCTCCAGCCTCCTTGACCTCCTATACTTCCATTAAAACCAAAGCAATAACACAGCTTTGCCGGTGGAGAAATGTGAACAGCCAGAGAAGCTGGATGGAGGCTGATAGGATGCAACAGAAAACAGTCCCAGGAATGGTGTCCTTTGCCACTTTGCAAGACTCAGTCCCAAACCATCCTGAACAGAAATTAAAAAGTCTTTCTCCACCATCCTGCAAATGAGTCAAAAAACAAAAAACAAAAACCCAACAACAACTACAAAACAAAGGGGGAAAACTTGGAAAAAAATCGCAAGGCAAATTCTGGAGTAGGGATACAGCCTTAAAGCTAAACAGCTTTTTCGTTTGTGAAAAAGTGACCTGCTAGCGCTCTTCCAACATTTGCGGGGCTACCACAAAGAAGAGGAGGGGGTCAACCTATTTTTCAAAAGCACCATAAGGCAAGACAAGAAATAATGGATGGAAACTAATCAAGGAGAGAAGCCACCAAATTTTCTGACAGTAGAGAACAAGTACCGGTAATCATTGGAACGGCTTGCCTTCAGAAGCTGTGGGTGCTCCATTGCTGGAGGTTTTTAAGACGAGACTGGGCAGGCACTTGTCTCGAATGGTATAGGATCTCCTGCTTGAGCAGGGGGTTGGACTAGAAGACCTCCAGAGTCACTTCCAACACTGTCATTCTGTTATTCATCTGCCGAAATGCTCCTTGACTGAGCTAAACTTTCCCCAACAGTTTGGAAGGCCTTTCTGCTGGAAAGAGGCAATGAAAAAAAAGGACCTGAAGCAACAAAGAAGCAGAAGCAGAGCTGAACTTGACTATCTGAAGGGGGAGGCCACTGTGCTTTCTACGGGCTATGCTCCACGCGAGGGGTCCCTAATCCCCGATCTGTGGACCAGCACCGGTCCACAGCATGCCAGAAACTAGTCCGTGCAAACAACCAAAGCTCCATCTGAGGGATGCAGGCAGCATGCAAAACTCCTGGCTCCTCCGGTTCGTGGAAAAAGCTCTCTCCACAGAACAGGTTCCTGGTGCCCAAACGTTTGGGTGGGGGGCACTGCTCCAGGCCATGCAACCCTGTGCAGAAACAATGCCAAGGGTTGAGCTGCAACCCTATTCTTAAGCAAGTTTTACATCACATCTGGCACAGAGAGCCTTCTTTATTTCAGGAAGATATTTCTGGATGTCCCGTTGAGCCGGGATCCAATTTTACAGACTCCGTGATAACATTCCACTATATAAGTTGGAGCCTTGTTTGAATCCTGCAGCTTCATTAGCAAGCTGCGAAAGTCAGGAATGTCTCTCTCTTTCTCCCCCCCCCCACCTCCACCCGCCCCCTTTCCAAGTTTTGCTCCTGAATGTATTAACTTTCCATGCATCAAGCTGAGTTTGCCGTCTGGTGCCAGAAGTCAGCTGTGTTATTTCCCTTGAAGGTTAGAAATGCACTGAAAATAAGCACACAAGGGGACTTGCTGGCATAAGCTCTCTTTCCTCCATTAAAAGAAAATTGGCACAAAGGTTTGCGTTTGGTGAAAAGAGGCTTGCCCGCCCCTCCCAATTTTTTGCAAAAAAGCAGCAAGAATCATGTTCTTTGGACGTGGATTATACACCGTCCTCAGATTTCAAAAAGGGAGGGAGCCAACCCACAAAAGTGTCTGCTTTAAGCACAGCGCAAGAGCTTCAGCCACATCTCTGGGGGTCGCAGTCACCCTCTCTGGGATAGTCTAAGTCTCCATTATTAAAACATTCAAAATGCAGTGGGTGACCTCTCCTCTTGTTCCAGCCCAAGACGGTTAGGCTGACATCGAAACTGTAACACAGCTGGTCCTCGACTTACAATCACAGCTGAGCCCAAAAATTTCCCTTGCCCCATTTTACGACTTTTCTTGCGTCCGGTTGTTAAGCGAATCAGTGTAGTTTTTAAGTTCGTAACACGGTTGCGAAGTGAATCCGATTTCCCCATTGACTTTGCTTATCAGAAGGTCGCAAAAGGGAATCACGTGACCCCAGAACGCTGCAACCGTCATAAGTACGTGCCAGCTGCCAAGCATCCGAATTTTGATCACGTGACCATGGATATGCTATAATGGTCACAAGTGTGAAAAATGGGCGTAACTGCTACCTAGAACGGTCACTAAACGAAATAAGACTATTGATAGTGAATTGTAGTAGCAAACAAGGAGAGAGTTTGGGGAGCCAAACAATGGGGGACATTTACATCCAGTCTTTGGATCGCCGCCTCTAATATATATAAAGAAAAAAAAAACCCGCTGACGGAATGGCTGTTGTTTATCAAAATGGGATCATCCAAAGGGTTAACAGCACATAGTGGCAATTTGACACACACACACACAAAAGTGAACATGGGGAAAAATATAAAGAAAAATATATATAATATAAAGAAATATAAATATAAAGAAAAGGCCAAGGGGTGAGTGGGTAGAGAGGGAGCTACATTTCCTTTAATTGGAAGTGGTATAAAATAATTAAGACATCACACTGTGACCGGGGAGTTTCAAATTAAATCTTAGCCACGTCAGATGGCTGAAATAACTCTCATTGTCCCTCAAAATTCTGTACTGAGCTTTACCTAATAATGCAGAGACTGTCCAAGGAGCTAGGATTAGCTCGTGTGCAGACTGCTACATACATATCCTGCATCCTGCATTTATGAAAATTTGTCCATTGATATATTTCCTTAATTTATTCCGAGACTTGCATACTCCTATCAGAGCTGGCTCGTTCCACCCAGTCACTCTTGCAAATTATAATCAACTCAAATAAATACTCTGCACATTATATTAAAGGTAAACAATAGAGACACCATAAAATGGTAAAAAATCATCTCAGCATCCAAGCCTATGTATAATCAAAAAATTACTCAGGATATGGCTCATCATCTTCAAAACCTGCCAGCAAAATCAAAGTGCTTTTACGGACAGAAGGCTAAGATATATATATTTTGCCAACTCTGGATTAAGGGAAAAAGCATCCAGGATGCTAACCTTTTTCTTTCACAGACCAAATGCAATGAAGAAGGACTAGGGGGGACATGATAGCAGTATTCCAGTATTTGAGGGGCTGCCACCATGGAGAGGGGTCAACCTGTTTTCCAAAGCACTAGAAGGCAAGGCAAGAAACAATGGATAGAAACTAATCAAGGAGAGAAGCAAATGAAGATAAGGACAAACTTCCTAACAGTGAGACCAACCAACCAATGGAACAGCTTGCCTTCAGACATTGTGGGTGCTCCATCACTGAAGGTTTTTAAGAGACTGGACAGCCATTTGTCTCAAATTGTGTAGGTCTCCTGCTTGAGCAGGGGGTTAGACTAGAAGACCTCCAAGGTCCTTTCCAGCTCTCTTCTGACTGAAGTTGGCATGCACCAGCCAATTTACACCAGCCCCTTTAAATTGTATTTCATTTTCCTTCTACTTTATCCAGGGCTTTTTTTGTCATAGAACGCTCAGAACTGAGTTCCGGCACCTTTTTTGGATGGAACCTTGTAGGGTAGGCAAGGCAGGTTGTATGACATGTGTGAGTTCCAGCACCTTTTTCTTTTACAAAAAAAAACCAACACTGACTTTATCAATTAATACACCGAGAGCAAAATCTAATGCAGTTAGAACACATAATCAGAAATAAGAGCTTTCATCCCTGCCCGAGAATTAAGAAAATATATTTAAAATTGTGTTGCTGACTGCTGTAATATTGAGCAATATTATATATTACTTACATGTACTCTCATATCTGTAATTCTCATAATGAACTGAAAAGATATTTAACGTTTTGCCATTTCCCTAGCTAGTTTTGTTTTTCCTAAATTCTTCCATGCAAACCAGGGCTACAATTTTTCCAGTTCTATTAAGCCAACTCATTCATGACAAGCAATCACTGTAACCTTTCTCAGGCTAGAAACTCTTTCACTCAGCCCAGATGTCTACCCTCCAGACCTCAGACCCCCACAGCCACTACCACACCCCCCCTGCCCCACTTTGCAACGTGCAGCAATCCAGTGCCTTTTGGCACATGCGTAGAGTAACAATCTGCCAAACACTGTTCATTTGCTGTACTGGGAAAATATCCCTGAGAAACACATTCATAATGGCATTAGTGTTTTTGATTAGAGGAAAAAAAACATCAACAACAATATCTACATTTATGGCTGAGTGGAAACCCCTTATACAGTAGACGTTTTGCATAAAATTGAGAGAAAATGAATTTATGACGTAAAAGATCGCAGCACTGGTGGGATGGATTGACTTCCAAAGATGTACAAAATAGCTTAAGTGGGCAGATTTTAGACGCCTGCGCAGAACTCAGGGGCAGCAGCCAACCGTTGAATGGAATGGAAAATGAAAGTATGCAAATCGGGACTAATTATGTTAACTCTTCAAATAGGGGTGCCTCCGCTTACTTCGACTTCTTCAGGGAGAGATTCCCTCTCTCACCTAACTCCTCAGCCAGGGTGGGGACAAAATGTCTAGGATTCACAGAACCGAATTCCCCCTTCCCTTCAACACTGCAAAGCTGGCCAGCTGCATTTTAATGTGAAGACACGTGTACAGCCTTCTGTAGGGCCACCCCCCCACCCCCCCAATTCAAACTCCTTAACATCTGCGCTTAAGGCAGTGCTTGACACGTGGGATAAAATGGCATCGAATTCATAAGTACTCGAATCCATTTCTAAGCTGAGACAGTCTCCAGCTAGTTTGGACTACAACTCCCATGAGCTTACAGTGGTTTCCAAGTCCTAGGAAAGAGACGGGGCTTTCTTGCACACAAGCGGATTACTTAAGGGATACTTTCGCACAATTTACTAAGCCCTAAATCTATTCTAGAATCTTCTAGATGATCCAAATTAAGACCCCCCCCCCTACGCGTCACGTAACGTATTAGCCAAGCAAAGCGCATTAGGACGCCGGTTTACAGGACTATTGTGTTAGATTGGCCGATTCCCACAACCAGCGGGATGCGGCCCCCGTGTTAACGTGCCGGGCAAATCTAACCAAGGTGCCTTTCTGCAGGCTGCGTTCTGCGTCTCTAGCAACTAATCCACTGAGCGGGGAATGATCTCAGGATCTCTCCGTCCCACTTCGCTGGCCTTTTAACGACGGCAGCCAGCAGCGGCTACCGCGATCCGATTCCGGTGCGCTGTCCGTCGGCGCGGAGCTGGTGGCTTTGCCGAAACCCGCTCCCTCCCCACCCCTTCGAGGCCCGGGTATACAGAACAGGGAAGCTCTTTTCGCCCCCCCGCTTCCCCGCCGCACCCCATAAGCCTCTGGGCACGTGCAGAGCGCGCAAACCGCCTCGAGGGCTGCAAAGCGCTGGGGTTAGGCTCAGCTTGCGCGGGTAGCCTCTGAGCGCGCGCAGAGTGCAGAGCGCGGCGGAATCGCTCGCCCCCCCCCGCCCCACTAGCCTTTTCCCACCCAGCCGCCCTTCCCAAGCCTCGCCCGCGCTAATATTTGTATTTACTGTTTTTAGTGGGCATATATTTAATTCTTTTTTTAACTTTTGTAACTTTGTATTTTTATTCCTGCCCTGTTCACCGCCCTGAGTCCTTCGGGAGAAGGGCGGTATAGAAATATTATTAAATAAATAAATACTCACAGAGTGACGGTGTCGTTGGGCAGCAAAGGCGGCGCCGGCGGCTCCCTCAGTTCCTCGCCGCTGCAGCTGACCCGCTTCCTGGCCGGGGCCAGCCCCTTCGGCCTCTCGCCCACGCACTTGCAGCCGCGCAGCTGGAGGGGGCAACTGCGCGCCCCGCCCGCGCCCCCCAGCGCCGCCAGCAGGAGCAGGGCGCCGGTCCAGAGCATCCTCGACGGCGGAGGCTGCCAGCCCATCCTCAGCCCATCCTCGCCCGCTCGACGCCCAGCTTTCGGCGTCCGCCGCAGCGCCCCGGGCACCTGGGCAGCTCGGGCAGAGGCGGCTCCGAGGGACGCCCGTCCGGCCCCCGCGGGCTCTTTTCCCCCGGCCGTCACGCTAGCCCCGAAGGCAGCCCCGGCCGAGCCGCTTCGCCTGCCCGGAGCTGGGCTGTGCCCGCCCGGGCTGCGCCTTGCATGGCCGGGCAGGAGCCTCTCGCGCGCGGGCGGGCGGCTGGCTGGCCGAAGATGTCCGTCAGCCGGGCTGCTCGGCTAAGGATGGAGCTGGCGGCTGGGGCTGCCGTAAGACGGGTCCCTCCCCTCGATCGCCCGCCTGGCCGGCCCGGGTCTCGGCCACGGCCGGGCCCTAGCGCCTCCCGCTCCGCGCTGGCTTTCGGCCGCCGCCGCCGCCGAACTTGAGCCGCGGAGGGCGAGCGGGCTCGGGTGGGAAACGGGGCTCGGGGGGTGGGGGTGTTAACGGCGGAGAGTCTCCCCGTCTCGGCTGGATCCCCGGGAGTTTTTGCCCAGCAGTTGAGGCTGCGTCCCAGCCGCTGCTCGAACTGCGCTTCTCATTCGCCACCTGGCCTTGAGCGCAGCTCCGGGAAGAGAAATTGAAAACAGCCTTCGGGACTGGCTCAGCGAAGATACTCCCCCCCCCACCCGGGTGATGCCCTCCGAAGGGGTTGGCCTGACTCGCACGTGTGTCTTCTTCGGATCTGGCCGCGGGTTCTGGGCCAGGAAGTCGGGGGCAGGCTCTGCCGTGGATTCGGGTTGCTGGTCCCGAAGTTGGTGAGCGAATAAGAATAGCAGTAGCGCTTAGACTTATATACCACTTCACAGTGCTTTACAGCCCTCTCTGTGAGGTTTACAGAGACAGCCTGTTGCCACCCCCCCCCCCAACAATCTGGGTCAGATAGATAGATAGATAGATAGATAGATAGATAGATAGATAGATAGATAGATAGATAGATAGATAGATAGATAGATAGATAGATAGATAGATAGATAGATAGATAGATAGATAGATAGATAGATAGATAGACTAGACTAGACTAGACTAGACTAGACTAGACTAGACTAGACTAGATTATAGCAATAACACTACTTATATACCACTTCACAGTGCTTTACAGCCCTCTCTGTGAGGTTTACAGAGACAGCCTGTTGCCCCCCCCAACAATCTGGGATAGATAGATGATAGATAGATAGATAGATAGATAGATAGATAGATAGATAGATAGATAGATAGATAGATAGATAGATAGACTAGACTAGACTAGACTAGACTAGACTATAGCAATAACACTACTTATATACCACTTCACAGTGCTTTACAGCCCTCTCTAAGCGGTTTACAGTCAGCCTGTTGCCCCCCCCCCAACAATCTGGGTCCTTTAGATTCAGATAGATAGATAGATAGATAGATAGATAGATAGATAGATAGATAGATAGATAGATAGATAGAGATAGACAGACTAGACTAGACTATAGCAATAGCACTTAAGACTTATATACCACTTCACAGTGCTTTACAGCCCCTCTCTAAGAGGTTTACAGAGACAGCCTGTTGCCCCCCCCCCAACAATCTGGCTCATTTTACTGACCTCGGAAGGATGGAAGGCCAAGTCAACTTTGACCGGTTGAGGATTGAACTGCTGGCAGTCCATCTATTCATCTGATGTTTGGCAGTAAGGATCTCTCCTTGGAGGAACTTTGATTCATCTAAGAAAGGGGCATGAAGGGCCACACCTGGTCCCTCCACTTCCTTAAAAGTGGCCCTCAAAACTTTGCCAGTATAACTGCCCCCTCCCCACTTCAATCCTCTTTAAGTTTTATGCAGTTTTGTGACCATCAGGAAGCAACGAAAAAGGGACTAAAGCCTTGTGGGAGCGCAGAATGCTAATTTCACCTCTTTGAAGCACCCATGACCAAAGGTTGACTCAGCCTTCCATCCTTCCGAGGTAGGTAAAATGAGGACCCAGATTGTTGGGGGCAATAAGCTGACTTTGTAAAAATGCCGCTTGGGGGGGGGGGCTGAAAGCCCTAATAAGCAGGTATATACATAGAATGAAGGCTATTGCTAAGCACATTGGTTTGTGCTTAAATTGTAAGCCGCCCTGAGTCTTCGGAGAAGGGCAGGATATAAATGGGATTTTAAAAAAAATCACTCTCCTCAAGAGGACCAGGTCCGTCCCGCCTTTTGGAGCACAGCTATTGACATGCCACACAAAACTGGTGTGGGCAAAACTGTATGTTTCTGATCTAAGCTAGGCTTGTCAGTGCTGGCTGGTAACCCCCTCCAAATATTAAGTGTGATTCTTTCCCTGCCTGTGTGTGGAGATGCCCAGGATTGAATGCTAGATGTTGAGTCCGTCAGTCTTACTCTGACTGATGCACAAGGGATGTTCATTGTCTTTGGGATGATTGAGTTGCATCTGCCTGGTAGACCTTTTCAAACTTGGCAACTTTTAAGATGTGTGGAGATCAACTCCCAAACTTCCCCAACCAGCATGCTTTACACTGCCTTCCATCCATCTGATTTTGAGTCACTTATTATGTCTATATAAACTGCTGCTTTCCAGAGGAGTTCATAGAGGCCTCTTTAAATTTGTCTTCAAACTTTAAACTCTTTTAAACAAAGCCCTTTGCAGAGTTTCTTTGAAAACAATGGCCTGTGACATCTTGAAAACCTAATGTAAGTTTTATAAATTTCGCCCCACTGAATCAGACACGTGAAATATTACCTTGAAAAAGGAAGCTTTGTGCACAGACTACAGAGGACCAAGCGTGAGGGAGAATGGAAGAGACTTTAAATAGAAATTAAATATATGATAGTGCAAGCTGTGATGATAAGACAGCGGCCATTCTAAAATTAATTGTTGGATAGGTGGATACTGAATTCATGAGCTGCTTAGTACCCATACTTTGATAAGTGATCTTAGTGTAAATTTAATTCAGGTGACATACTGTAAACCTTTTTTTTTAATCCTATCCTTTGCCTTCTCTTCTTACTGATGTGATTTTTGCTATGTTAACCCTTCAGCCCCAGAATAGTGTTCTTCTCCAGTTCATCCGAATGACATGAGTTGGAAGTGACAACAGTGGAACCTAAACACCGTATGTACATTGCAGGAGTTTTGATGGATGACAATCCACCTGACTTAGAAGTGCAACCAGCTGGGTCAGTGGTCAAACTCAGTTAAAAGCAGTAGATGCTTATGTCCCACAAACTTCGAAACACAGTCTAGCCTGGGGTAGGCAACCTTGGCTCTTTTATGACTTGTGGACTTCAACTCCCAGAATTCCTGAGCCAGCTATGCCCTGGACGCTAGCCCAAAGTAACACATCTGTGCTTTTTCCTGTCTAAATGACTTCACGAGGAATTATTTTTATTTATTTATTTACTATTTTTTTTACAAATGACTCAAGGCAGTGAACATACCAAACACATCTTCCTCCTCCTGTTTTCTCCACCACAACATCCCTGCCAGGTGGGTTGGGCTGAATGAGAGCAACTGGCCCAAAGTCACCCAGCTGGCTTTCATGGTTAAGGAGGAACTCGAACTCACAACCTCCTGCTTTGTAGCCTGATACTTTAAACACTAGACCAAACTATTTCCGCAAGTCAAGTCTGACCTTTCCTGGCTCCGGATCCTAGATGTTGGTTCGGCCAGGCTGTCTCCCAAATGTCCACCCCCACTCCAAACCATCCAGACTCCACTTGGCTGCACTGTTTCCTTTCAGTCTCAAAACAAGTCAACCTGCCACAGATCCAGAGTAGATGGAAGTATGAAATCTGAGAGCCACGTCTCAGTTCAAACACGGCTTCCCAAAGGGACCAAGAGGCATACAGACCAGATTGCTTTCAACTCCTTCCAAATCCTCCCCATGTCCGTCCCGGGGAAACACAATTCCAGGCCTTCGGAACCATTCTTTGATGAAGGTAAACAGAAAGGTGACCTAACCTGATGCTGTCATAACATCTGTCAACCCAATTACCAAGGACTTGCATTTCTCAAAGCTAAGCTGGTCAGAAGCCATGCTGGGTGCATTCACATACCAGGTTCCGCTCCCAGAAAAGACGGCAACGAGGACTGTGCTGTGCCATGGAGGGGAATTCATGATTTGTAATTCACCTTTGCAGCATCTCTGTGGTCATGTGATTGAAATTCAGATGCTTAGCAATTGGCTCACGTTTACGACAGTCGCAGTGTCCCGGGGTCGTGGGATCCCCTTTTGTGACCTTCTGACAAGCAAAGTCAAGGGGGAAGCCAGATTCCCTCAGCAACCATGTTCCTAACTTTAAACAAAGGCAACGGTTCACTTGACAGCTGTGGCAAGGAAAGTCATAAAACAGGCGAAGAAAGACGCTTAACGAATGTTTCCACTGAGCCACATAAATTTTGGGCTCAACTGTGGTCGTAACTCGAGGTCACTCTGTAATCCTCTGCAGGAGAAAACTTTGTGGCATAAGGTTCCCCCCCTGCCATTAAACACACCCCCTAAGAGAAAAAGGGCTTGCAATTCCTAAGCAAAACACACTGGTGGTAAGAGAACTCTCTCTGCTAATAGATTTGCAAGGTAAAAAAGAAGATAAAATGAAAGGGCAGGGGAGGTACAAATATGAATGGCAACAGCTGTCCTGTCCCTGGGTGATGGATGGGGCCAGACCGATTTTCCCCTTGCTCCGATTCTCTAGAAAGCAGAAAGTGCAGCCTCACAGTGGCCTCTTGGCATTTATCATCTGCCTGAGGGGACAAGAGTGCCCCCCCCCCATGCCAGATTTCCTATTTGCTTTGGGAGGGGAGGAGTATTCTGTTACGTGAGCCCCTACTTACTAGTAGTTGGAAATAGCACTGCCCGAGCACAGGTTTTGACCATCCCTGTGAGAATTACAGCCCAAATCCTTCGAACTTACCGCCAATAAAAACAGCTCCAGCGTCGCTTTACTAGAGGAAATCTAATAGCTACTGAATAAACAGTTTCTCTATTTCCCTGCCGAAGGCAGACAATGTACTTTCTTGAAACCTGAAGAAATTAAACTCCCAAGGAATTTTTCTCCGTCTAATCCAACAACCGGAATAATCACCTTTTTTTTTGTTTCCTGGATGTGGTCAAAAGCAGAGTGGGTGAGACTCTCTCTCTCTATTCCTCTCTCTCCTTGAAACAATCTTTTCTTTTTTCTTTCCTTTTTCTTTCTCTCTCCTTTCTCAAAAGCAAAGGGTGAAACTCTCCCTATATATTCCTCTCTTCAAAACGATTGCTGTCTATCTAATTTCAAAAGCAGAGAGAGACACTGTCTCTATATTCTTCTCTCTCCTCAAAACAATTCGTCTTTCTTATTTATTTACTTACACTTCTGTTGATGCAACCTAGGACTGCGTTAGTTTTTTTTTTTTTTTGCTGCTTCAGTAGAACCCTCGTTTTGGTAATGCAAGGATGATCCCTCTGAGGACTTCTGGATATTTTGAAATACAAATCCCACAAACCCATTCTGGATGGAGCTGACGTTCAGAACATCCGGAGGGCAACATGTCGCCTGTCCAATTAACACCCATGACCTGGGTTTAGATTCCTACTTTACTATGAACTTCGCAGGAGATTAATGGATCCACCAATCTAGCTCACTGGATTGTTATAAAAAAATAAAGCAGGGACTGGGATCTCCACAGAACTATTACTTCCAATTCAATAGCCTATTGCTCTCAATATACCCCCCCAAAAAATGCATCATTCCACAGCTGCAAAAAGGATGTTGCTTTGAAAATCCAATTATTTCTACTCATTTAGAGCTGGAAGGGACCTCCGAGGTCTTCTAGTCCACTCTTCTGTTCAAGCAAGAGACCCTATACCATTTCAGACAAGTTGACTGTCCAGTCTTTTCTTAAAAACCTCCGGCGATGAAGCAGCTATAACGTCGGAAGGCAAGCTGTTCCTCTGGTTAATTGTCCCCACTGTTAGGAAGTGTCTCCTTAAAATTCAGATTGCTTCTCTCCCTGATTAGTTTCCATCGTTTGCATTGGCCTTTGATGCTTTGGAAAATAAGTTGACACCCCCCCCTTCTCTGTGGCAGCCCCTCAAATATTGGAATACTGGTATCATGTCATCCCTCATCCTTTCCCTAGATTGGCCATCCTCCGTTCCTGCAACCATTCTTTTGTGTTTTAAGTCTCCACGTCTTTAATCATCTTAGTTGCTGTTCTCTGCACTTTTTCCAAAGTCTCAACATTTCTTTTTGTAATGTGGTGACCAAAACTGCATGCAGTATTCCAGGTGTGGTCTTACTAAGGTTTTATAAATTGGAACTAATACTTCATGTGATTTCGATTCCATGCTTCTGTTTATAAGATATTTGAAGAATACCTTCATGGATTTTAGCTTTCCGGTTATTTCACTTCATTTAGGGCAGCTGTGGTAAAGCAAATTCCCTAGTATACCAGTTGGGGATGTTAAAAGTGTTTATCACCGATAAACAGTTTATTCTTATCAATGGATATGTGCTCTACACACAGTGAACAACAAACACTTTTTTTTTTAAAAAAAAAGCAAACCTGAAATTCAATTTTCTGGCACACTTCCACTTCCGGAAGCAGAAATACAAGGTTGACAATAATAAACCCTGCATTCTTGCTCTTTGAGAATGGACAAATGGTGACACCTACAGTCTCATTCTAGTTTCCCAGGATTTTTATACACATGCACACAAGAGCACACCACACAGGAATAAAAGCGTACACATGTTCTTCTTTGAAATCCGGAGAAGATGGGAAGGTTCAATTTAAAGTTCTAAGGACGACTGCTTTCTTACAAGAAACTTCGAAAAGGAAAGAACTCTGAGCTTAACAGCCTGATTCCTTGAGATTGTGCAATCAGTCCTTGACTTACAACTATTCCTTTAGCAACTGCTTGAAATTGCATCAGCCCTGGAGAAAGTGTCTTACCACTGGCCCTCACGCTTACAACCCTCCCTGATGGTCACGTGATCAAAATTTGGGGGCTTGATGGCCGGTATGTACTTACGGCCCTCATTTGCGATCTTCCCAGCCAGCTTCCCAAAAGCAAAATCAGTGGGGGAAGTTGGGTTCACTTAACAACCAAACGATTCACTTCAACAATGGCAGCAGCGATTTGCTTCAAGGTCGTCAACCTGACCATCAGTCACTTAACCACTTCCTTGCTTAACAATGGAAATCCTGATCCCAACTGGGGTCATTGAGGACGACGTGTACTTTGCTCCCACGCTAAAAACCTGTGGGGCAGGTGGATGTATTATTTGAGGGCTTCTGAACCTTGCAGAGCCTGCCCACGCTCACACAATATATGTGGCGAGGCCAGGACCCCACTTTAGGGATGGACAGTGAGGTTAAGGATAAAACGCAAGTTTTAAGGCACCCTATTGCCCCTTTTGTTATTTTTCACTCAACGTGTGAAAAATAGTTGTTTGGGGACCAGCTCAGTCTTAGAGATATGACCTCAAAAGGTCTATGAAAAGGATGCTCGCAAGCCATCTTTTTGCACCGGTCTTAACAGCGCCAGGCACCTGAAGATCCATTACTGACTTTTTCTTGGCACTCTTCAAAAGTCCTGTCACTGGAGCGACAAGCAATCCTCACATTCCCCCCTTAGTCCAGGAACAGACTTTCTGAACAATTACACTCTTCTCACCAGACACCAAAACAAAACGTTCTTGGGCCTGGATATGGCAATACAAGTCCGAGCTGATGCTCGTGACTCTCTGCTTGAACTCTTGTCGAATTTCAACCCCATGGGAGTCCTGGATCCTGGATGCATTCTGTAAGATAGCCTGCTGGAGGTACGTTGATTCAAAAACTGTTGCCCTATGAACGTTTCGCCCAGTTGAAGTTTACAAATAGTCAATCAGATGTGGCACATAAATGGCATCCAAGATGTGAACAGTCAAGTGACTCCCAAAATTAGAAATAAAGGAAACTGGCTTTTACCTGGATGAGGAGTCTCACCTGGTTAAGTCCAATGCATTCTACGATTGCTAGTGGGTGTTGAAAATGTCAAGCAGAATTCAGACTCATAATCTGCTACCCTTTTATTTAGGGGTGCTGGGGTTAAATCTGGAGACTTCTACGAGTCAAGCATGTGTTTTATATCACAATGGGCTCAAAGATACAAGGTTAAATTATTCCAGAGATGCACAGAGCTAGAAGCATTTTGTTACAAAGGAAAAAGGAGAGATTTTTTTTAAAAAAATTAACACATATTTCTGCCAAGATCACTTAAGAGCATGAAGCCAGGCTTTCAAGTAGATTGTCAATATGTGAGTTACAAAACAGATTTCACTATAAACATTTTCACCAGCTTGCAGAAGGAAGGCTGAATATTCTGATGGATCTTTAGCGGTGCGTTCTGTTTCAACAAGATTTTGGTCACGGTGTACTTTTTAAAGCCACAGGGGCTGGGGGTGGGTGGCGTACAATATATATACAGTGGGGGCATACAACCCATCACCATTTACTAACTCTCCAGACCCCAAACCTGGAAAGACTGGTTTTTGCATTAAAATGCAGAAATTCCATAGCTTGTCCGGGAAAACCATTCTTTGCATATGTGCCACTTCCAATCTTGCAGTTAGATCTGTCTCATCTCATGTGCACGTGCACGCACACGCGCAAGTGAGCAAATCATGGCTGGCTGCAAGATCTTGCTTGGCCTTCGGTTAGGCAGACACTGACAGCTGCTTTGTTCTGCAGCTGCACTGCCTTTCCTATGGAATGATGATAACGAGGGGGGAGGTTTTGCAACGAGCCACCCCTGTATTTGCCACGTGAGGTAGGTCGGCCCCATTTCTCATATAGGGATCAGGCACAGCACGGTTAAGAGATCACCCTGCACGTTGGCAGTAGAGCCAGCGCGTTTCTTGGCTTTTACAAGCAGAGTCATCCTGCTTCCTTATCATAATCATTCCAAATTTTACTTGATCCAAAGAAAGAAAGAAAGAAAGAAAGAAAGAAAGAAAGAAAGAAAGAAAGAAAGAAAGAAAGAAAGACAGGACTACATTAGCATATAGTACAGCAAAGAGCTAGTCATCAGCGTGGGCAGTGGTAATAGTCAGAGAACAATATCAGCTGCAACCTCTTCCAAATCTCAGATCCAGGGATAGGTTTGAGGTTCATTGGGATCCCTATCTATCGTTCCCCTGTGGACTACGTAGCAAACCATCCAATCTGAGCATGTTTCCTGAAATGCCAGAGAAAAGATGAAAGACAGCAAAGGTGTGCTGATTCAGACGAAACACAGAAGTTGACTCATAAAAGCTTTGGGGGTGGGAGGGTGGGGAATAACCTTTCCCTAAGGCAACCTTGCTTCAAAGGGAAGCAAACCAGAAACATGCCTCTGATTACAAATGCATCATGGTCACTCCTGGAAATGGTGTTCTGCCCAGACCTAGTAGGGCTTAAGTCAAATAATTATCCAGCGTAGCTATTTAAAGTCACTGCAGTTAACGTACCGAAGTCAATCACAGGTGCTGCTGTTTTTTATGTGTGTTTTTTTCTATAAATGCAACCTCAATGGATATACAAGAATAAAGGTACAGGTGCTGAAGTCCTTGTCACGCCTGCCATGTACCTGCTAGTGCTCCACTGTCATCAGGACAAAGAAAGAGTCGAGTGAATGGGTATCCAAGGCAGATTCTCTCCGATAGAGGGAATCCCTTGGGCCTCTGCTATTACTTTTCCTTCAGAGTCAAATTCTCCAATCTGTCTTTGACCTCCTTGTGGGTTTTGTCACTAGCGGGCTTGTTAGGGTAGCTGCGCTCTCCGAAGATTGTGCTTCCAATTCTGACGTTGGTAGATCCAACTTCAATCTGGGCACAATTAAGGGCGAGAGAAAGAACTACTGTCAGGAGTGGCAGACATGACCTGAACGGAAGGAACCTCCTTTTCTCTCAGCTAGGAATATGGAGCAAGAACAGGGGTCCCCCAACCTTGACAAGTCATAAGTCTGGGTTCTGAAGTACACCTATCAATTTGCCAGTGGGGAGAAACACTGGTTTTAGGCAACCCCACTGATCAAATGACAATAGTGGCAAACATCTAAGCCAATCAGAATGAATGAATCAAAACTCTTGAATCCATACAAGTTGATTTATAGGAACACATCTAGTTCTAGTGCAGGGGCAGGCAACCTTGGCTCTTTTATGACTTGTGGACTTCAACTCCCAGAATTCCTGAGTCAGCCATGCTGAGGGGAAAGAGAGAGGTTTCCAAGCTGAGCCATGCTGGCTCAGGAATTCTGGGAGTTGAAGTCCACGAGTCATAAAAGAGCCAAGGTTGCCTACCCCTGGCCTAGGCCACTTTATGACTGGTGGACTTCCAACTCCTAGAATTCCTGAGTCAGCCATGCTGAGGGGAAAGGGAGAGGTTTCCAAGCTGAGCCACGCTGGCTCGGGAATTCTGGGAGTTGAAGTCCACGAGTCATAAAAGAGCCAAAGATGCACTAGAACAGCTACCCCTGTTCTAGTGCATCTAGCCAGTACTTTGTAGCAGTTACCCACTAAGATCTCAGAACTTTCTATCTAGTCCTTCTAATAGGAGGTGCCTAGTAATCTTCTGAATATGGAGATTTGCTGCCTTTGAGCTAGGGCTCCTTGTAATCTAGCCTGATGAAGACAAGCCATAATGGAAGCCACCATAATTTATGTTCTGAGGTAAATCACATGCTTTACATCCCTCCCCCAAAAGCCATCCAAGTTCAGTTGGTAACAGTTCTGGGTAAAAAAGGTCCAGTGGTTGCTGCTTGGCTTTTCCTTGAATAAATCCACAGACAAGGAACTTCCTACTGTCTAGCCCAGGGGTAGGCAACCTTGGCTCCTTTATGTCTCGTGGACTTCAACTCCCAGAATTCCTGAGCCAGCACGGCTCAGCTTGGAAACCTCTCTCTTTCCCCTCAGCGTGGCTGGCTCAGGAATTCTGGGAGTTGAAGTCCATGAGTCATAAAAGAGCCAAGGTTGCCTACCCCTGATCTAGGCCCTCCCGTAGCTTCCTTCGATGGGCGAGATGGCAACATCAAAAGGTTCTCGATAATCTTTGGTGAAAGTGACAAACAGACTTACTGCATGTTGAAAGTCTGTAGACATCCCCATGCTCAGCTCGACCTTTTCCATAGGGATATCGAGTTTTTCACACAGTTCTTGGCGCAGAGATATTAACAACTGGAGAAAAAGGTTGGGGAGTGGGGAGGGGAGAAAGCACATAGGTCAGTCTCTTCCTTGAAAGCCAAGATTTTCCTACCAGTATTCTCTCAAAACTTTCACCCACCTGGAAGTCAGGATTGGGACCCTTACTGAGATCGTGCCCAAAGCTTCCAATTGTCATCAAGCCAACAAATTCTAGGTTGGGACATTTCTGAAGGATGTGCTCCACCGTTGTGATTAGTTCCCCTGGCGGGAGCCCGTGTTTGCCTATAACAACAGAACATATCAACGCACTTTCCGTGGATGGAGTTCTTTACAGGCGAGTTGTCAACGCATTTCACAATTATGGCACGAGAGATTCTTTGTCCAAGACCAATGAAATCATAAATCCTATTCTCCATACTCATGGAGAAATGACATTGGGACCATATAATAATAATAATAATAATAATAATAATAATAATAATAATAATAATAATAATAATAATAATAATAATAATAATAATAATAATAATAATAATAATAATAATAATAATTTTGTCTTCTAGTCCAACCCCCTGCTCAGGCAGGAAATCCTGTACTATTTCAGACAAATGGCTGTCCAGTCTCTTCTTAAAAACTTCCAGTGTTGGAGCATTCACCACTTCTGGAGGCAGGTTGTTCCACTGGGTAATTGTTCTAACTGTCAGGAAGTTTCTCCTTAGTTCTAGGGTGCTTCTCTCTTTGACTAGTTTCTATCCGTTGCTTCTTGTCCTGCTTTCAGGTGCTTTGGGGAATAGCTTGACTCCCTCTTCTTTGTGGCAACCCCTGAGATATTGGAACACTGCTATCATGTCACCCCTAGTCCTTTTCTTCATTAAACTAGATATACTCAATTCCAGCAGCCGTTCCTTATATGTTTTAGCCTCCTGTCCCCTAATCATCTTTGTAGCTCTTCTCTGCACTCTTTCTAGAGTCTCAACATCTTTTTTACATCGTGGTGACCAAAACTGGATGCAATATTCCAAGTATGGCCTTACCAAGGCATTGTAAAGTGGTATTAACACTTCACGTGATCTTGATTCTATCCCTCTGTTAATGCTGGCCATTTAACTACCTTAGCACAACTGGTGTGGTATTTGTAAAGGGAAGCCCCTAAGTTAAGTTGTTGGGGTGTAGGTTTTCCCAAGTGGTTTCAAATCTAAACATTGTAAGGTCTTTAACAGATATCCTGCCTAACTCTGCAAAGTGTACATATCGCTCCTCTCCACCCATTGAATGTGTTCATCAGAAGTTCTCAAAAATGAGCTTCTTGACTTTATACTCAAACAGACAAACCAGCCAAAACCTTAGCATGACTCAATGTTTGTGTGTGTGGAAGAACAACACCTCGTTTACTTACTCGTTTCTCCACTGGTATTTACTTGCACCATGATCTTTAACTTTTCAGAAGAGATCTTTTTTTGCCAAGTACTGTTCACCTTATCCGCCAGTTTAATGGAGTCCACTGTTTCCAGCATAAATAGGTTTGGCACCACTGAAACAAATAAAAAAGGGTCTTAGGAAATATCATTTGTGATATGCAGCTATGCTGGCTCAGGAATTCTGGGAGCTGAAGTCCACAAGTCATAAAAGAGCCAAGGTTGCCTACCTCTGCACTAGACCAATGTTTCTCAAGCATGGCAACTTTAAGACGTGTGGACTTCAACTTCCAAAATTCCACAACCAACCAGGCTGTTGAGAAACTTACTTTATTATTCCCAAATTCAACAGTAAGTGGTTAATAAGTTATGAATGTGGAAGAGGGTTTGCTCCCACTGATACTTAAAATATATTTATTTTATTTATTTGTTTCGATTTATATACCGCCCTTTTCCCGAAGGACTCAGGGCGGGTTTACAGGGCAAATTAAAACAGTGCAATGTACAAATTAAAATAAAATAAAATTAATAGCCCCAAAACAGTTTAAAATTTAAAACCTTAAAACCCCTCAGTCCAGGCCGGCTAAGTCAAATAGCCAGGTTTTTAGGTCCCGGCGAAACGAGCGAAGGTCGGGGGCGATCCAGAGTTCCACAGGCAGCTGATTCCATAGGGCAGGTGCACCCACCGAGAACGCTCTCCCCCTGGGGATCGCCCGCCAGCACTCCCTGACTGACGGGACCCTGAGGAGGCCCTCCCTGTGGGAGCACACAGGACGATGGGAAGTGGATGATGGCAGCAGGTGCTCCCTAAGATAATCCGGACCCATGCCATTTAGGGCTTTATAGGTCATCACCAGCACCTTGTAGTTCAGTGAATTGGCTGTGTGTTTGTACCCCGTCTGTTCACAATTCTATTCATTTTCCCATGACCTCTGTTTTCTTGCATCAATTCTAGAAATCCCTTGGATGGACCTGTCATATTAGTCATTTATTAAGCACCATTTACAGAGATGGCACAAGATAATTAGGTACAATAAAGCATCCATTCTTAAGATTGGAAGACTTGCACAGAATCAAGGAGAGTGACCTGTTCCTTGCCCAGTACAATCTGATCACAAACATTTCCTATGCTTTACCCCCCCCTCCCCCATTCAGGTAAATAATTCATAAACAGTCACTTCATAGGGAGATGGGTGGTACATAAATTTAATTAAAAAATAAATACACACATCATAAATCCCAAAGCAAAGTGAGACATTCATTTAACTTGAACGTATCACATCAAGCCTTTCTTGCTATAGTAAATTTTTCCCTACCCGGTCTCTTAAATCAGTACTAAAAGCAAATATAATTACCGATTAGCTTGTTGACATTACTCTTCTGCAGATGGCCAATAAAATGCCATTTAATTTCCGGACATGAAGCAAGAATCTAAGATAGAGAGAAGGAAATGTGACATTCTGGTTGAAACTAAATGGCATTATTTTATATTTATCCATCAAAACTGCTAGAGATACATAGGATTAAAAGTCATAAAACTATTCCGATTTTCACAGAAAGGCACAAATGTCAAACAAATTCTTAAAAAAATATGGGTATTGTTGTCATGCATGCATGTTTAACTTTACCTAATTACTATTGCTAATAACACTGACCAGTTTCCAGAGCACTGCAGATGAGAAAATTGTTTCAAATTACTAGGGCTCTCAAAGACAAAGAACCACCTTGTTCAAAATAGTCTCTTATTTAGACCTAAACCGAGTTGCAAAATTTCAATAGAGAGAAATCTTCTGCAGAACAAATGAGTGGCCAATTTATTCCAACAATGATATGTTCTATACTGATCAGAATGCTGACCACTTGAAATTTTTATCTAAGAAATACACATACGCCTACTTACACTGGAATCTGATGCCTTTTCTAATAATTCTTGGACCTACAGAAAATGAAAACATCCAATTAAGATTTCAAAGTTTACTTTTATTTACTTCATGTAGGCTGTCATAATTGACATCGCAAGGAAAAAAAAGGATTAGGAAAAGCTAAGCTACAGGAAAGAGAAGAAACTTCTGCCCAAACCGAGCAGTGTCACCACCTGCTTATTTGTCCTGAATAAACAGTACTATCATTGTACATATACATACAACAGAAGTGTGGTGCCCTACCCTATTTGCTTAAATAAATTTATTAGGGTTATAAAAAACAAATTAACTTTGCATATGTATCAACACTACTACCTAGCAGTAGGTAAATCATACAATGAAAGTTACACATACATTTCCTATGTGTATCAATACTACTAGGTAAATCACAAAATGAAAGATTATATAAAGAACTCTGAGCCATCTGCAGCATAAGAAGATTCTCATATCTGTTGGAAAGTACTCAAATCTATTTTAACTGCTTTTACAACCTCAACCTTTTTCAGAAAAGGTTGTATTCCTTCTGGAAGATACAATGAAGGAGCATATGTATACTTCAAGCAGCTGAAAAATAAGAGTCCTAGCAACCTTACTTGAAACAATTCAGGGATCTTATGTTAGCACGTTTAATTTTCTTTGCTTCAGTAACGCGTAGCTTGATTTAACATTAACTGGCAAGTTCCAAAGTCAAGTTGGTGGAGAATCAATTAGGCTGGGCACCCAGAAGGCTCCTGTCTCATTCTTTCCTGTCTTTCGACCTTAGATTAAGCCAGGTACTCACATAGTTTTCTCCAAAGCTACGCTGCCCATGGTTATAAGCCTCAATGACCATTTCTGGTGGTTTGGTTTTACTGACAGCCACTAAACGAGGTGCTGTGTTAGGTAAGGTCTGTATTTGCAAAGAAAAAAAAAAGAACAAGAAGATGAGCAAGTCTATACACGTTTTCTCACAACTTGATAAGTGGGATGTGGAAAGCAATCACTAGAGACCCATCAACATATCAGGGCAAACCAAAGGAGGGCAACCTGGTTCCCCTTCACATTTTAGACTACTCGCACAAGCTTTATTCATGTTGTTCATGGATTGTGGCAGACACAATCCAAAAGACATGAAGAGGACCAGTTTGTATACTCCTGGAATGAGGCAAATTCATTATTTATTTATTGGATTTATATAGCTACCCATCTCTGGGCATACAATAAGCAACCAGTTAAACAACAGCTAATCGCAAATAATACAAATAAAATTAAAACATGGGAGAACAGACCAGTATTTTACACACAGCCCATCTTGCGGGCTCCCCCATCTCTAGGATTTCCCAAGCCTGCTGGATTAAAAAAAAACTTGTCAGGGATTTCCTATATTCACTTTATCTAACCGCAGGGATGAATAACATGTGAACATCAGAGTTTTATGTCGCCTTAAAGAATGCATTAAAATCCAATGGACGCTTTCATAGGCAAAAGGATTTTGCATCTTTAGATGCCTCAACCCTTTCACTTGGGACAAGTCCGACTAAACACCGTGAAATTTATTATTGGAGAGTAAAGTTTGGGATTAAAAACTCAGGAGATGCCTGGGAGCAAATTTTACTACTAACAAATTGAACAAAAAGGCAAAAGCTTTTGAGAACTGCTGTTCACTTCATCAGATGCACAGAATGGCTAGGCGGTTATTAGATTTAAATTTGAATGAATTGGGGGGAAAAGGCAGCAAGAAGGCAGGTTGGCTACCTTCTGTGCCCATCACCTGATTTAACTCTGACATCAGCCTAGCCATGCTCCACGCAGCTAATCAATTCATAATAATACACATACCAACTTATTTACTTCTACATCCCGTCTTTTACACATTCTACTGTAAGCCATGCAGCTAACCATAATTTAATTTAAATTTAATTTAATTATGGGACTTATATGCCGCCCTATCTCCCGAAGGACTCAAGAGCGGCTAACAACAATAAAAACAACAATAAAAACAATAAATACAAATATCAAAAGAAATTAAATTTTACAAAGCCCCACTAAAAACCAATAAAAATTAAAAAAACATCGAATACCTTCTATCTTGTGGCAAACACGCAGCTAAAAATAAGACCTATTCGCGGTTTTGTTTTTACAATTTAGATTGTGCATTTTATCTGTTGTATTGCAAGCCGCCTGGTGGGCGGCGATCTAAAGCGGATAAATAAATAAAGGTATTATATTTGCAATGACTTCCTTCTCTCCACCCGCCCCGGGGTGGCGTGTGTATGTGTGTGTGGGGGGGAAATGAAGGCAGTTGCGGCTACAAAAAAATAAAAAATAAAAGGGAAAAAAAGCCTTTTGAAAAATGAGATTTGCGGGTCGGAGGAGGGTCTCCTCCCACGCAGGCTCAGCATTTGCATCCGAAGGGACTGGCCGGCCGAGGAGCTCCAGAGGCACGGGGACTACGCCTCCCAGCCAGGGCGGCCGCTGAAGGATATGGGAGTTGTAGCCCCCAAGCCCCGGAAGGCGTCCGCCGACGGTCCGCGGGCAGTCCGGCCACTCCGGCCGCGGAAGAGCCCGAAGGAGCCCACGCGAAGTCCGAGCGCAGGGCCGGTTCAACGACGCCCGTGCCGAGCGTGGGACCCGGCGGGCCCAGCCCTCCACCCCAGTCCCGGGACAGCACCTGGGGCCTCCGGGCCGCCGCCTGCTGCACTTGCTCCCGGACCGCCCGGAGCATCTGCGGCAGGCCTTCCCCAGCAGCCATGCCGGCTCTCCACATTCCTCGCCGGGCCTCCTCTGCGCGCAGCCCCCGCCGGGATCCCAACCCCCCCCTCCACTCCCGCCTGCGCCAGCTTCCGCCACACACGCGGGAGCCAATCGCCGATCGAGGCCGCGCTGGCCTGGCCCGCGGGATTGGGAGGAGAGGCCGGAAAGAGGCGGGGCTAGCGCAGTTGACTGGGCCCTCGTCTTCGGCCATTTTGGAAAGGTCGGGAGGGGAGAAGCGGGGCGGGGGGGAGAGGGGGAAAGGAACAGGGAGCAGTGGTGGCTGGAGCGCGCATGCGCGCCGCTACCAGGCGCCGAGAAAGCTGGAGAGGCGAGTGGGACGCTCCTGCCGAACAGACGGGCGAGTGGATGGAGAACACGCGTGCACGAAGAGCGCCGCACCTGGCGGAGGTTGTGAGGAGGATTAAGGTTGCAGGTTGCAGTCCGGGTCCTAATGTCAAATCCTTATTGCAACACAGGGTTGCAGTCTATCTTCACCTTCCCTAATAACACAATTATTATTATTAATTATTATTATTATTATTATTATTATTATTATTATTATTATTATTATTATTATTATTATTATTATTATTATTATTATTATTATTATTATTATTTTAGATTTATATACCGCCCCTCTCCCGAAGGACTCGGGGCGGTGTATAGGGCAATTAAAACACTATATACAACACATAATATACAAAAATTAAAATAAATTAAACCAAGTAGCCCTAAACAATAAAACACATTCTAAAATGTAAAATTTAAAATTTTAAATCTAAAATCCCAGTCTCTCAGTCCAGGCCGGCAAGTTCGAATAGCCAAGTCTTCAGGTCGCGGCGGAAATAATAATAATAATATAATATAATAATATAATATAATAATAATATAGTAACTTTATCGTCACTTTGAATGTACACCAATCGGCATACATCAAAATGAAATTTCGTTGTGTACAGCAGTAAAAGGTCACCAACCTCTGATATACACTCCTTGTTCGTGGCCAGCTCAAGTTTCAGATCGTCTATTTTAGTCTCTCGGGAGCGAAAGATAGCAAACAGGACAGATGGAAACGGAGCTCCATGTGGATCAGCCCTCAAATTAGCTTGTATTCCTGCACGACAGTCTCGTCTCCATTCCTTTTTCTGATCCTGACTCTTCCACCTTTTCCTTAAAGGGTGCACAAGTGATGATGGTGGTGATAGAGTTGGGAAGGGAGCTTGGAGGTCATCTAGTCCAAACCCCTGCTCAGGAAGGAAAGCCTATACCATTTCAGACAAATGGCTGTCCAGTCTCTTTAAAATTTCCAGTGTTGGAGTATTCACCGCTTCTGGAGGCAGGTTGTTCCACTGGTTAATTGTTCTCACTGTCAGGAAATTTCTACTTAGTTCTGTTGCTTCTCTCTTTGGTTAGTTTCCATCCATTGCTTCTTGTCTTGCCTTTAGGTGCTTTGGAGAATAGCTTGAGTCCTCTTCTTTGTGGCAACCGCTGAGATATTGGAAGACTGCTAACATGTCACCCCTAGTCCTTCTCTTCATTAGACTAGACATACCCAATTCTTGCAACTGTTCTTCGTGTGTTTTGGCCTCCAGTCCCCTAATCATCTTTGTTGCTTTTCTCTATATTCTTTCTAGAGTCTCAACATCTTTTTTACATTGTGGTGACCAAAACTGGATGCAGTATTCCAGGTGTGGCCTTACGAAGGCATGGTAAAATGATATTAGTACTTCACGGGATCACAGCATCACACAATGTGAATTCAGCTGACACCACCACCCACCCAACCTTGTTCCCCAAGTATGGATTATCTTTCCTATCTGTATTTGCCAATAAGATAAGAAACACACAGTGCTTGCTTTTCTCCCAAGACATTTATAAAATGAAGAGTTACAATGTGGTAGTGAAACACACGGTTCAACCTTATAAAGGCATAAATTATTTATATCTGAAGTTTAAAAAGATGAAAGATCTCTGATAATCAAGTTCTAGTGATCCCTGCAGGAGTGCTTGGAAGAACAGCTCCATAAAATGTCTCAATTTAAAATAAGACTTTTTTTTGTACGTGTGATTATTGTGATCAGGAAACGTTTCCAAGATACTAGTCAATTCTTAGATTCTTCAACTATTTTTGTGCCCCCCTCCCATCAACATTATTTCAAACCTCAGCATATGTGCAGTAACTCATTTTTCATTCTGAAAAGAGATTCCCTAAACACACACATTAAGGTGTACGTACTCTAAAACCAAAGAACATTTTTATTGATCATTACAATAAATATCAAAATGTACCGGCAGTTTAATACACAATTTTCTAAGGAAACAATCAAACAGATTAGTAACACAGCAGCATGGCGGAACGGCAGATGTCCCAAAAGCCAGCAACATTGATTGCCTCCTTTCGTGGAGAGCTCATTTTGAAGTGTAAAAGTCCTTTTTCACATCCTTGCATATAGGAAATAAATGTTACTTTGTTCAATGGTGATACAAAAGGAAATAGAAAAAATTAGTTGCTCAAAATCCGAACAGTAAGCAGTGGAGAAAGGCTCGTTTTAACAAAGCAGCTCTCTCTTGTGCCCACATTCTTTTACACAGACGGAACACAAAAATCAATATTTCTAGTACTTAATGAGCTGGACAGAATTTAATTATCAGGAGAAATCAAGCACATCTCAATTACAGAATGCTGCTTTTTTTAAAAAAAAAAATTGAACAGAAATTTAAATTTCCATTTTGTTAATCCATATAGTTAAAAAATCCTAAAGATTTATTCTAAGCCGTGTTTTTGTACATCAGTGTCATAAAAAGTCACATTATATACTTTGGCTTTGCTGGAATTTAGTATTTGCTAGTTTAAAAAAGTGTGTGTGTGTGTCTCTGTGTGTGTCTGTGTGAGAGAGAGAGAGAGAGAGAAAGGAAGAGAGATCCTAATCTTTTATACATGAAGAAAAAAAAATCAAATGCCACTGTCCCCGTAAATCTCACTTGAATGCTTAACTAACTTTATATTCTAGTCTAGTGCATGCATCATTGAATCTGCAAACTTTAATAGGAAGAAAGCTCGAAAAATAGTACCTTTCTTCTGTTGGAAGATTGGACATAACTGAGGCAATGAAATCCAGCTGTACAATTCAGAAATTAAGACAAATCTTTACAGAGCCATTTTAGTGCCTAAAGCTGTTTTACCATTTCTGAGCTATTAGTTTCTTTCTGTACTTTCAATTGACAAGGAAAAACCTATGACGTCCACATGAAAAAAAACCACAAGCTTTTAAAGAAATCAACGAGAACACGGCTGAAGCCAGAAGTACAGATTTAAATATCAGCATGATTTTGACTACAGTATTTTTTTTTATACAAACAGAATCTGAATATTTTTGACGCGTGACAACCTGCTGCCAATTAACTGTCCTACAGGAGCTACATCAATTTTTTGCAGCTGCTGCTGGAAGGTGAGATGGTAAGTGAGGATGGACACCGGGCAGTGTATGATAAATAGAAGCACATCTAGGAAGAGAAATACATTTTCTAATATACCTCCTCCAGCCCAGTCAAATTCCCTGTGGTATATACATTCTGTGACCTCCAGATGTGTCGCACCTCTGTTTCCTAACACCTGGAGACTATCAGAATGAGGAAAAGTAATCTTGCACTGCACATTTCTGTGTCAAAACGTTGGCTTCGGCTCTTTAAGGTCCCAATATTTTCAGAATTAATTTGATATAGCCTCAGATTGGGTTCACCCTTAAAAAAACAATTCCTTCTTTTGTTTCGTCCTACTGAGAAATGGGCTTTTTTTGAAGAATAGAGGAATACATTACAAAGCCACATGTTAAAAGGACCTAATGCTTTATGACTTGCATTTATCAGACATGGAAGAATGCCAAGTTACTTTATAAGGTCCGAGATGGTCTTTTAAATCAGAATAGTAAAAAAAAACACAAAAACTACACTCCTGATGTTACTGCAGTTCTAGGGGTTTCAACAAGCAACCCCAATTGAGAACAATGCACTGTGAGAAAGCTTGTGGCACATTTAATGAGTTTCTCCCCATGAATTTGGGGGTAATGACACATAACTCTTGCAAGCCTTTATTCATGCACAACAAAAGAAGTCACACAAAGAGAAGTACACTTCATGCTTTTGCTCTGCTTTCCCTACAGTCTATATTGTATTGTACATAAGCACTATTTAATTCAGCTGCACAGTAAAGGCCCAATTCTAACACAAAACGGGGCACCGGTGTCTCGACTATACCCTTGTCAATTGAAGGGTGAGGGTTCACATGATTGAATGCTCCTGTATTAAAAATGTATTCCCCAGAAAGCTAGTATCTCAAGAATACCAACCAATCAGATATACTGTTATATTTAATTGACCTGGTCAACTGTGTGACCTCTCTAGTGCTGGCAATTTGAAGTATAACACAACCCAAATATAAGTCTTATCGCCTCAATAAAAACTCATATAACAGCAAAGGTTATTCATAGGATAAAGCAATTTCCTCTGGATTCATAATTAAGGGTATCTTAGCACCATCACGCTGGCTACTAAGATTTTTTCTCCCCCAGTTTTAGTGGAACAGGCAGATGTTCTCCATACAGCTTCCTTTGCTCCAGAAGAAATCTGAATGTTACATTAGCTCAGCTTTACACAATGTGGAAAAAAGCAACTGCAGGTGGAGAAATACGCTAAGGCAGGAGTGTTCAACCTTGGCAACGTTAAGACTTGTGGACTTCAACTCCCAGAAACCCCAGCCAGGGTGGCTGGCTGAGGAATTCTGGGAGCTGAAGCCAAACAGGTCTTAATAGTTGCCAAGACTGGACAGCCCTGGGCTAAGGAAAAGCACATTTGAAATTTAAGGCACATGTGGCAAGGCGCCTGAGACTCCTTTAGTTTGCAGTCCATGGATTCTAAATCGTGGTGCCCATTTTATGAAGAGGCTCGCCTCAATCTCGCCTGCACCTTGAGAAAAGGAAATGTTAATGTGGAAACACCCCTCTCCCAAAGTCATACTTCAAGAACCAAGGACTATCATCAGACTGACAAAAATTTCCTATGAAGATTCAAAACCAGCATGCCATCAAGATCACCCTCTCAACTGGGTCATGGGACAGAGGGACAGAACAAGAGGGATTTTTCACTAGCATATTCCGAGAAAGGTACAGGACATCTCAGTTGATGACAACTGAAAATTGACCAGGTTGTTTGGAAAAAAAGAGAGAAAAGGAAAGAGAACAAGAAGCAATCAGAAAGTTTTTTTTACTTGGTCTTTGTCCAGCATAGGCAAAGCATACTTTTAAAAGGACCTAGGAAAGCTTGCATTCCTAACACATTATGGAACAGGCACCAAAGATGATTTAGCAAGAGGGCTTATTCAAGCCTTGTGGCTACTGGGCACTGGCCTTATAGTGGGAGGCACTGATTAGACTTAGATGACAAAAGTCTTTTTTGAGTATCGTCACTTAAGAGGTCTGTGGTTCTTGGTCCTGCCACTTACAAGATATTATAACCCTACTTGCTACAGCTTAAAAAGAAGGAAAATGTATGCTACTGATACACCAGCTATTCAATTAGCAAACGTTGATCAGTGATTTTTTTTAAAAAAAATGGTTTCCCTACTACAGGGAGCAAAAAAAAAAAAGGCCTTTGTTACAGACTGGATTACAAATAGGATTTCAGGCCTAGAAGGGTTCTTACCCCAAATACAAGAATCTTAGGGTTAGAGCAGAATATTTTGGCAGGACGCCCTATTAGTTTATATCACTTTGTCTCAACCTTTACAGACGTGTAGACTTAAACTCATCATGGCTGGCTGGGCATTCATGGAATTGAAGTCCACACATCTTAGTTGGTCAGACTGAGAAACACTAGCCTATGCAAAATAAATATTTAGCACAGGCCAACAAGAAGAATGAAAAAAATCCTTCTGTTTGGGGGGGGGCGACAGAAAGTTCTCTCAATCTGGTTTTTGGAGCAAGCCATTTATAGGAACACATTCTTAATGGAAATATACACGCCTAATGGAATAAGGGCACCATCTGAGACATCACTGGCTGCTGAAGGAGGGATTCAGATGCAACTGGGTATTTTGAATTCCTGTTTGCTGGTTGGCCCCAGAAAAAAAAAGTGTTAAGAATCGGTTCCCAAACTATTTCACCTACTTGTGGATCACTTCAAAGGGCAGCCTTCTAGAATAGAACAATGCTGGATGTGTGTATTTTATCCATATAGCAGTGGAACAGGAGAGACCACGATGCTGCACAATTGGAGACCAGCCAAGACAGAATGCGTCCCTGTCTGATGAGACTTGATCAATCTGATCTGGGTTCTGCAAATGGGCTGCCAATTACCTAGTGAACCACAATGGTATGGCTAGTAGATTGGGTTAAGATCATTGAACCAGTAGTTGCGCAAGTCCATTCCAGACTGTCTTCTGAAAACCAGAATCACATTATGCTTCTCTACCGATTCCCATTGCATGTTATTACAGAAGAAACTACCAGACAGATGACAAGCTCTTCTCCAGGAAAAGCTGCCTTTAATGTAAGGGCAAAAGAAACATCTCACCTGACATTTGTCCCGACTGTCCCAACCAATTTCTACAAGGTGGAAAGGTGGACCTTGGATCTAGATGTGCTTTGCAGATCTTGAAATAAGCACCAATCGACATATCTTTAGTTAATGTTTAATGCTCCAAGTTTCCATGCCAAGGCTTTTAATCTGTAGTGTGTATACTTTTTTTTTTTAAAAAAAAATAATAATTCAAAATTAGCACCTTTATTTTTTGAAGGAATAGGCTGCCACTGACTACTGGTGAAATCCAATTACTGGAGACTACGCTCATGAATGCAAATAATTCAACATGCAGAGATGATCTGCTAATCCACGTATTGTCCAAAAAAATATTAGCCTACTGAACCGTATGCCCTTCAGAAGAATTGGAACTGTAACTCTTAGACTTCCCGGTCAACTTCCCCAACAACTTACATTCTGGGGAGTTGGCAGTTCCAAGACCTCTAGAAGGAATCAGGTTGGGCTGTATCAAGACTAATTTTCCAACACCAAAAGAGAGAGAAAAAGAGAGAGAGAGAGAGAGAGAGAGAGAGAGAGAGAGAGAGAGAGAGAGAGAGAGAGAGAGAGAGAGAGATTTTTCAATTCTCCATTTCCCCCCACCCCCAATGGGGTGGACCTATAGTATATGTACAAGTATAAGGGGATAGTTGAGTTTTTCACATGAAAAGGTTTCTCTTGCTCCAAAAATAAATCTGAGCATGCTTTATCTAATTGAAGTGGAGGCAGAGTCAATCATGGGGACACTGCCTCTTCTTTTAGCATGATTCACTGTTGCTCTCTCCATCGGCACAAAGATCAATAAGGCAGTGTATCTTGACCGCTAAGAAAGATGAAGTCAGAAGTCAGAGTTGCAGTGCTTCTTCAGGCTGTCTTTTCAGAACACAGAGGGTGTTTTTCTTTCTGGCCCAGTAGGCTGAGTACTTCCCCACTTCTTGGAAGGTAGAGACCGCACATCAAATAGCCAGATGCCAGTTTGGATGGCTTCAGACAGGGGTTGTGCTGCCCTTCTGTCTGTTCCCGACTTCACAAGTCTTCCCCTGTTTCCAGCCAATTTTCAACTTTTAGCTCCTCTGCCTGTCCTTCAGAAAACTTAGTGGGAGTCGCAGCGTGGTCCATAAACATGTTGGGTATATCTTTGCCAAAGTAGATTTTGCTATTGGAGGCAATCGCTTTGTATTTCATTAATTGCAAGTATTCCGGGGTCAGTTTTAGCTGCAAGGAGAAAGAGAAGCACACCCACAGTCCAGTTATGAAAAAAAGAGCTTTCAAGACTTCTGCTCAGTCTTTGGATTAAATTATCAATAGTGTGGCTTATAATACTTCAAAAACACAAAAACAGACCCCCCCACACACACACAAACATAAATGTGCAAGATAAAGCTAAAAGGAGGCTGGTTAGTTGATTCAGCCACTGCCTTACTGTGTTGTATAAATAGGCTACTGCATTAAGCTGTAATAATCGTTTGTTTGTTTGAATATAGCACAATATCCAGAAACACTCTGAACAAATACACACACACACACACACACACACACACACACACACACACACAAAACCTGCACTTTGTGTCCTGATCATTGTACACTAGTTCCTGGGCAAGATCTGTTTAATTTGTATATACTTTAAATTTTATGTCAGATAGTAAGTATGCCTTATTTTGATTGTGATGCTTCTGACACAAATAAACAAACAAGCATACTATCTGTACATGGGGGAAACATAGCTATAAATCTACATTTGGGATTTAGCATGTTGTGTAAATACCTTATGCACCTTATAATATCTCAGTGCTGCGGCTATAACTATGATGTAGGGAATGATGTGAGAGAAACATCTACTTGTGTGTCCAGGAGGAAAAGGAAAGCCTAGCATGGATTGCCAGCTGCAAACTGGTCCATAAATAAGTAACTAAAAAAGTCAATGGTTACCAAGTAATCAGGAACAACTTTTTAAATCAGTAAGATTTTTGGAGTCATACAGATTCCATCAACAACCTGAGGATGGAGACGCTCAGACAAGGGCACAACTGCAGTGAGGATGAAGATCAACACAACTTTAAAGATTCTGCAGTTGCAGCATCAATAAACTGAGCTCCAGGATTTTGAAGCACAGCTGAATCTCTCACCTTGTTGGCTTCTGCCATCTTCACGGCTGTGTAACATTCAGCATCCGCTTTCGCTCTTTCTCTGGCAAGGAATGCGGCATCTGCAAAAAGCGGGGAGGTGGGTGAATAAGACTTCCAGACACAGAGAAGTCAAGAGACCCTGAAAATGTGAAAATTAAAATGAAAGGAGGAGGAGCAGGAGGAGGCGGCGGCAGCATTTTCTAGAAGAAGAAATGCTGATTTCTATCTTCAGAATTGGTCAAATAGCTTCACAGTTTCCACTTGGAGTCATTCATTCTCTTTAGCATCATCTTGCTCAGAACAACAGGGACCAAAAGATTACAGCCAATCATCTAGAGGACAATCTGGAGGAGGAAATGGAGCAGAGCAGGATATCCTGCAAGCATTCTGGACATCACCACAGCCAGTAGTGTGAAGGGAACCAGGTTAGGCAAAGCTAGAAGAAGGCATCACCCTGGCACGGCCAAGATCTGATTTCAATGCAGCTTATGATCAGTGACAAAAAGACATCTGAACAGTGCAGTTATGCTCCAGTTAAAAACTCAAAACTTTTCTTTGTGAAACCTACAGGCAAATCAGAATGCTTTTCAGAATCAAGTGGAACAGATATAATTTAGACTGTTCTAGTTTCTGAGCAAAAGATCCAACTTCCTTCTACACACACACACACACACACACACACACAAACACAAGTCAGTGAGGTAGAGATAGCTGGAATTAGATCTGGGAGATGAGAATTCAATTCCCTATAAAGCACACGGCTGAAAGACAGCCCTGATGGAAAAGTACAAAGAATTATGTTTCTGTCTACGCTGACAGCCCATGTCACCCTCCGCTTCCTACTTCCACTGAAATGTTTTTGTTCAGCGCAAACATAATCGGTTGCATAACCTTCCATCCCCAGGAAAACAAACAAATAAAAAGGGTTACAGCGCTTCGATAATTTGCAAAGCTATTATTCTAAGAGAAAGAATTTCCAAGTTTAGAAAGTAACCACTAAATACGACCCCAATCGAGCCCCTTAATTTCTGTTGCTAAGTGGGACATTTCTTAAGTGAGCTTTGCCCCATTTAAACAATTTTCCTGTCACAGTTGTTAAGTGAATCACTGCAGCTGTTAAGTTAGTAACACGGTTGTTAAATGATTCTGGCTTCCCCACTGACTTTGCTTGTCAGGAGGTCGCAAAAGGGGATCCCGTGACCCCGGCAGACAATGACCAAGCCATCACGTGTGAAAAGTTCGTAAGTCAGGTTTTACTATATAGAAGCAATACAGGTCATGCTTGACTTACAACTATTTGCTTTGGTGACTGTTCGAAGTTACACTGGTGCTGAAAAAAGTGCCTTGTGACTTTTGAACATTTATGACCTTTGCAGCATCCTCACAATCAAAATTCTGATGCTTGGAAATTGGCTCATATCTGTGACGGCTGCAATGTCCTGGGGTCATATGATCACAAGCTAAGTCAATGGGGAAGTCCATACTCATGCTGTTTTGACACCTACCCACCCATCCATCCATCAACACATCCATTTCTGTTCGTATACCAATGCACCAATCCCAACAGCCCAAAGTGGGCTGTTTACCCAATTCAAGGGGTAAAGCAGGGGTCTTCAAACTTGGCCCTTTTATGACTTGTGGACTTCAACTCCCAGAATTCCTCAGCCAAGCACACTAGCTGAGGAATTCTGGGAGCTGAAGTGCACAAGTCATAAAAGGGCCAAGCTTGAAGACCCCTGCAGTAAAGTATCCAATTACCACAGCAGTTACACGAGTCTCAACAAAGCCCCAAGTTTGCTACTTAGGATACAGCTGGATGTCCTGCCTTCTCTGCTTCAATCGCTTAGGATACAGCTGGATCGTTTCAAAGGCCTGGCACTCAGCAACACGTCTAGATGTAAAAGCAAGCTATTAGCCCTCTGCCAGGACCTGCCTAATGAGGAGCTGCTGATCTGTAAGCCACTAATTAGCTCCTTGGGGACAGGCTGCATTGCTTGACAAGCTTCTTAATGAACTTAGCACAGCAAACTGGTGCTTAGAGGCAGCCTAGAGCAGCTTTTTCCCCCTGCTACAGCAGCTTATTCCAAAAAAGGATCAACAAATGGGCAATCCACACGTCAGCATCGCCTTCTTACAAGGGCAGCTTGAAGGCTTTGGCAAAGTGCCCAGGTTCAATCCTGGCTTGTGATGCAGAGAAAAACCTGGGTATAAACTCTTATTAAAGAGTCACTGCCAGTTGGTGGAGATATCACCTGGGCAACTTGTGATCCAGATGCCAATCTCACAGAACTTCAAGCTAATTTCAAAGCCTGTGCGCAAGGGAGTAGGCAGGATTGTGTTTTTGTTTATTTTTAAGGGCTGCAGGTTGGGGAAGTGAAGAGAAATTGTTGGAAAAAGGAGGGGTAGCCAATTCATTCTGCCTCATTTGTGGCACGGATAGGACACTGGGTTGACAAGCAGCGAGCCCATGTTCGAGACCCAAAGGCCAACATGGGATGGGGTGAGTTCTCATCATTCCCTCCAGCTCCTGCCGACCTCAGAGTTCAAAAATGTGCATTCACAAGTAGATAAATAGGTATTACATTGGTTGGGCACCTTAACAGGGACACGAAAGAAGCCCTCAACTGGGCATCCCCCGGGCAAACTGTGAAGTCACCGGCTAATCCTTTCCACCTGGAAGCACCCCGGTGCCTCCAACACAAGTGCAATGCGATTTGTTGCTCAGATCTGCCTACTGCACAGCCTTCCATGGAAGTTAGGAGAAACTTCCATTGGTAACAAGCAATGGTAACAGTCAGTTTTCTGTTTCTTTGTTTAACAGCAGTTCAAGAAGGCTTTAGAAGCGATGAGTAGCCTTTGCTGGGCGTTTTTAAGAGAAGCTGAATTGTAACCAATGCTTTAATTTGGATTTCTGCACTAAGCAGGGGTTGGGACTCAATAGTCTAAATATTGTCCTTCCCTACTCCGTGATTCTATGATTTACCTCCTTAGCGTTTAATAAAAACTGGAATAAGCAAGGAAAAGATTCTTCCAAAGCCAGTGAAACGGGGAGAGGCTCCTACAGCTGAAGACAGAAGAACGTGATTAAGCAAGTCACAAGATGCTGCTACTTCAGATCTTCACCACAGACACTACCGATTCACCCCAAACAGGACCATCTCCATTAACATCATCAAGATTGTTTGGAATTTGCTCGTTCTATCTGGAAACTGCGTGCATCTCTTTCCTAGATTTCTGCTCATCTTCAAACAGGGAACGTTACCGGTGAGTTAAAATCATCCAAGACAGGACCAGCACTTCTAAAACACGGCTGCTTACCTTCAATCTCGGATATCCTCTTCTCTGTTTCTTTTTCCATTACCTTCTGCCCATAGGTTATCTCGGCCACCTGCGCAATTTTTTCTGCCTCTGCATAGGAGAGGAAAGGCTCCCAATTATTATAGGAGGCAGCAATGATGTTCAATGAAACTAGAACTTCCTGGAGCAGAGACGCTGCATTCATTGAATGGGTGTTTCCCCCAAAGCCTTCTTAGGAATGATGACTTCTAAAGCTTTGCAGGAGTTTTTCTTCTTCTTCTTTTTACAAGGGAGGAAGAGGGGGGGGTGTTTCATATTTTAAATTAGGATTTCTCTACTGATCTCTGATGAAGATTAACTACCCTAGAGAAAGTTATGTTTGTCCCCCGTCATTTCACAAACTACCCGAGTATTTTCATTCTTAGAGAATTCACAGCCTGCTATCTAAAATTATTTTGAGCTCATATCCAGTTCGGATTAGATTCAGCGGGAATAATACTCCCTTATTTATTATATGCACAATGTATACTTCTTTGAAGGGACGCGGTGGCTCAGTGGGTTAGGATGCTGAGCTTGTCGATCAGAAGGTCGGCAGTTTGGCGGGTCGAATCCCGAGTGCTGCGTAACAGAGTGAGCGCCTGTTACTCGTCCCAGCTTCTGCCAACCTAGCAGTTCAAAAGCACGTAAAAATGCAAGTAGAAAAATAGGGACCACTACGGTGGGAAGGTAACAGCGTTCCGTGCGCCTTTGGCATCTAGTCATGCCGGCCACATGACCACGGAGACGTCCTCAGACAAGCGCTGGCTCTTCGGCTTTGAAACGCAGATGAGCACCGGCCCCTAGAGTCGGAAAACGACTAGCACGCATGTGCGGGGAAACCTTTACCTTAACCTTTTATACTTCTTAACCTCTGATTTTGAGCTCCCTCTTACTCTTTTGGAAAATGCAGTCCCCACAGACAAAACAAGAAATACCACCTCTTATGTTCTGCATAATTCTACAGGAATAGTCAAGACATGATAGCAAGAACTGCACACCAACCAATGAGAGCCTTTTTGCGCTCTGTTTCAGCCTCTTTCTCCACAACTTTCTGCTTCTGAGCTGCAATCAACAGTTTTGTCTTTTCACTCTCCCTAGAGGGGACCAAGACAGGCTTTAGCTACAGGATTAAAATGACTTCCATAACAAAAGGCATTTTCAAGTTACTGAATGGATTAGCACACATACATATATGCACAAATAACAAGCAGAAGAGATTCTACAGATGGCTCAAACTGAACATTCATTCATTCATTCATTCATTCAATTTCTGTAGTAGCCAAACTCAAGTCAATGAGTCTGGGTGGCTTACAATAAAAAAAAAGATATTACAATTAAAAATACTAAAAACCTGTTAAAACAGTAAATATGCATAAGGGCAAGATACTTGGCTAGTTAGCAATACAGCCAGCAAACGGGGCCCTTAACACAGCGGCCCCCAACCTCTTGGACACCAGGGATCGGTGCCGTGGAGAGAGGTTTTCCATGGACTGGAGGGGGCATGGTTTTGCATGCTGCCTGCATCCCATGGATGGGGCTTCACTTGTCTGCACGGCCCAGTTTCTGGCATGTTGCGGCCCGGTGCTGATCCATGGACCGGGGTTGGGGACCTCGACCTTAACACACGCAGTACATAAAACAGCCTGAGAAGTGTGTGTTTTTCCGTATGTCATTTGACTGACTGACTGAACGTGAATGAACCTTTATTATCAAAGTACAACATGTATACAGTGAGATTGGCTGAGCCTCCCTTCGTGCCCCCCCCACAACACAACACAGTGACAACAAAACCACCATCATGTTACACCATGTGAGCTAATTGCACAACACACCGGTCTCACAAGTCAATTATACATAGAGTTATTTCCCATTCAGGAGCCTGACAGCCCATGGATAGAAGCTGTTCTTCAGCCTGTTGGTACGGCTGGCTATACTCCTATATCTCCTACCCGATGATAGGAGAGTAAAGAGGTGCCGACCAGGGTGTGAGTCGTCCCTGAGGATTTTCCTCACTCTTCCAAGGCAGCAGACTGTAACTCTATAGTCCTATAGGGCGTGTGCAATGCATGCACACATGCAGCCATTATAAAGAAGAGAATTCCAGAAACTTACATGAGCTCATAATTTCTCCGAATTGCTTCTGGGATGTTTGGCTTTGTAACTCGGACTGCCTGATTGAACAGAAAAAGTGAAGATTATGAGGAAAGACTCTCAAAATGACAATATTAAGAACCACACAACTGACTGTTCAAAAGGAGTGATGGCATCCTGAATCTGTGAACAGGAAACTAGTATGATTGAAGCAGGAAAGGAAACACCAGCTATCAGCTGGGCAAAGCTCATAAGAGGTTTCAATAACTCCTTGTTTAGATGAGCACCAAACTTTTTACAATCTTATGATCTATTCAGACAGATAAAATTAAGCGTGGGAGTTGCCTAGACCGGAACTTGAGACACTTCCTTGGGAGAAAAGATTACAATCCAGAACCAATCTACAACCAAGATTTGGTAGAATCTCTGAACTTCAAATGGGACAACATCAAGCTTAGTTTGCAATTCTGTCCTTTATCCCAGAGATTCTCACCTCACTCTCTTTCAGGGAGTCCATGAAGTCAACTGAATAATAAATATTTTAATTTTTCTCCATTTTAATAACTAAATATTGTTAGGTCTATCCCACATTAACCAAAGCTCTTTGGGGTCCTCAATCATTTTTAGGAATCTAAAGGGCTCCTGAAACCAAAATGTTTGAGAACTTTATCCACTTTTGCACAAGAACGTTGTTCTTGGGGTATACTCCAGCATTTTTTGTTACCTGTATGATGAGTCCCGGAGCCATAGATGTCAGATCTTGTTGGAGAGCCAGTTTTAGGTTTTCATCAATCTGATCTAGGAAGGGATAAAGCAAACAGAGCACGAAACAAGAAATTGTGAACAAGCCCATCAGCCCTATTGGTTCTTTGCTGATACACTTGCATGTGCAAACAAAAGGAATGAAGAGTAGGAAAGCAGTTGCACATGCTTGCCCATTTACAACAAAAGCAATATCGCTGCAATCATGTTAAAAACAGGAGAGAATAGGACACATGGATGACAAGGCACTTATTCCCTGGGAGAAATTATAGGTTATTGCAGGGGGGGTCTTCAAACCTGGCTCTTTTATGACTTGTGGACTTCAACTCTCAGAATTCCTCAGCCAGCATGCCTGGCTGAGGAATTCTGGGAGTTGAAGTCCACAAGACATAAAAGGGCCAGGTTTGAAGACCGCTGGGTCATTGAGACAGTGGCTGCTTTAGAAGCAGGCGGCCTCACTTTCAACCCCAACCCCTTTTATGTCAAAGATCACAGATACAAAATGTATGGGTTTTCAAAATTTGCTGAACTTCCAGCAATATTAGCCATGAGCGTGAATGGCGAGGAATACTGCAATATTTTAAGAATAGCAGGGCCACCAAGAAGTAAGGAGATTATAATCTTCGACCAAACATTCATATAATCAATACACTTTCCAATATTCCTTTACTGCTAAATAGTTGTAGAGGTAAAGTTAAGGAAATGGTGCCAATTTTCACTCCTGCCTCATCAAATAGACCTGCCCAAATTCCTGATTATAAAACACTAAAGTACAAAACCACTGTTCGTTTTCAACTGACTGATTTGCCTTCTGAAACAAAAAGAGGGTAGATTAATGAAGAATATGTAATGTGCTATTATGCGCTAGTTCTGGGTTCAAATGAAATGATGTATCACACATTGAAACATTTAATTACTTCCACTGAGACTGGCTAAAAGCACCATTAATTTCTTGATTGATAGATTTTGTATCATCAAATCGGTCTCTGCTCCTAGCACCCACATAGATTTTCTCTGTCCCTAACCTGGTCTTTTGGGTTTTTCAATGCTGCCATTAATCTTAGGAAAGTAAAATCTATTGCTGTGGATCCAATGATTTAACAAATATGCCAACCCATAAATGCTCTCAAATTATGGGAAAGAGAAAGGAAGACAGCTTAATGAAGTTCACAAACCTAACCCTTAAATTCCTCCCATTCTAGAGACATTGTAACCCAACAGTTCTCTAAGATATTTTAATTCAAGTGTTCTGCACGTCATGCTGAAGACACGCACCAAACAATTCAATGTAAACCTCCTGAAGTGTGTGAACGCTGCAAAACTGGTTCAGCTCATGGTGGATCTTGTTGAAAATGAGAGCCTTATCATAATCTGCAGTATAGTTCTTCACTATATCGTAGACTAAGGAGAGAGAAAAGGGGGGGTGTTAAAAAATTGCGCAGGCAAGAAATGGCATCTCATTTCTTATCACTACAGCCACGGTTTGGGAACAGGAAAAAACTCAGTACGGTTGTCCAGGTAACAGAGAGCCCAGCTTGGAACCCTGGGAATTGGGTCATTACAAAGCAAGCCCCTAATTTTATTTCCTTGGTAGGAAATGGATCATATTATTTATCTTCCTCCCAGCACAACTGGTGCACCCATAATGCATGGGAACCCAAATTCCAGCTCTGAGGAAAAAAGAGGTTGGCAGCAATAACTCACCCGCACTTTGGATCAGGAAGTTCACAACCTCAATCCTGTCAAAATAAATCATCACTCCTCCACTGCAGAAGTAAAAAAAAAAGAAAAGAAAAAGAAAAATGAAGCAGGAGAGAGAGAGGTGAGCATCTGCTGGGATGGGTCACTTGGAAAGGAAGATGTGTAGAGAGCTGCGCTAATCTCTCTTGGCAAAAAAACAAAAACAAAACAACAACCCAGGAGTTTGGTAACACCTTTTCTGACTAACACCTTCTATTAGAAGGCGCTAAGTTTTTCTCACGTAAGCTGACACCTTTTAATAAAATGCATTAGCTTGGGAAAAGGTGCTACAAGACTCCTGATTGAAAGAATAAGGTGTCAAGAGGTAGCTCAGACACTGAACTCTACCTGCCCCCCAAACACCTGCAGTGGTGCTTTTGTTAAAAAGGGTAGCAATTCTAGATCGATTGATGATGCACGTTAAGGGTACTGCAAGAGGCTTCCCTGTGGATAAGTAAAAGGAAAAAGTGCCATCTCGTGGTAGAAGCAGAGCATTCTTCGGACTGATAGAATGAAACTGGGCCTCTCGTGTGCATGGGAAAAGTAAAGAAAGCTTTCTTCACTACCAATAGCAAAAGTGCCCTTGGGTGCAATCCCAAAACAATTGCAGCACCGCTTGCACACCACTGGCAGTGACAAATTCACCATCAAAATTGCCAAAGGCAGCTTTGCTTGGAACAGCCTAATATCCCGTGACAGTATCTTTTAACCCCATCAAGCGACAACAGCTGCCTAGCCCAGGTCCTTGGGAAGGACTTGATAGGTGGATAAAAATGCCCAATCCAGTCTGAACATCTGGCTGTGTGACAAACCAGAATAGTAAGAATTAAAAAAAATTGCACTGAAATAAGATGCCTGCGTTAGAATTCTGCTCAAACACTTACAACATCAGGATTGTAAAAAGGGAAGAGTTTGCATTTTCCTACATGGGATCCATAAATGGGGAAAAGTATAAATAAGGGGTGAAACTGGGATTGAAATTGATGCTCTCTGAGCTTGATTGTTTTCTTGCAGACGTTTCATGATGTTACCAAATTGGGGTAATGAAACATCTGCCAGAAAACAACCAAGCTCAGAGAGCACCGAGGATCCCTCATCTCAACCCTGAGCTACTAATATTCTCTCCTCCATCGAAAACAGAAAGATAAGAAATGATTACATTAATTAGTCAAGCTACATAACTTGGGTGTGTTTTTTTAGTGAAATAATTGCAGCTTTGAATGCCAAACATCCTAGCTCCAGGTTTCAAGACCGACAAACTTACTTTAGCTGAGCCATCTTTAAATACAGACCCCTAGGCTTAGTTCCATCTCTGACCTTCTAGCCCACTGAGTGGTATCGTTTTTTTTACCTTGCCTTTATTATTTTTTATAAATAACTCAAGGCAGTGAACATAGCTTCCTCTTCCTATTTTCTCCACAACAACAACCTTGTGAGGTGAATGGGGCTGAGACAGATTGACTGGCCCAAAGTCACCCAGCTGGTTTTCGTGTCTAAGGCAGGAGCTGGTTTGTAGCCTGGTGCCTTGATCCCTAGACCAAACTGGTAGGTACATAGAAACCCGAATACAGGATCATAGATGCAAGATGATTCCGTTCCCCATTTGCATCATCTTATCTGAAATCAGCAAAAACAACAGCACCATATTTTCCGAGACATCTATACACAAGATGGAAGCACTAATCCAAGTTACACAAAAAAAATTCCAGAGTTATGTATGTTAAAGCCTCCCTGCAACTGTGGAGAAGATAAAAGCAAAGGGATGGCAGATTCACAGATTGGTGTGTGTGTGTGTGTGTGTGTGTGTGTGTGTGTGTGTGTGTCCAACCTCACCTTGTGCCACATGGAACATTCTTTACTTCATCTGTCTGTAAGGTGGTCTAGAAAGCAGAAAGAAAGATGATTATTAAGTAACTTCTGTGACAAGAAAAAAACCCACCTTTTTTCTGGAATGGGGATGAGCTAAATTTGACAGCCGACAGTCCCATAATCTTTCAGGGGGGGAATAAAGAACAGCAGGAAATCAGGTAATGTTGCATCAAGGAGGTCACAACTGTGAAAAGATTCATCTTTTTACTTTTCTTCCTGACTTGGAGAAGATGTTTAAATTATTGTGCTACAACTTATTATTTACCGGTGCCAAATTATGTTTCTTGTCCCAGCGGAGTAGCAGAAGAATATTGGGGAGTGCAGAGCTCCGTGGACTGCAAAAAGTGGCCCTGGGGCTACCCATCTTTGCACAGGGGTTTGTATAGCATTGGTCAGTCTCTTTGGCTCACCTCAGGTAAATGCATCTAGCTCTACCTGACTATCTTAGCCCCATCTTCTCTGCAAGTTATCTGAGCCAGAAACAGACTGGCCACTCTAAACTTTGCTCAACAATACTTCAAGACAAATATATTCAATGTGCTGATTGAGCAGCTCTTGAAGATAATCTCTTTCCCCTATTGTGAAAAAGTGGAAGGTCTTGTTTGAAAACAGGTTTAAGGCCCATTCAGATAAGAAAAAAGGAATGAATGTGAAGGAGTGGGGAAAAATGTGGCCCATGCAAAAGAACAACTTCATTTGCTGCTCTGCATAGGCTCATTACAAAATTCAGAGGTAAAATTCCCTTCAACAACCCAGCACGCCACTGAAAGGCTTAATAAAACATAGCAGAAAAAAAACACAAACGTATTATGGGACAATAAAATAATAAAGGGCAGTTAAGATTTAAGTCAACCTGGGAAGTAGATAATAGGAAAGAAAAAGAAATAAACTTTATTGCCAAATAACAGTGTCCCACACACATAAAACCAGCTTTTCTACTGGAGCGACATAAGAATTAAACAAATTGGAGTATATAAATAATGTTTGTGTCAAAAGCTTGTATACATCTTGTCTGATTTATATGGATTATGTATTATTATGGTAAACGGTTTGAGATCGGTGGCTATATAAATTTGATTAATAAATAAATGTGGAGTTTATAGCTTGCTATGTTAATGAATGACGGTTACTGCAAACCAGAATTCCTGGTCATGGAAAGCAACTGGAAATCAAAACTGTAAGTATTCTAATTTTCCTCTGAAGACAAGCTAGGATCAGCCAGTTTCAGACTAAGTTACGGCTATCATGAATGGGGAATTGAGATCCAAGAATGAAAGGTTACACTACAAATTCAAGCATGGACACAATTTCTCTTCATGCCACATTCCATTTTTATCCTACTTTTAACCCCCTCAAGCATTTCCCACATTATTTTCCTTACTCAAACAACCTTTAACAGAAAACCTGGACTCTGAACCACAGGGGTGTGGGAAGCTTTTTTTCCTTCCTCCTTTCACAACAGTTACTATATAACGAACCACTTGACAAAGCAGTTCCTGAAGCTTGTACCCATGATACACAAAGAGCATTAGAGGGTTACATATTAATTAACAAAATCACCCCAAGATGCAGTTAGGAGCATCTTCCAGGTGACAGTTACAAGGTATAAATGTAAATCTGGCTTCAATCTCTTGATAATCTCTGGATGATACCGAATTTGAATTTCCTTCTAGATCGCTATACTTTAGTAAAAACATACTGAATCACGTATTTATATTTTCCAATCAATAAGGAGTTGATTTGCTTAGCCCCAACAAAACACAAACAGTTATGAATATTGAGCTATATAAAATATACATTGGGCTGAAGTGACACCTCATATTGTCGAGACCGTTAATTAGAATCTACCAAGAAATGTCTATTTTAAGGGAGCATTCAGAACTGCTTTGGCACAACTAGCAGTAGATCTGTGTGCTTCTTCCCCATAAGATAACTATATATGAAGACAAGATACCTGTACTGATTTATAGGAAGTTATGAAGGGGAGCATTAGATGGAAACCAGGTCCACTTGTAGATGTCAGGAGTGCTCCTCCTCTGTAGGGCAGAAAGGCATATATTTAAAATCAGACAGTGTTCTGGTTCTTTGATGAGAATTTCAGCTTTTTGATTGCTCCCGAGTAGGTAGTGCATTAACAAACTCAAAGCATGCTTTCTCACCATCACAACTTACCTGCATCCTTTTATCAAAACTTTATTTACAACATTTATATAGCATCCCGCAACACTGAAGGTTCTCTGCACAGCTCAGCATAAATGCAATTACACTGAGCTTGCAACAACCTCGGAATCCGAGCCAGACTTTTCAACCTAAATACTCGTTATTTATGAAAGGAGGTGGTCTTCTCCAGTAGCAAAAGACCACAAGTGTCCCAAGCTAACCACTCTGCAGCTGCTATTTGGCAACATGTGCAGGCAAGTCTCAGTAAGCATATTCAGAACGAGATGCACTGCACACAGTCCTCAAATGGTCTGGGACACGGGTGTCTAACTCGCCGCGTCACATGATGTGTCGCAACTTTTTTTGCATTGCCGGAGCTCGGGTGGGCGCAACCTCCGCATGATGCAACCAGCCCGCGGGGCCGGCAGTTTGACACCCCTGGTCTAGGAGAAGCAATTTTTTTTGCAGCTATGACATTCATGCACAGCACCAGTTTGAAAGGAAGGGGGGGAAAAATCCACAGTTGGCATTTCTTCAATCTCGCAATGCATATTTCTTAGCACACATGCAACAATACAAAAAAAGAAGCACAGTTCCTTCCAAGTATCTGCCCTTACCTGTAGTAAACACCAATATGCCCTTCTTCAATCTTGTGTATTGCAGAAAAAAGAGCAGCTGCCACTAGGCTAGCACCCAAAGCTGCAATGGCACCTAACTGAGTCATCCCTGAGAAAGTAAACCTGAGAAAGGTAAAAAAAAAAAAAGGGGAGCGAAATAAGCACTTATGTGAATCTGTGCAAGACACCAGTTCTCTGCTTTGGGGAAAGGCTGTCCTGTCTCATGTTATCGTTAACCTTACGTGATCGGATCACATAATGCCTTCCTTGCCATGATTGGATCAAAGTCCACAAACCCAGCATACTTTTTCCATCAATAGGTAGGCCGTTTGTTCTCTGAAAGAACTGGAAATTGGGTTACATATTTACTTCTAGCGTTCGATGACCAACCATATTGCCATGGAACATTCACCGTTTCATGCCATAGCTAAAAGATATGTTAACCTGTATTTCTTATTAAATTTGATTAAAGTGCTGTGACGTCCTACAAACCTCAGCTGCTTTTCAGGGTGGGAGGAGCAAATTTTCAGTCCTCTCGGCAACAGGGATCAATTTCACAACAATCAGTGGTCATGGGCCCAATAAAAAATCTCATAAACTAGAAAGTGAATAAACCAAATTTCTTTTCACATCAAGGAGCCCAGCTTTAGTCTTCCCTCCAGCAGAGAACATTATTTCTCTAATTTGCCAAATTTACCAACACCAAGTTATTGGAAAGCGTATATATAGTATCAATTTCACTCCTTAAATGTTTTGCCAACTACAGCATTCATGTGAAATAAAAATGCGATCAGAAGAGAACTGTAAGAATTGGGCTGCCGATTTTAACTTTTGCTATGTAGGACCTGATGCTGAACATTCAAATAGTGCCACAGACATTTTATTGTTAAACACAATCCACTGGTAAACTTCTCCAGCACAGACCCTAAGGAAATCTGTGACTGGTGCCAACAGCAACATATTCTTCATGCAGAAACTAAGACTTTCCTGTGTCTCTAAAAGATAGGACTAGAATCACAATGTGGAAACAAGAGTTTGGCTAAAGTCTTTACAGCAGGTGTAAGAAATTTCCAACTGTAGAATAGATTACCACAAGTGATAGGTTCTCCTTTTCAATATTAAAACAGAGATTGTTATATGCAAGTGATAATGATGTTTAAGCCTCAAAAAAAGTGATTCTAATGAAATATACTGGTTTGCAATTCCCAGAATTCCCAATTTCTGGGCAGCACTAGGTCAGGCAAGAGTACCGATGCTTTATCCCAGGATGCATCATGCCGCCCAGATGCATCATGCCGAAACCAAGCCCATCCCAGCTCTGGCAATGGGGAAAAAGTTGTGATACATCGCGACACGTCACGTGCCGTTGCGAGTTTGACACTCCTGCTTTATCCTGATGAACCAGAGAATTGGACTAAATTACCCCATTGTCCTGTCCCATTCTAAAACTCATGGACCACGCTTACATTTTTCCTATCAGTGTGACCCAAATTCTGATGGGTAGTACGCTTGCTTTGTGATGTTGTGTTGTGTTTAAAAAAATTAGGTTGCAAAGAGCAAACAACCTCTAAATGCTAATGCTTGTCTCTCATTCAAAATCCTCAGAAGCCTTCCAAGTGACCCACAAAAAGTACCCAAGTTGCCAGTTCTTTGAATTTTCAACCATTGCTACTGGTAAGTGGTAAGGACGCAAAGCAAAAAGAACTTAGCGTGTCTTTTCAATGTTTGTAGTTCATGCTTATCTCAGCTTGCCAAACAGCTCTTTAGAAAATCAAGAAGAGCTTAATCTGCAAGTACGCCTATGGTTTGCGGCATATCCCAATGGCAGGAAATGCACATTAAGCAATCAGTTTCTGTGGGCTGCAACTATATTAAGTCAACGGTATTCCTTATTACCCAATTCTAAATTTTCACAACTGAAAAACAAATGCAGTGCCCATCAGTTTCATGAATAAAGTTCCAATAGAAGAGAATGAGGTAAGTTGCAAAAGTCACTAAGCTCATGATTTTTAAACAATAAGCTGTGACTGCTAAATAATGATGGTTATATGCATGAACTAAGCCTGATTACTTAACAACTGAACCAACTATAACTTGTTCAACAAGTCCTGTCTTGGCATAGTGAAGTCAGGTATATTAACTTAGTCTCCTGACAAACTTAATGATTTTTTTTTAAAAAAGTTCACCTGGCACCTTTATTTATCTGTAAATGATTTTCTATTCTTCCCACCTTACCTATTCCTTTGGAAGAGCAATGTCCAACCTTGGCAACTTTAAGACTTGTATACCTCAACTCCCAGAATTCCTCAGCCAACAATGTCTTAAAGTTGCCAAGATGGGCCACTCCTGCTTTAGAAAGACAACTTTCTCATCCTTTGGGACTTGGCTTTGCCTCCTTCCCCAGCCCTCATTTTCTTTGGGTTACAAAGATAAGGTTTTATTGGACCGTATCTGTTGAAAAACATGTAAAAATACACAAAAGAGTCCTTTACGTCAAGTAACCATGGAGCTCACACAGTTACTTTCAGGCCTGCCGTTCTCATTCCAACGAAACTCACAAGATTGTTGTGGGAAAATTCCCAAAGGAAGACACCCCCACCAACCTATCTGAGCTCTCCAGAGAACAAACAGGATATGAAAACTGTACATAAGAAAAAGAGAGAAGAGCCACATAACAATAGAGGAAACTGATGCCGAAATTGTTCCACCAAAGAAAAAAAGAAACAGACTTTTCCCTCAGGAGCCCAGAAGGGCTACCTGAAAATTTCTGCAAGAGGTTTTACAACATTCCTGGAAGGCAACCTGAGCTGGGAAACCTGAGCTTGAATGAAATGAAAGGACTTGACTGTGCCTTAAGCGGAGGACCAAATTTGCAGCTAATAACTGGGACGTTATTATTGTTAATTGGACAGCCATTTGTCTGAAATGGTATAGGGCAGTGATGGCGAACTTTTTAGAGACCGAGTGCCCAAACTGCAACCCCAAACCCACTTATGTATCGTCGGGTGCCGGGTGGGCATGGCCCATTGGCTGGGCGTGGCCTATTAGGGGGCATGGCTTCGGTGGTAATGGCAGACTGGGTGGGACTAAAAAGTTCCATCAATCAATTCCAATTTTGCCAGACCTTTTTTTTTCCTGCGAGAAATTGAAATTGATTGAACCTTTTTTTTTTTGCACACGGCGGTGGAAGCCTAAAGTGAAAAGGTTTTATAAACACCAGCTGAAGGCCTAGGACTGGGGCAAAAACGCGCCTGCCTGCCCACAAAGAGGGCTCTGTGTGCCACCTGTGGCACTCGTGCTATAGGTTCGCCACCACAGGTATAGGGGTTTTCTGCCTGAGCAGGGGTAGATGACCTCCAAGATCCCTTCCCACTTTATTATTTTTGTTAATAATAATAATAACAACAATAATAGTAAATATCCATGGATTGTTTTTTCCCCCTAGCATGAAGCCCATGCTTTCCATAGAGAATCAATACAAATAATCCTCCGTATGTATTATTTTCTGCCCAATGAAAAGAAACGGGCCCATCGAAAAGGGGCGAGAGGAGCGAGAAGGCGGCCTGGCCAAAGCACCCGGTTGCGGAGGGAGGTGGAGATAGTAACGAGAGACTCCCTACAGCCGGAAAGAAGACGCGGAGCCCGGCAGGGAGCACCGCCGAGAGGGAGGAGAGGGAAACGAGGCGCCGCCGGCCTAGCAGGAAAAAGCCAGCCAGGCGGATTGCGGCGCTTCGCAGCCCTTTGGCACACTTACGGCCGCCCGCGCCTCCAGCTCCTATGGTCGTCCTTGGCTTCCGGGTCAGTCGCGCGCCTGACGTCATCTCCCTGCGCCGTCGCCAAGGTTCAGTGTTCGCCCCGCCCCTTGGCGTGCCGCCGCCGCCGGCTTCTTTTTCTTTTTCTTCTTCTTCTTCTTCTCTCCGACAGAGGGCGCGAGAGCGCTTGGAGCCGTTCCTTCGCCGCCGCCGACTCCGGTTCCTTCTTCAGCGTGTTAACCCGGAACGTCGGAATGGTGGTTACCCAAGTAGGCGTTTGAAGAAAGGAGCGCGCGTTGAACTCAGCGGGGCAGGCAGACGCGTTTCCCAGAATGCAGCCTCGTCTGTGGCAACGAAGGGTGGAGGTTGTGGGATTCGAAACGTGGGAGAAGATGCTGTGGCTTACGTGGGTCACTGCTGGCTGGCTTCCCTTTTTGAATTGGCAGCCCGCGCTTGGATGAAGACGTTCAACGATACTTTAAGAGGTAAGAGAAAAATATTACACGATCTAGGTCGGGATGATACATTGCATGAAGACAGTAGCAAATCATGACTGTGGCCATCATGTTTCAGGCACTTAACTGGCTTGGTAGGGCTTTGCACCACATGTAGTTGAATTAAATGATGACTGTTGGTAAATTGATAAAGTAATAATGATTGGGTCCATACCTCAGATTAAGCCATAAACCATGAATTACAAACAATGGGACTTGGATACCCTCTGCACAAAACGGTCTCTTTCATTTTACCTTAACATATTGTCATTTTTAAATTATAATAATTTTATACCTATAAACCCAACCAGTTTTGATACATTTAGTGTGACCTAGTTAAGCTGGCTATAGTTGGACATGTGTGAATAAGATAATTAAAGATCTAATCAGGGTGATAGTCAATAACTTGAATGTATGCATTCCATAATAAGTTAATCAAAGAATGGCTGTTTGCAACTCTTAGGACTCCAGATGACACAGTTAGAAACGTCTGGAAAGATACTTCTTACTCTCAGTCCTGATCTGGTTTGGTTAAAAAAAACCCAACGAGATTCCCTTTCATTCGAATTTTACCTTTGTTGTCCAGATTAGCAGTTACTATAGTTTGCCATGGTTTCAGAATCAGGAAATTCTGCTTAATGCTGGCCTACTTCAAACTGCTTTCAGGATTTCAGACGTTTGTGTGCTAATCTTAGTTTGCGAATCCACCAGCAAATTAAAACCACTAAAGGGAATAGAAAACAATGTGAAAGCTCTTATAATTATTCTCAGTTCTGTAAATCTGATGCGCCAAATTACTGCAACTTCTGAAAAGAGTATCCAGAGGCATAAGGAGAAAAACTCATCTAAAATGTCAGCAAAGGAGAAATAATTTCATCTCCGCCTTATAGCGATCTCTTTATGTATATGTATAGAACAAGCCTGTCCAAAGAATTCTGGGCCAATTTTATAAAACCAAGTAACGAAATATCAGCAATATTTGTCAATCCCAAATGCTCAGCTCCAAAACAAACCTTAAAAGGGTGTTTTGGATGAAATACACACAGCATTAAGTTTTTTAAACACTTGCCTAGATTTAAAGCCTTGGTAAAACGCACTAAATCTTTTAAGGTTTTTAATGAATTTAGCAGGTGTTTCATAAATCACAGCTTGGCTCAGCCTTTTCTTCTTTTAATAGCGGTAAACTAGGAAATTGCTGGGAGCTGAGGCAAAAAAGGCATTCCTGTAACAGTGAAAGCAAACAAAGTTTTTAAACAAGAAAGCTGGCCTCATATCTGGAACTGACTCTGGTGACAGTAAATCAGAATCCAACTGTGGATCCATAGTTAACAATCTCAAGATGTAACCGGGCAGAATGGTAAATGCATTAGACGGTTAAGGAATCATTAACACCAGAGCTCGGCCATGGAAGAAACTCGAGAAAGTGCTATAGTTACAGGAACTTTGTTGTATTTCTTTTTGTAGCCGGGCCAAATCTATTTAGATTCAATCTTGGCAGAAGTGAAAACTTGGGTCACTGTCCCTTCATAGGGGCAGTGAGAAGCTTACGCAATGGAGATTATTTCTAACTTGTCAGCTTTCTCAGGTAGACCAGACAGGAAACAGACCAGATGAACTAATTCCATTTTACTCTGAGGCTACATTTACAGAATCTTGCAAGTCTGAAAATACAGATCTGCTTCCATCTCTTTCTGCAGCCTGATAAGTTAGGGGGGGATCTCTTCTCAATTTCTTTCTTTGCTTGTTATGCAGCTGTGGGCTCCCCCAATTATCCGACTGTACCCTAAGCAGCATCTTTTCCTACCCATCTCCCAAGGTCCTTCCCACAGTTCACTAAGTCATTCTTTCCTTAGTTGGGGTTTGCTGAAGGGCTGATAATCGGCTGGATTCGCACAACATTCAGGATGCATGACATAGTTTATCATATCTCATTCTCATTGTGGTGTCCGGACAGTTTTTCAGGTGTGCTCAAGTATGCAAAAACAGTAGAACTGAAATTACATTTAAATAAAATGTTATGTTTGACCTGGCATGCAAGCTTAGCACTTACTTTGTATAAAAAAAGCATCAGAATCCCTCTAGCTTACTCATGTGAAGAAGCCAGTTTGCACATCAGGGCAACCATGTTCATAAAGAGCACTAGTACGTATGAATGTGCGTGTATATGCCATAAAGAGGTCATCTTTCTTTCAAAGTGATATGAAATGCTGTATGAGCCAGCTTCTTTTTGATTTGAAAGAAAGCTGCCACTCACTCATCAACTTTTTCACAAAATCCCCCTAAGTCATTTAAAAAAAAAAGATGTTGGGATGGGGGAAAGAATAAAGTAAATTAAAGCAGATTAAAAAGAAGTCCTCTTGAGTCTTCCCTTCCTGTCAATAATTTCCTTTCAGCTCTGCTTGATCCCAGTTCGCATGACTATACGCAAAAATCAGGCCTCCGTAAAGTCTGCTCATCTTAGAGGCGCTTTACAAGCAACATATTAAATAATTATTAGGCACAGCTATTAGCGAAGATTAGAAGTGCCTCATCTCTTCCAGTAACGTTGTCCCAACCCGTTAGAACTGAAAAGCAGAATTTTTTTTAAAAAAAAAAACTTCCAGAGATGGAAAGGCTTTCATTCTTTGCACTTCACTTTGCAAGAAAACAGTGGCGGGAACTGCTCCTGATCCTGGTGCCAGCCAAGTTGCCAGCTGTGCCCTCTTCCAGGACATTCCGTGCTAGTTCCCGCTGCTCGTTTTTCAGCCTTAGCAACCATGGAGAATAGAAAGAAAGGTTTAATTTATCTCCCGAGTTATAGCCAGCTTTCTTCCTGAGCTAAGCTGCCATATCTCTAAGCAGAATTTCAGAGAAAAGCAATCAGTGATGTGGTGATTGGCACTAGGATTTTTTTTATTATTATTTAACATCTAACTTTTCCAAGTCCAAGTGGATGATATGGATTCTGTATGCAATTTTGTACATCGGGTTGCCGGTGTCTGACCTTGGAGATGTGTGTGTTCTACAAGTTTTCTTTTGCAATAGTGGCGAATATCTACCAAGTTTTCTTTTGCTGGCGTGGAGTGTTCTCTAAGTCTGCTGTTAGGTTTTGGATTCACAAGTGGTTGGTTTGGTTTTGGTTTTTTTAGACTTATATACCGCCCTTCTCCCGTAGGACTCAGGGCGGTTCACAAGGTTTTTAAAAACAATACAGCGAATTACAAAAATTAAAAACAATTAAAATGATTACATTAACCTTGGCATCAAAACCCCAATTAGAATACAATTAAAACCCCAGTTAATACTCTCAATCCAGGCCAGAAAGCTCAAAGAGCCAGGTCTTCAGGTCCCGGCGGAAAATTGGCCACGTGGAGATAAGGAACTACACAAAAGCGCCGTGTGCCCTAAAATGGCCTTAAAGCAATTAAAAATACAAAGAAACAAAGAAGCCTCCTTGAGATCAAGCTGGACTATTTAAGATCTACATGGCAACAATATGAAAATTGATTCTAATGTTGCCTTCTTGGGGATTTCCCCCCCCCCCCAAGTTCCTCTTTAGTTCATCGTTCTGGATTTCCTGCTCTTCTTTTTGAGGTCAGCCAAATTCAACCACTTGGGCCAAAAGAGCCCCCCCCCTCCCATATAATCCTGGCAGTGCCCATGTGTGCCCTACACCTACTTTGTATCACCCCCTACCTCACCCTAGAAAACTGCCTACTTGGAATCTCTTGGTTGGTCCCAAGTAATTTCCAACGTGTTCCAGTGCCTTGTTCCATTGTTTAAAAGAATACGTTTTGCCAACCTCTCTTTTCTTTCCTCCATGCCAGTGCAGTTCCCCCAAATTATGACGTCATTCTGGAATGTCGATCCTGATCTTGGGGCTTTCTCCAAGGAAAACCCACCGTGCTTTTAGCTGCCTCTTGAGACTCAGGGGAGCTGGACAATATGAGATGTTCCCTAGAAAGCCACCCTTGTTGCCGGTGGAGAAAGCTGGGGAGGGCAACTCCCCATCCAGGCTGGAGAATCCTGAGACGAGAGAAAATAGCAAACCAGTTACTACCAGGAGGAGAAACCTGAGAGAGAAACTGAGTAGGAACCTGGAGCTCTGCAGGTGTCCTGGGTGGGGAAGTGCCCAGAGTCAGAACACCCTGATCAAAGCTATTGTGCTGACAGCATAGATTAGTATCCGAAGGAGAAGCTTCAGGCAAAACCTGATGGGAATGACAGTAGGGATTAAAGCTAGAAAATAACCTGATCCAGAGGAGTGACTCAGATCAGCATTGTTTGACAGGGAGAAGGTTTCAGGGACAAAGGGCTGATCCTGTCAAAGATGGCAGAGTGGAAAGAGCCTTAAGCTTCCAGCGTGTATCCCCCACCGCTGTTCCCCTGTCTGCAGGTACAGGTGGAGTACCTTGTCAACAGGTCAGTAAGCAACTTAGTTAAGAGCAGTTCATTCTTTCTCAACCCGGATTGATTCAGTGTCATGTTATGACCTCTCTCCCACCTTTTTATGAGTCAGGCACCTTCAAAGCAGCTATGGTTTTCAACCCACTAAGCTGCCCCAGCTGGATTGGATAATTAGAGTATTAGAATATTTACCTGTTTACGTTTAGGTGGAACTCTGTGTGTGTACACTTATAAAAGAGCTGAAAATTTTAACCAAATGCTGGTTAAGAGCGATTGTCTTGAGAGATGTCCCTGCGTGTGCCTGCACATGCTTAATTTCCCAAGAACAAAGAATGTAGAATAGAATATTGGCCAGGTGTGATTGGACACACAAGGCATTTGTCTCTGGTGCAGAAACACACACTCTCCCCCTCCCCCTCTCTCTCTACACACACACACACACACACACACACACACATACAAGCCAACAAGTGAGAAATCATAACTCATAAGATAAATCATAACTCATAAGATAAATAATAAATCATAAGATACAACCAACAGGTGATAGTCATAAGATACCAATAGGAGTAGGTAATAGGAAAACACTATGAGAAGGATAATAGTAATACAGCCCTACTACAAAAGACGTTTAAATTAAAATATGTTTAATTGAAGAAATGTCTCAATTTGTTTTTACAACTGGAAAAAAAAGATGGGGATAGTGTTTGCAAAATAAGAAAAAACATAAAATTCTCAAGAACGGGCCGTTGATGAAACCATTAGGCAGAAGGAACCACAATTTTTGGTGAAGAGTGAAAGTGATGCCGGTTGCCATAAATAAATAACCAACGCTGGATGAACTTTTCACAAATTTTCCTCTCCTGGGAGAGAGGCTTCTGCCTTTTTACCCTTTTGGAGAAATTGGAACGCAATCCACCATTTTTGGAGATGCTGTTGACTTCTAGTGCTAGCTTGCCTGTTTTATATTCTACAATTTTCCATCCTCCTGAAGTCTGCTTGGCAGGGCAGCCTGGAAAAAGAAAGCTTCTTGAGACCAATTCTCTCCCTTGGGGTAGAATACAAATTGGGAAACCAAGGAAACTGCAGATTATGCAATGGCAGTTCTTTATACAGCAGCATTTTTACCTGCTCTAATCTAAAGGTTTCCAGGTGAAGTGCACAACATAGGAACCATTACAAAATCAAAATAAACATAGAAAATTATGGGGTAGGAATGGTAATAAAAGGAAATCCATATTTATTTAGCGTATGGCATATCACACATGGACCTGCAATATAGATTAACATTTCAACTAGACTAGTAGAACTCAATAAAATATAAATGTTAAAAAGATCTATAAATCCATAATTGCAATCTCTTACTCTTATTTATTTATTTATTTATTTTATTTTATTGGATTTCTATACCGCCCTTCTCCCTAGGGACTCAGGGCGGTTCACAGGGCATATATAAATAGGTATACAAAAATTAAAAGAAAATTAAACCATGCCCAATTAAAATACAGCAAAAGTAAGATAATAAAGCCAATTAAAAAACCCATATTCCCCTTCAGGCCAGACCAGCTAACTCAAACAAGTGGGTCTTCAACCCGCGACAGAAGGATCGGAGGTCCGATGCCATCCGGAGCTCAACCGGCAGTTGGTTCCATAGTGCCGGGGCACCCACAGAGAAGGCCCTCCCCCTGGGGGCCACCAGTCGACATTCCCTGACTGGAGGCACCCTGAGGAGGCCCTCTCTGTGGGCACGCACAGGGCGGAGGGGAGTTGACGCCGGCAGCAGGTGGTCCTCGAGGTATCCCGGACCCATGCCATGTAAGGACTTAAAGATCATAACCAAGACCTTGAACCTCACCCGGAAGACAACTGGTAACCAATGCAGCTCGCGGAGCAAAGGTGTAACATGGGAGTACCGGGAAACTCCCAAGACAACTCTCGCGGCCGCATTCTGTACCAGTGGGAGCCTCCGAGTGGTCTTCAAGGGAAGCCCCATGTAGAGAGCATTACAATAGTCTAGGCGAGAGGTCACGAGCGCATGAGTGACCGTACACAGGGCATCCCGGTCCAGATAGGGCCGCAACTGGCGCACCAGGCGAACCTGGGCGAAAGCCCCCCTAGTCACGGCTACTATATGGTCTTCGAGGGTAAGTCGTGAGTCTAGGAGGACTCCCAAGTTGCGAGCCCTATCCACGGGGGGTAAGAGCTCACCCCCCATAGAAAGCGATGGAACATTTTGAATGTCCCGGGATGCCGGAATGTACAGCCACTCAGTCTTGTCAGGGTTGAGTTGAAGTCTGTTCCTCCCCATCCAGACCCGTACCGCCTCCAGGCAACGGGACATCACAGCGAGGGCATCACTGGGGTGGTTTGGGGTCGAAATGAAAAGTTGGGTATCATCAGCATATTGATGATACCCAACTCCAAAACCACGAATGATCTCACCCAGCGGTTTCATGTAGATGTTGAACAGGAGAGGCGAGAGAACCGACCCCTGAGGAACTCCACAAACGAGAGACCTAGGGGCCGATCTCTGCCCCCCTGCCAACACCGACTGCGAGCGTCCCAGGAGATAGGAGGAGAACCACTGAAGAACTGTGCCTCCCACTCCCAATCCCCTGAGACGCCGCAGCAAGATACCATGGTCGATGGTATCGAAAGCCGCCGAGAGGTCTAATAGGACTAGGACAGAGGAATATCCCCTATCCCGAGCCCTCCAGAGATCATTCACCAGAGCGACCAATGCCGTCTCCGTGCTGTACCCGGGCCTGAAACCCGATTGGTAGGGGTCCAAATAATCCGCTTCATCCAGGACCAGAGGGAGCTGATGCGCCACCACACTCTCAACAACCTTCGCAAGAAAGCGAAGGTTGGAGACTGGACGAAAGTTGTTCAATACAGCTGGGTCCAGGGCAGGCTTCTTGAGGAGAGGTCTCACCACCGCCTCCTTCAAGACGGTGGGGAAATAACCCTCACTCAAAGAAGCAGATATAACCGCCTGGAGCCAGCCTCGTGTCCTCTCCCTAGCTGCATAAACCAGCCAGGAAGGGCACGGATCCAATAAACATGTGGTGGAGCTCAGCCTCCCCATAATCCTGTCCACTTCATTAGGGGTCACAGAATCAAACTCCTCCCAGATAACATTGACAAGACCGCCCGTGTCCTGATCGCCAGACTCTGCCCAGCTGGAGTCCAAACCGGTCCGAGTCCGAGCAATTTTATCCGACAGATGTTGACTAAATTCCTTGGCACGACCCTGCAAGGGATCCTCCCTCACCTCCTGATTAAGAAGTGAGCGAGTCACCCTAAACAGGGCGGCCGGGCGATTATCTGTGGACGCGATGAGGGTGGAGAAGTAATTACACCTCGCCACCCTCATCGCTGCGAGATAAGACCTAATATGGGTTCTTAACCGCAACCGGTCGGATTCAGATCGGCTAGACCTCCAGCAGCTCTCTAGGCCCCGTTTCCAACGCTTCATCTCCCGGAGCTCCGCGGAGAACCATGGAGCTCGCTGGGATCTGCACCGGGTCAGGGGCCGCAAGGGTACAACCCGGTCAAGTGCCTCAGTGGCTGCCCTTTCCCAGGCTTCCACTAAGGCATCCGCCGAGTTGTGAGCAATGGAGGCAGGTGGGGACCCCAGCGCCGCTTGGAATCTATCAGGATCCATTAAGCGTCTGGGGCGGTACCATCTAATTGGCTCCGTACCCCCACGGCGGGGGGTGGCAAAACGGAAGACCAGCCGCAGGAGGTGTGTATCGCTGTTAGAGATCTTTTACCAGGGAATTCCTTAGAGTCCTCTTTCTTCTACCTTTCAGCTTAAGCATCCTTCTTTATCTACTCTTACTGATTCTTCTTATCTAGAAGTAAGCAGCAGAGCACCCAGGAATAGCATGGTGCCCCCAGATGCCTTTCGATGATCATCAGACTCTAGTTGTTTAAAATGTTTTGTCAAAAAAAAATGTTGGGAAGCTGACAAACCACTAGCCTCATCATCACATTTAATTACAGGATAATATTTAGACCCTTAGTTTAGATGGGGGACATTCTGGAGGCTTTAGTAGATGGTCACTGTGATGCCTTGGTGGAGCAGTGGGCTGATGCCTCCTTAAGTAACACCAGCTGCCTGCAATTAGTGCAGGTTTGAGTCCCACCAGGCTCAAGGTTGACTTAGCCTTCCATCCTTCCGAGGTAGGTAAAATGAGGACCCAGATTGTTGGGGGCAATAAGCTGACTTTGTAAAATGCCGCTGGGGGGGCAAAAGCCCTAATAAGCAGGCATATACATAGAATGAAGGCTATTGCTAAGCACATTGATTTGTGCTTCTTAGATTGTAAGCCGCCCTGAGTCTTCGGAGAAGGGTGGGATATAAATGGGATTAAAATAATAAAAAAAAACCTGTGAGGACTGACAATAAGTGCCTTTTTTCACTGCTGTTGTAAATCTGATCGATTGCTAGATGAACGGTTGTAAGTCGAGAACTACCTGTATAAGAACAACAGTGGACAAGAGCATCGACTTTTTTCCCCTCCTTCCAGAATGTGGGAACAGATAGCAATTAGCTTGGGTTAAATGTTACAAAAACAAAGTGCCAAAGAACAGCTAGGAGAGAGAACAGATCAAACTTCAGCCATGGATAGTTAGGATGTTTCTATATAATCTATCAAAGCATGCCTCTGTTGAATTTTGGCTTAATGTGAAGTACCCCTGCTGTCAGCAGAATGATATTCCATCTGTGTGTAATAACTTTAAATCCCTCTGGGCAGATCTCCTGGCTGTAGCCCATAGCTAGCATGCTGATAAGGCCTGGTTAAATGCTTTAAACTGTCATCATGAGAGACCAATTCTCTCCTTCGACCTCTTTTCTCTGGACTTTGTGTATGCTAAGCCCACGGCAGGGATTAATCCTGCTGTTGCCCATGGCATGACCAAGCTAAGACTCTATTAATAATTCACCGAAGAAAAGATCTATAGATGGAAATGATGTCCTGGCAGAATTCATAAAACATAAATAAAGAAAACCTGGATGGCCTTCACGACAGAGAAGAATGCTTGGGATAGGAAAACGGAGGAAAAATGCTTGTTGGCTGGGTTTTGTATTTGTTCACTTAAGATCTGCTTTATTTTAGCCGATTGGGCCCAAGTTGCATCTTAGCTGGTGACAGCCCCTCGCTGGCTTTGGCTGGGCTCAGAAAGTCAGCAGGACTGGGCCCAGTTTGATGGCAGAACCTCGAGGCTGCAAGCTAGATGGGGATGCTGAAAACACATCCTGGAAAAAAGCCCTTGGCATCTTGATGCCAAGACGTCATCAAGAGTTAAGCTCAAGTAGAGCCTGAATGGTCAAGGCATGTCTCAAATGCCTCTTTCAGTGTGCTTGGAGGTCAAACAAAGGGCTAGGCTCCTGATCGCCTCCTTACACAACACGTTCACATGACGTGACTAATATGTGCTCGGTGTGTTGAAGCATATTACCTCTCAGAGACCCCACCTTCATATTTGGTAGTCATGCTATTTGTCATGCTAATCACCATTCTGGTTGCGGTGATTTTTTTTCTGGGATGGTGGATGCCTCTGAACAAGTGGATTTTCCAAACTTGAACCATGGGCGGGATGGCAAGTTCCAGCCAACAATGTTCTTTGAAGAAAACAAATGCCTCTTTGCGCCGTTTGTAACTGAGGTGAAAATACCACTAGAATTACTTCTGCTAGACCAGCGTTCGGCAACTTTAAGATGCATGGACGTCAGCTCCCAGAATTCTCCCAGCCAGCTGCTGGCTGGGAGAACTCTGGGAGTTGAAGTCCATATGTCTTAAACTTGCCAAGAAACACTAGTCTAGAGCGAATCTTTTACTGTTTTGCTTCCACCCACATTTGTTACTTGTTGAATGAGGCACTTGGTGTGCCATTAATGATTGCTTCTGGCGTTACAGTTTCCGTTGAACTAGATTGAGCCAGTCTGGTTCATCCTGTGTAACACAGATTAAAACCCAAACCTTTGCCATTTTGCAAAATGGAAACAAAACTCCACTTCTGCTTTTCTACTTCATTGTCAGGGTGTTTAAGGATTTCTTTGGGGTGTGTTTTTGAGCTTATTCTATTACCCAAGCATGGTGGGGGGGGGAAAGAAGATGCTGTTATCATTATTCTTGTTGCTCTTATTTTCCCATCACTTTTCAGTTTTTTAGCTATCCTGGAAAAGCACCCCAGGACGAGTTCTCTGATGGTATCTTGTCTTAAGAATAGAAGTGTGAGAAGCTCGGAAGCTGTAGACCTCTGGGAAAGAAGATAAAAGGTAAAAAAAAAGTGTAAGTTTTCTCTGTCCAGTCGTTTCTGACTCTAGGGGGTGGTGCTCATTTCCATTTTTTAGCCAAGGGAGCCAGCATTGTCCAAAGACATTTCTGTGCTCACATGGCCAGCTTGACTGTATGCCGATGCACGTGGAACGCGGTTACCTTCCCACCAAAGTGGTACCTATTTATCTATTCACACTTGCATGCTTTCAAACTGCTAGGTTGGCAAACTGCTAGGTTTCTAAAAACAAAAAAACCCTAGGTTTTGTAAAAACTGCTAGGCTGAGAAAGAAGATTGTGTACTAAATCACAGAACAGAACGTTCACACTTACACATCGGCCACCTTGTGAACAAATAAGTGAAAGGCATTCTTTCTAGGAGGGCTGCAGCAAGGAACTGCAAAAATGAATCCTCTTTCAATAAATAGAAGACTTGGTAGAGAAACGAAAACACACAAGAATTTTTCAGCAGAGCTCCCACTCTGGAAGACCTTCCCTCGGTCAAGAAAGAACATTTGTGGTGCAGTCAGAACATAACCTAGAGCATAAGTAAAATCCATGGTTTTCTTTCTATGGTTGGGAACAGCAGGCACAGATTATCTGGTTGCTTGTTTGTTGACCTACAGCCCTATCGTGCCCCCCACCCCGCTCTCAAGATGTGAGATTCATAGCATGTTAGGGTATAAATTCCAAACTCATTTATCCCTCATTTCTCCCAACATGGCCCTACTGTATTTCTCCATAAAGGAAGCAGCGGAAAGCATGAGGGGTGTGGAAGAACCTCAAGTATTTGAAAAAGTGCATATATTCTTTTTTTTTTATTAAAAAGTTTTAACATACAATTTTTCCCTTAAAAAAATCCCCCCTCCCCCCCTTCTCCCTCCCCCCCTTCCTCTCCCCCCTCCCCCCCTCCCCCCCCCGACTTCCCAGAGCTAAGTACAAGGTATATGTAAAAAAAAAACAATCATAAACAACCATATACTAACAACCATAAACTCTAAAATCTATCACTCTCTAGCTTATATAGGATAAAACAAACCTTAGTAATATTAAATATATATAAATATATATAAAAAAAACTAATATAGAAAAAAAAATAAAGTAAGAAGACTTATTCAAATATAAAACTTCTTAACCCTATACTTATTCTGAGTAAACTCAAGCCATTTTCTCCCTTCCATAATATAGCGTTCCTGCGAGTAATCTTTCAAATAGGCCGAAATCTTCACCATTTCAACCAAGTCGGAAACCTTTAAAATCCACTCTTCTATGGTCGGCAGTTCCTCTTTCCAGTACTATCCTATCAAAAGTCTTGCTGCCGTAATTAAATTCAACATCAACTTAGTATATTCCATCAGATTTTTATCCAAAAAACCTTAACCTTTTTGCAAGTCTACCATATATGAAAATATGAAAATATATTACGTCTTTATCACCGCACCTCCATCATTTAGGCTAATAATTCAGATACATGCTTAGCTTTTTGAAATCTAAATACCATCTATAAAACATTTTGTAAAAATTCTCTCTTAGATTTCAAACTTATATAAATTTTACATTCCTCATCCAAATCTTTTCCCACCTCCCACTACTTGGCTGTAAGTACGTTGTGAAAGTTCCATAGACTTCTGCTGATCTTGTTCTTTTATCTTTTTTGATCGTTTTAAAGCAGCACGCGTCACCCTCTGTTCTCTGGGATCATCCAAAAGTGTTATAACTTGATCTCCTGCAGCACCATTCTCCTCTATCTGTCCATCTTCAGTCTCTTGATATTCTCCTTCTTCAGATCCCTTTGCAGCTTCCAGAAGTGTTAATGGGGTTGCTTTTAAAACATTATTGTAAAAATCACGCGCTTGCATCACAGTAACCAAACGGTACCTTTTACCTTCATACATCACCATCAACCCAGCTGGAATCTCCCATCTGAACCTTATATCTCGTTGCTTGAGCTCTTGCACCAGAAATGTAAAATCCTTCCTTCTCCTTAAAATCTTTGGAGGAATTTCTTTTAGAACCAAAACTTCTTGATCAGCAATCACGACTTTAGTATCATAGGCAGCTTGTATAACTTCATCTCTAATTTCCCTTTTTGCAAAATAAACCACCACATCTCTAGGCAGCTTTCTCTGTCTAGCAATCCATGAGTTCACACGATACACTTTATCCATGCCTCCTTTTATTTCAGATGCTGGCTGATTCAATACCACTTCGAGAGCCTCAGAAACCAACTGCTTTAAATCTTCCTTAATATTCTCCTTTAAACCTCTGATTCTAATGGCAAACTGCATCTGGAAATATTGAGCAAGACTCAATTCCCTATCCATTTTGTCTCTTAAATCTTCATTCTCCAATACTTTTGCTTCTAAAATAGCATTCTTTTGAGTCAAATCTTTGACTTTTTCATCCAAATCTTCCACACATTCAGCCACTTTATACACTGAAGACAAAATGTCTACCTTCATCACGCTGAACTTCTGTTCCATCCTCTCTTCTATTCTCTCCTCCAATTTCTCCAATTTCTCCTCCATCTTTGCAAATTTATCACCCATTGATTGATTAATTGATTCCAAAAGTTTATCCAGAGCATCTCGTAAGTCCTTCGATGTCACTACATCAGGAGGATGTAATGCCTGCAATAATGATTGTTGCACCGGGGAAGTTCCAGCACTCCGAAGAGTTTTAGGGGGAGGTTTAGCCGCCATCTTTTACTTTCAATTGTGACGCACTTTCACTTAGAGTTTAAAAAGTCCATCAAGCTCGAGAGTAGAATAAAATAATCCTCTTCACCTTTTCCTCTTGTACCGCTCTGCCTGCTCTTTTTATTCCATAGTCCTTCCTTCAGGCAGGGGTGGTCGCAGACGCCTGGCTCTGCTCCATAAAGTCAGGAGCAGAGGCGCTGGCCAGCTGGGAGCGACCCAGGCTACGGGGGAGTTCGATCCTTCGGCCGCCCAAGCTGCAAGCTCAGGCGGCCCCGGAGAACTCGACCCCTACCTGGGGCCTCACCCCCTCCTCTTCTCCCAAGGAGGGGGCTTCAAATTCGCCCGAACAGCTGATCGGCGCTGTTTCGGGCGAAAAAAACTCAGCTGAGCCGCGGGCAGCCCGGGAAGGCTGTCTCCGTCGCCGCGGAGCCACCGGAAGTCCCCAAAGTGCATATATTCTTTAGAAACCAAAAAGGGTCAAAATGGGGTTTGACCTTGACTATGTACACTTGCAGAGTAGGCAGAGCTGATGTTTGCTCAGGTAGGGGAAAAGCACCTTTTTGGGAAGAAGGTACAGTTGGTGTCAGGCTCTAAAAATCCCAAGAAAGACACATTGAGATTCTACTAAGCCAGGGGTGTCAAACTCAATTTCACTGAGGGCCGCATCAGCATTGAGGTTGCCCTCAGGGGGCCGGGTGGGTGTGGCCTGGGTGGGCGTGGCCTAGTGGGTGGGCGTGGCTAGACTGCGTATGGACTACTGGGTGGGCATGGCCAGCTCTACATCGTTCGCATCAAGTGTGCCTATGGGGGCCTGGGCAGGAGTGGGACAGATCTGAGGGTCTCTGGCAGAAGGAGGGTGTCTGGGCCAGGGCCAAGGCAGTGGGGACCGTTCCCTCACTGTCTCCAGGATGGCTTCGTGGGCCACATGAAACCACTTCGCGGGCCGCATCCAGCCCCCGGGCCTTGTGTTTGACATGTCTGTACTAAGCAGAAGCCTCCGTTGCTCCTTACCTGTAGACAGAATCTTGCCAAACTAAAGCAGACTAGTTGCACCATAAAACATACTCTGGGAACTATTAGGGAAGAGACTGTCTTCGCCCTCTGTCTCTCACGCAGGCTACCTAAACTGAGTTGTCTCTTAGTCCTCTGGAATGTATTCCTTCCCTCCTGGGAATCTGGACAATATTCCATCACAGTTGAATAGTGTAAGCAGGCACACTCTGTGCTATTATACTCAACATGTCCTGTTTACAGTTTTTACATGGGCATATCTGTCACTAATCCAACCATTGTATGCTGATGGAATGGTAAGTATTTGGATCAAAAAATAAGAGATGCCTTGATGAGAGAAGAATATGCACATGGGATTTTTCAAACAAAGGTTTACCGCCTTTTCCCCCCCCCCAAAAAAAAAGATAATTTCCTAAATTATTCTAAAATTCAAAGTAAATATCCCCATCAGTGTCAGCTGATTGTCTGGATGGAAACAGAAGTAAATGCAAGTCAGATATGGATAGATCTTATTATGGCTAGGGAAAAATAATAATTCTGCGATTCATAAATAAAATGTTCTTGTTTCCAGCTTCGGTTTTCTTTGGCATGTATGAACCGACACCTAGGAAGGCAGTTAAGTCCCCTCTGTCACATCCAACACAGTTCCGTCTGCTAAAAAAATAAATAAAAATACAGAAAGACTATTGTTCTGTTGGAAAAGATGGCGAATCTTAACCCCAAGGACATTTTTTTTTAAAAGAAAGACATCACTGGAGGAGGAAAAAACACAACCAATTAAATCTCTCAAACATTATTTACAGATGATGGTGCCAACTTGTGTTGGATAGATCCAAGTTCATTAGATGTCAGCATTAACAATACTGCACTTGGCAATCAAGACAGAACTCAGGCTGTTAGTCATTAATCACCATCTGACAGGCCTGAAGCAGAAACACAGAAAATGGCTCACACGTGTCTCATCCCCAGTAACTCTCTCTGCTGCTGTGACGGCTCTCGCTCACACCACTGTAGCCCGGGTGATAAGGCCCTTATTTTGTTCTGTTTATATTTATGGGAACTGAAAGGAATATGGGCTTGTGCCCATGCAGTGTGCACGCAATCAACGCAAGATTTGTTTACAGCAATATGCAGGTTTATTGCACGTGCACAGAAAAAGTTGTCGCCTCGGCGTATTTGTCTATTTTTTACAGAGATGTAGCCCCAGGTTGAAACTAGAGGCAGTACAAGTGACCTTTGGAAATTCTCCACCAATTTAGGAGCAGATAAATTACAGGGAGGATTTCTTCCCCCCCCCCTCTGAATTTCTTCAGGGGATGGAGCAATTCCCCCTTGCTCTCTCAAGAGCGGGATTTATTTTTAACAACGTAAATCAGTGTTTCTCAGCCTCACAACTTTTTAAGATATATGGATTTCAACTCATTGAATTCTGGGAGTTGAGGTTCACACCTCTTAAGTTGCCAGGTTTGAGAAAGACTATGCTTGAGTAATCCAAAGATTCTGAAATCAAAAGTCAGCTCCAAAGAGGGGAACGGAAAGGAATTCAGTGTGTCCTCCAATTTTTTTTTAAGTTTTCTTTCACTGGAAAGGAGCCTCCCTCCACCTCATTTAAAATACGATTGGGGTGCTCCTGGGTGGAATTTCTTTGGATGAAATTTTATTGTTGGAATTGGGGTAGAGTTTCAGTGTTTGATGGTGTTTGATTTCTCAATCAATGATCTCCTCCCCCCCACCAGCATTTCCTATTTCTTAGCCTGAGAAATGTGGGGAAAAAGAGAGATATTCACAAATATCATGTAGATTGTAGATGCTAAAGCCAATGTTGGGGGTGGGGGGAAGTTTCCTGTGAAGTTTTCACTTTTTTTCACCTTTCGGGGGGGGGGAATAAGGGAGAAAGGATTGTCATGTGTTTTTTAGAAATTTCGGAGGCTTTGGGGAGTTCCACAGGCTCACTGCAAAACCAGCCCTTGGACGAACAGAGCGCTTCCTTTTTCTTCCACTCAGTCGTGCCTGATTCTTGGAGAAAGTCTGGAGAAGTCCCTGGAGTTTTCTTGACGAGGTTTTTCAGGAGGGGTCTGCCATTGCCTCCTTCCTAGGGCCAAGAGAAAGTAACTATCCCAAGGTCAACCAGCTGGCTTTGTGCCTAAGGTAGGACTAGAACTTCTAGCCTGAACTTCTAACTAACCACTAAACCCACTGCTAAGTGATGTCCCTTGCATCTGAGGAGCTTCCCTTCCAAAGGAGTCTGCTGGTGGGAAGATGAGTAGAATATGTCAGATCTTGGCTTGGACTGCAGCGTCTTATGAGATGAGCCAAACCCTCAGGATGCTGGTGGAAGTCCTCCTGGATGAGCCCAGCCTTTAGAAAGGAAAATGGGGGTCTGACTCGGGAATTTGCAATGGGAAATTTATCTGGAGCCTTTTTCTTTACTTAATCTTCCAGACGCCAGCCCAGTGGACAACTGCCAGCGTGCCAGGTCATCTTGTCCGTAAATAAAAGGGAGCAATGTTTCCAGCCCCAGAATCCCATTTATAATGGGAAAATGATTAATGGCCTCACGAAACCACAATTCATCCAGGGACAGAAAGTATACTTGCTTCCAAAAAAAGAAAAAGGAAAAAAAACCCCATCCCCAACCGCATTTGAGAATGAGTGCTTGGAGGAGGTTTATACGGGTGAGGGGAAGCTGGAGGTGATCAGAACTCATCAATACTCTGGGATTTTTGACGCTCAGACACTAGATGAGTAAACTGCAAGGAATGCATAAAAGGAAGGAAGCTGCAAGCTGTTCAAACAGAAGCATGCTCAAATTGGTTAAAAGGGGTTGGAGGGTGCAGAAAGAAGCTTAGAAGTTACCTTTGCCAGGTGATATACTAGACCTTTGAGGCACATCCTGCAAGGACGACCTGTGGGAATTCATTCTCAGGGTGAGGTTGTATGTCTTTTACTGGGCAGTTCTGAACCCCACATCTTTTCTCTTTCCAGCATCCTTTTTCCCAAGCACCCCTAGAACTTGGAGTAGACCATCTACAGAAGACCACTGAGACCAGATCCAGGGCTACAACTACTTCCTCATGGTGTAACACCCTACTCTGCCACAGACTTGGGACAGGAAAGAGAGCAATTTGCATGAAACCGCACTTGTTAATGTGGAGTCCTTAGTGCTGTCTGAACTTGGTTGTTTGCTTGCAGATGTGTCATTACCTGACTAAGTAACATCATCCATGTTAATGAGTGTGGGATTCGCTCTCTGTTTACATATACTAACTTGTCCTGCCTGTGTGAGTGGGAGTGTGGTTTTCTCCTTGGAAGGTCCTTGATTAGGGTATTGTGTGTTGCTTGATTGTTTGTCTGGTGTTAATTCCTGCTTATCTGGGAGTTGGCTGCTGGAGAGGATGTGTTCTAGTCTTTTCGTTTTCTTCTTTTTAATTGTCTCTTTTGAATGGCGTGTAAATGTGGTTTATCTTGTTATGTCTGCTGATGGCTGATTTGTCTGAGTGCCAAGCTTGCAGGAACTCCCTACTGTATTTGGGTTTAGCTTGGTGTAGGATGCTCAGTTTCCCAACTGAAACTATGGTTTCATCTGTCTGCTCTAACGAAGCAAATCCCCTCACTCACTAGCACTGAGGATATTACCTAGTCAGGTAGTGAAACATCTGCAAGCAAACTATCAACTTCAGAGAGTGTCAAGGAATTCGCAGTTCAACCCTGAGCTATATATATTCTCTTCTGTTGTTCTTCCTTATAATTAAAAATTTCTGATCAGTTACATAAAACTAGATTTGGCTTCCCCTCCTTTCCCAGCACCACCAGTCTTGTTAACGTTTGTTTAGGCCACGACAGCTGAGGAAACAGTGTGAGGGGAAAAAAAATATTCACCTGGATTGAGTACAAGTCAAAGACAGTCCGTTTACCTGCAATTGCATCACTTCTGCTTTCATACTCTTTCCAGAGCAGAATAAGTCAGTCTTTTTTTTGAGTGGCGAGCTGAGAGAAAGCAGGAGCTGATTAATCTGGAAATGCATAAAAAGAGTTTTCCAGCATGACTGCTGACTTTAATCCAAGCAGCTGTGTTCTTTCACTTTGGCATCTAAACCCATTGTGTAAGTTCTGCCTTGAAGGAGGCTAGTGGTATATATTTGTCATTGCCTAAGAAATAATGAGAAAGGGAAGGGGAAGGAGAAAAGGGGGTCACCCCCCCTTGCTTAATCAGACTGGCGAAAGCTACAAAATGGCTGTTGAAACAGCGAAAGAATAAAATGAGACAGACCAAAGCAGAGCTGAAAGCTAAACCAAAGGGAGAGTGAAAAAGTCACAGCCAGGAAGGGATGCCTACAGCATGCTAAAGAGTGTAGGTTTCCTTTTGTATATCAAAGAAAAGTCCAGGGTCCAAGTTAAATATTTGTGAAAAAGGGAAACATGGATATCAGGCTTGTAAAAATTAAAAACAAAAACGTTAGTAGCCAGATCTAATATCAGGGTGTGCTGGTACAAGGCTGTCTGCCTCCTGCAGCAAAGTGATGTTTTGGGTTTTTTTTATGTTGGTGGTGTGTGTGTGTGTGTCTGTGTGTGTAAGCAGAATGCTTAGTTTCTTCTTACCAAAGGTAACCCGGTCACCAATTAAATACCGGTTTTAAATACAACAAGCTAAGTAGACGAAGGTTGAAAAATCTCTTTTTTTAAAAAAAACACTACTTTTGGCATTTTGTTTAACTAAAACCACACGGAATGTATCCAATCAAAAGATCAGGATGGTGGAAGGTATGAAGCATTTAGTATTGCCTCAAAATGACATCCTGCTGATGAAAATGTTCTTCTCACCTCCAATAATTTGTCTCACTCCCTAAAACGTAGCCAAAATGAAACAGCCAAGAATTTTTTTTTTAAAAAAAGGCTAAGAAATTCCTTGCCAAATTCGGTATTGGCACAGCAGATGTAATAATAATGCACATAAATGAGGGAGGGAGAGAGGAAGGAAAGGAAAGGAAAGAAAGAAAGAAAAGAAAAGAAAGAAAGAAAAATAAAAAATAAAAATAAAGGTCATATCAGTATATTATACCTGCTCTCACCTGGACCAACCAACTAGCTGCGTTTCTCCAGATCATCTCTTCTAATAAATCAGAATTCCAGAACCCTTTCATCTTTGCAAGCTGATCTCTTCTAATAATGAAGAGAACGAAAATCTTTGTCCTTCTGGAACCCACCAGAGCAATAAATCTCCAAAGTACAAACACACCCCAGATTTCCAAGTGCATTTGTTTTTCCCAATATTGTTTTAGCAGAGTAACCCTGATGCAATAAACCGGACCCAGGACAAAGGAAGGCAGCTGGAGTCAAAATGCCTAGGAGGAACAACTAACCTGTGGACCTGTCAGCTGGCTTCATGTGTGTGTTTCCTTTGGTGTGCTAAGATTAATAGTACAGCCAACGTCGGTCTCCAATTTCCCGTGTTTTCATAACCTGCAAAAGAGGCCTCTTTTTTTTAAAAAAAAAAACTTTATTCTCAAGGTGGTTGAGAAGTACTTTTGAATTTCCCTGAAGAAGTTTTAGAGTTTTGCTTTATTGTTGGAGAAGAGGAAGCGCACTAAGGCTGGGAGTGTCCTTTTGGACTTCACATCTTAGGATCATGTTGAACGTTCTCCTGCTGCCTGTACGTCAGGCTGTAGGTTCCTCTGAATCGGGACCTATCCCCTGCAAGGTTTTGGAACTGCTGCTTGGTTCTCTCTCTCTCCTCATCCACCCCAGCAGCACGTGAGGCAAAGCAGCTGCCTCAGAGAAGAACTTTGCAAGAGCATGTCCACGCTCATTAAGGACCAGGCCAAACAATACCTAAAGTGGCAGTAATGGCAATTTCAGAGTTGTTGCTCATTAATCACTCTCTGTCAATCTTGGCAGGGCCAGTCAGCTATCTGGGGAAAAGGAAAAAAAGAAGTGCCTGGGGACATTTGCTTCTTTGCGTGACTGTCTAAATGTGGCCACAAGAAAAAGGATGCGGACAATCTGCAAGAAGCTTTGCAGTTCAGGTAGTCCTTGGACTTAACAACCGTTTCATTTAATAACCGTTCAAAGTTGCAACGGCACGGAAAAAAAAGTGAGTGACTTTTACAGCATCTCTCTGGTGACAGGATCAACATTCAGAGGCTTGGCGATGTAATTCAGACTTATGACGTGGTTGCAGTGTCCTGGGGTTACGTGATCAGCATTTACGAAAGTCAGCGGGGAAGCCAGATTCCCTTAACAACTGTGTTTACTAACTTAACAACTGCAGTGATTCACTTAACAGCCGAGGCAAGGAAGGTTGCAAAATGGGGCAAAAATCACTTGGATTAGCAATGGAAAGTTTGAGCTCAGTTGTAGCCGTAGGTCAAGGAGTATCTGTATATTCCCCACTCTTTGGATTCTGGAAACCAGTGAGCAGAGGAGAGATGTATGCGGCCCTCATCAATAGCCCCCAAAGCCAGGATTTCTGAAAGTTTACATTATTTGCAGGAATTCAGTATGTCTAGCTTAATGAAAAGAAGGACTAGGGGTGACATGATGGCAGTGTTCCGATATCTCAGGGGCTGCCACAAAGAAGACAGGGGTCAACCTATTCTCCAAAGCACCTGAAGGCAGGACAAGAAGCAGTGGATGGAGACTAATCAAGGAGAGAAGCAACCTAGAACTAAGGAGAAATTAACTTGACAGAACAATTAATCAGTGGACGTTGCGGGTGCTCCAACGCTGGAGGTTTTTAAGAAGACATTGGACAACCATTTGTCTGAAATGGTATAGGTCAGGGGTAGGCAACCTTGGCTCTTTTATGAGTCGTGGACTTCAACTCAGGAATTCTGGGAGTTGAAGTCCACGACTCATAAAAGAGCCAAGGTTGTCTATCCCTGGTATAGGGCTTCCTGTCTGAGCAGGGGGTTAGGCTAGAAGACCGCCCCAACTCTTATTCTGTTATGGGAGGCTGGAGAACAAGCTGACAGCACCCATTGGCCAATGAAACCTCACGTACCTGCCAGACATGAACACATGTACTTCTTCATGTGTCTGATTGCTGCTTCAGGTGTTTGGTGCTCCTAGAGACTGGACACACCTGCGTAGGGCTATTCCTCCACTGGACAGCAGTTCTGGATCTCTTGTGTTCTGCTAGCAGCCATGCTAGAGAAAGAAACTAGTTTATTTCTAGCTTGGTTGCAAAGCAGTTGGAAACCGTTGTGAAGCTAAGCTTTTGGTATAAGTTAATGACGATCAGTTTTCTTACTGGAAAACAGAATCCTCCTTCGGCATGCTGAGTTTGGGGTTCGGTAAAGGGTATATTAAGATGTGATGGCTTTGCAGTTCCTTCTCAGTAGCCCAGATGAACAGGTATGACAAGCTCTATTAGTTTTCCCCATTTCCACCCCCCACCCCCCACCAACACTAGTCGAGCATAGTCCCAGGGTGCTTGACTGTTTAAAATTCTTTTTCTTTCTTCTCCTTTTGTGCAAAATGGGGTCAGGGCTGGTTTGTTTTTTGTTTGCAGCAGTTCTGCGGTGATTTTCAATTCACATCAGCAAAAAAAAGGAAGGCTAGCAAAGAATCTCCTTCAAATTGCTTCTGAAGGGTTTCTGTAATGGAAACAATGCAGGCACCGGAGATGCCCAGAGTGGATGTGCAAACACAGGCTCATGGATGTGGCTACATCCTTAGGGAACTCTTCCAGTTGCAGCCAACAAGCAGGCCATTCTGCTTCAGGTTGCATGCCTGTACCCATATTTTTGCTTTTTTTCTCTGGCCACATATTTTCGGTGGGCAACCTTACCAGCTAGCACGGAAAGACAAATATATCCAGTGGCTGCTCTGTGGTCCCCTTTGCCTCTGGCAAAAATGAACTGATTTAATTAAAGGATCAGAGGCTCAAGCCTTGTCTCGCGTCCTTTTCTTGTTCCAGCAACTCTTCCCTGCTCTTTCAAATCCCACAGTGATTGGCAGAACCGTCCGGAGACAATGAGGCATAGTGGGCTCACCTGCCAGTGAATCACAGATTGAGACAGGTGAGGGTTGAGCCAGCTGAAGGAGAAATGCAGACAGGAGTGGGTGAACGAATGAAGGGATGAATTCATATCCACACGGCTTTGCAAGGAGGAAGAAAGAGAATTGCTTTCCTTCTCTGGATGTTCCCCACTGCTCTGAGGCACTAGGCTGCCTAGATGTCCCGGTGAAGATGACTAATGGGTCCTGGATGTAGATCAAAGGCAAGCCAGGCTTAGCTTGATCTCTACATGCCTGCACGTGCTTGCACAGAGAAAACATTTCTTTGGATGTTTCCATTTCAGCAGGTCAGTGGAAAGAATCTCTCTCCACTGATAGATCTGTGGTGAGGCTGTACAAGGGGCCCAGGTGTTAGGCGATGCAGATGGCAGTCCCCCAAAACCCTTGCAGATGGCCTGAGGAGTTAGGGGAGCCGGCCTCCGCCATGCAGTTGAGTTGAAAGGAAGGGAAAGGCAGAGAGCTGCTTTTTCAATCCCGATGGGTACGGAAAACAAACAAACAACACACAGGAGATGTCTAGAATCGTGTGGAAGACACCCGAGGGCCTCTTCATGCAACTTCAGTCTTCATGGGTGGAAGCCAGCAACGCCTGACCCCTGCACCCAAGAATCGGAGGACAAGGATTGAAGCTTAGTGGCGGTTATTAGGTAGAAGGATTGTGAAACTGACCAGTGGTTGTGGTAGGTTTATGAAATTGACTAGCTTTGCTCTCTGATGGGAGGCCTTTTTGTTTGTTTATTTATTTATTTATTTATAAAATGTATTGGCCACCCATCTTACTATAGGGTGACTGTGGGCGGCTTACAGTTACCCCTCAGTTAAAATATGAAAAGTTAAAATCAAACATTAAAACGTTACATACAGTTGATTCCAAAATGGCACAAATGGATGGACTTAGGGAGCTTTGGAGAATTATTTATTTATCTATTTGGATCCCACCTTTATTATTTTTACAAGTAACTCCAGGTGGCCAACACACCTAATACTCTTTCCTCCTCCTATTTCCCCACCCTGTGAGGTGACTTGGGCTGAGAGAGAGGGACTGACCCAAGACCACCCAGCTTGCTTTCCTGACTATGGTGAGACTAGAATTCGTGGTCTCTTGCTTTCTGGCACTAGGCCAAATGGGAAAGAGCAAATTCTGTATGTATGTATCCATATACCGGTGCATTGTACACATTTAGGATGTGGTTTGTCCTGGTCTCCTTCCTAAGGGCGGTAGAGGGACTGGCCCAAGATCATCCCGCTGGCTTTCATGGCTAAGGCTGGACATGAAGTCATGATCCGCTGCTTTCTAGCCTGCTAACTCAACCACTTGACCAAACTGGGAAAAGCAAAATCTGTAGGCATATATACATATCTATCTATCTGTCTGTCTGTCTGTCTGTCTATCTATCTATCTATCTATCTATCTATCTATCTATCTATCTATCTATCTATCTATCTATCTATCTAATCTATCTCTATCATCTATCAACCTACCTACCTAATCTACCTACATGTCTATCAATCATCTTCTATCTATCTATCTATCATCTATCTATCTATCTATCTATCTATCTATCTATCTATCTATCTATCTATCTATCTATCTATCTATCTATCTATCTATCTATCTATCTATCTATCTAACTATCTATCTATCTAATCTATCTCTATCATCTATCAACCTACTACCTACCTAATCTACCTACATGTCTGTCTATCAATCATCTACCATCTATCTATCTATCTATCTATCTATCTATCTATCTATCTATCTATCTATCTATCAACCTACCTACCTAATCTACCTACCTGTCTGTCTATCAATCATCTACTATCTATCTGTCTGTCTGTCTGTCTGTCTGTCTGTCTGGATAGATAGATAGATAGATAGATAGATAGATAGATAGATAGATAGATAGATAGATAGATAGATAGATAGATAGATATGTGTATCTATTTTCCTAGGACAGAGGTACTGGTCTAAGGCATAGTTGGTTTTGTGCCTAAGGCAGGCCTACAACTCAAGATCTTCCAATGTGTGGGTATGTATACACACACCCATGCCACATGCACACACAAGAGAAGAGAGAATATAAGCCATTTTCTCTTTCCAACTGCTTGAAAGATAGAAAAAAAACCCCTCTCAAAGATAATGGAGAGCATCAGTGCTGCTGTTTTTATGCTCCACTTTTCTCTCTCACTACGAAGCCTCTCTGGCTGCCCATATTTCCTGCTCTGGAAAAAAAGCTAATGAAAAGGATTCCTTAAAGAGTATCGCCCTAGGAAGCCAGCGAACCTACATTTCTGGATAAACAATCGCACACTGAAAAACAGGGCCATCCTATGAACCTTCTGGGCAGTTGGAATGCCACCCATGAGAATTTAATAGACTCCAAATTGACTACTAGCAGGAAGTGATAGGTAGGAGAACTATTCTGCAGAAAATTACAAATCACATCAATTATTTCTCAGATGGAACCTAGTCATTACTTCTGAATGTATTGATCTGCCATGCAGAGTGCCCACTAATTGTCTCCCCACTCTGCCCCCAGATTGAGTGGACGGTTATTTTGCTCCTATTGGTTGGAATCCATAAATAAAGCTAATAGCAGATACGAAAGAATGGAGTTCTATCTTGGTTCCTCCCTCCCTCCCTCCCCCTCCAAATTTATAAATTACATTTTTGGAGATCCAGACTCTGAACGCTCCTGGTGGGGAAGGAGATGGAGGAGCCTCGATTTACTGAATGATATTTATTGTCTTTAAACCTAGGATAGCTGTGCAGACCCAAGTTCTCCTAAACCCATAAAACCTTGTTTTCTAAACTCCCTCGGCTTGACGAGGCCCCTTTCGTCAGGCGTTTATTTAACTTTTTGTGCCCGTCTGTACAGGCCTGTCGCCTCCTCCATGTGACTTCCGGGGGGGGGGGGAACCCTGGGATGAGGGAAAGAGAAGGGGTTTGGGAATTGTGGGGAGCGGGCGGGCGGGGTGGGGGCTTCATCTTCTGGCTTGCTGGAACAGGCCCCACTGCCGCTTGCGCTGGCACGGCCAGCAGAATCTCAGCCAGCCCTCATTAATCATTCGAACTTCTCAACTGCCAGCTCCTTTCAAGATCTTTCAAGAAGTGTTTTCACCCAAAATAGAGCTTGAAAACACGCAAGGCTCTACTTTCAGGAGCCCATCAATCTGGCTATTATAGAGAGTGTCAAGCAGACCCTGACAGACAAGGGAGCTCTGTTTGAGCAGCTCTCTCCTCTCTCTCTTTCCCCCTCCCCTCCTCAGCTCTCTCTCACCCTGTCATATCAAGAACCTGATCAAATCGGACAGCTTTATTTGTACCTACAGAATAGATAAAAGGGCTGTTCATTGAAACAAATGGAAGGGAGGACGAGGAGGGTGAATCGGCAGACCTCTGGCAAGAAGGAAGAGGGGAAAGGCACGGAGGGCAGGGCAGGGCAGCGCAGGACGAGAGGAGGAGGAAGGCTGGGTGGGGTGGGGTCTGATCCCATCCTTGAAGGCTCACGTGACTGCCCTGGTATTCGGGCTGGGCTCTCCGGGGACCCCAGTTTAACAGCTGCATGTCATTATGGGGAAGAAATATTTATATAGGGATCAGGAAAGGGTTTTTTTTTCATTCCGTGGCTGAGCCCTGCTTGGCATGGAATAGTCACCAGCTCCGTCCTGGTCATCTCCAAGGGTTTTTAGTTTCCCCCCAAAAAGCAAGGCTGGCAAACACTTTTAAGGAGCCACTGGCCCTCCAGGGACAATGAATGGACAAATAAGTCTACAAAAGTTGAGCTGAACCAGGCGCATAACCAACCAGGTTTGGAGAGTGCTAATCCCCGAGCTACAGTATTCTCTTCTATTGGAAGTAAACTCCTCCTCCTCCTCCTCCTCCTCCTCCTCCTCCTCCTCCATCATTATGTTTGGCTACTGCTGTGCTCATTGGGGTTTAAAGTTAATGTCTTCTTTTCTCCTCTGCTTCTGGTTACCCTAAACCAGGGGTAGGCAACCTTGGCTCTTTTATGACTCGTGGACTTCAACTCCCAGAATTCCTCAGCCAGCAAAGCTGGCTGAGGAATTCTGGGAGTTGAAGTCCACGAGTCATAAAAGAGCCAAGGTTGCCTACCCCTGCCCTAAATCATCAAGCTACTCCTTTCCTTAAAGCAACATTTTGGCAATCATATCACACTGAAATAATAATAATAATGTACAATAATACATTTTTCTTCCTTTTAACAAATAGAGAAGGCCTAACTATTTTCCTGCCCCCCTCTCACCGGAAATTTCGCTTCTTGATTTATTTATTTTTTTGTTCCAATAGTTAGCCTATATATTCAGGTGAATTTAAAAATTAGAGCAAGACTTTTAAATCTTGAAGCTTCTTTTCCAAGGTAAGACCAACTTTCTTGACCAAATTAATGGTGCATTATAGATTGCAGTCTCAGAAATGCTTTTAGGGCTTTTCCTTTTGTGACGTTAATGGTTCTAAAAAACTTAACTAAAGATGATGATCTGGAAGAAACATTCATATTGATTCAGATTATCCTAGAGGCCTTTTGTGTAGAACGTTGAATGAGAACTCAAAACAGCAACTATAATAAACTGGGGGGGGGAAACATTCCAAACATTGCTTCCCTGTAGAGGAATTTTCTTTGCCAGCCTATAGTGAAAGGCTTGGCCAATGTGATGGGGACACGACTAAGCTATGTGACCCCACAATTTTTTCTCAGTCTTCACAAGAGGAACGTTTTTATGCACTGTAGATCACTGATACCCCTCATGAAGGAGGTCTATGGATGATGGTAGATCAGGTTGCCTGAATGAACGCTTCATGTTTAAAATGAGTGCATTTTCTTCGATGAGAGGCAGCAACTTCTGGTGGAGATGGGTTTTCTTCTAGGCCAGATTGTGAGGGCACACACTGGGAATGTCTATTTGAAGTAAGAGGTTGGGCTATATCAGGGGTCTTCATACTTGGCCCTTTTAGAATTTGTGGACTTCAACTCCCAGAATTCCTCAGCCAGGCATGCTGGCTGAGGAATTCTGGGAGTTGAAGTCCACAATTTCCTAAAAGGGCCAAGTTTGAAGACCCCTGGGCTACATGCTTTATTCCTTGGAAGTAACCTTCTGAAGCTATATACCAAAAGTAGGCAGGGCTTAACAAAAACTGGGTGAGGCTTATGAAACCATAGGTGGGGCCAGAGAAGCAAAAAAATGGGTGGATTGTCTCCGTTTGTGACATCCTTTTCATCTCTCATCTTGACAGTCGTTACTGCCTCTGTTTCTGCCTACCTCAGGCCAGCCTGCTTCAAGATCCTTCTTGAATTAAGGCTTGCAATTTATTTGTGTATTTTAAAATTAGAAAAAAGGAATCACTGGCCAAAGTTCATAATTTGCTCATCCCTAAGTTACAGAGATATTTGATCTAGTTCAGACATGTCAAACCCGTGATGTCACGTGACGTCGCACAACATATCGGGACGGTTTTGCCATTGCCGGCAGTGGGGTGGGCGCGGCTTCCGCATGACGCATCCAGCCCGTGGGCTGGCAGTTTGACACCCCTGATCTAGTTGAACAAAGCTCTCCTCATGTTCTAAGATTGCTTTGTAGTAGATGAGTTACATAACTTGAGACAAACTGTCACAGGGGAGCATTAGGTGTGTCTAACGTGATATTTCTACAAGGTCATAGTGAGCTTCCACGATCACAGGTCAATATTCTGTAGGATCTAAGTATGCTTCCAGCTAGAACAATTGTCAAAAGTTCGGCACGACAGAGGGCTGTAAAAAAACCCAAAACACTAACATGGAGGAAATGAGAGAATATTTACTCTTGTTTAGGGCTATCTAAGATTTCTATAGAATTCATATGCCACAAAACATACTAATGGTTACCTAGGGAGAAAACGTGACATCTAAGAAATGGATAGATGGGGGTTTATGCACGTAGATCAGGTTGTTAACCGATCTTGATTCCTTTTTAGCTCTATTTCTCCAAAAGTGGATCAATTTAAGATCCACTAGTAAAGCTGTAGTAGATGCCAGGCCATACTGTTCAAAACCCAAAGCTTGTGAAGAGTACTAATGGTACAATATAAAATTATATTATTTGGTGGCGGGGTAGGGAGAGCGAGAGGATGAAAGAACTGGGCCAAGTAAAACTTTACAAGAGTATGCAGATCCCAGTTTGTGGCTTAGTCTACTCCTTGGAGCAGTTTTAAATCCTCCTGATACTACCCCACTCATTTTTCAAAATGTTGAAGTGATACATCCTTTCCTACTATCTCCCCTTTCCCCTATTCCAGAAGAAGAAGAAGAAGAAGAAGAAAACATTTGTGGTTATTTCTACTCTACCAATTATTAAAACCACTTGTACAATCCGTGTCGAATGAAACAATCAGTGTGCAGCTATGAAGAAAAGATTTTAGTTTACACTGGAGACATTTGCTTTCCTTTCTCTTCTTTAGCATCTTCAGTCTGTTTCTCAGCCTTGGATGGGCTCTTGGAGAGCATGGGGGACTAAGGAAACCACAGTGAATTCAGCAGGAAGAACTATGGGCTACTTCCAGATGTGTAGCTGCAAAGGGCCCCAGCCTTCCATTCCTTTTCTCTAACTGGGAAAAGAAGACATGAAACAAAAAACAAAAAACTGGAAAATTACAAACAAAAATGTGGTTGTCTAGAGTGGGTGTAGTTTTTCATGAACAAGGGAGGTTTATTGTAAAAAAAAAAACCCCACCTGGAACCAGCCATATCTGTAATATAATTAACAGCCACAGGCTCCGGTGATGGGATTCCCATCATGCACTAAACCATATTTCGCTTTAGCCATGACTTGATGAGTAAATCACAAGGGGTGGCTTCACAGGCACGCTTAGTCATAAATCATTGTTTATAGATTGTTCGAAGCCGTAGGTTTGAATCTGGATTTTTTGGACAAGCCAAAAATGGCTGAGTTGGTCCATCACAATCAGCCATCCATTGTGGTTTATAAGGCATAGTCGTTGGATCCACACAAGCTGCTGAACTAAACCTAAATTTGACACATTCTGATCTAACTTACATTTGTACTTAGCCACCTGGACACTGGCCATTTCTCAGTCAGATGTATTTGGAACTGTCTATAAATTTAGTGAAATAAGAGACCTCACTACGTAAAAGAATCGCTGTGGATTTTACTCCGCTAGTCATTGCGGTCTCTAGAAAGCGGTGCTCATCTCCGTATCATGGGCATTGAGCCTGCGCTATCCAAAGGCATTTCCATGGTCATGTGGCCAGGATGATGTCATCAAGCGCTGTTACCTTCCCACTTCTACTTGCATTTGATACGTTGGCAGGAGCTCGGGTGAGGATGGGAGCTTACCCCTCACATGGCACCTGGGTCTTAAACCTGGGCTGCCGGATTTCCAGCTAAAAAAAGCCCAGTGTTTTTAACCACTGAGCCACCACACCATCCTTAGTGCCCCACTAGTAACTCCAGTAGTGACTTATAATTTCTTTGTAACAGCCAACCCTCGCTGACAAGACCAAACGTTTGGCCCCACTACTGTTATTTTGGAAAACTGTTGGCTTCCGAAAGATCTTTTAAGTTACTAATGGGAAAATGCACTCTTGATTTTATTGAGTGATTACGGTGCATCCTTCACTTCTTCCAGACTGTTACCGGATGCAAAGGCAGATTAAAGATATAAAAGTTTTGCATGCTTTGCATATACTCTACCGATTATAAATGTTCATCTGTACCTATAAAGAAGCAAAGACGATTTTCTTGCAAATCTTTGACCTCTTTTGATCAGAAATGCAATCCATCTCACCAGAGCAAGTATAACTTATGATCAAGTGATCTGTGTGCCTGGTTATTCTCTCCATGTACTGTTAATAGCTCTGATCACATATCTCCTGAAGACATAATGTGTTTTTTAAAGTGGTTTTGCTTCCGTGCGGTACTGATGCAAACAGAGGATGGGCAGCACACTCACGCAAACTGAGCCATATCATTTTATAAACCCTTGTTCCCTAAATAGTTGCATAACACCGGTGGTTTATTCAATAAACCATGATTCAACCTTAGCTTGGTATATTACTGGAGGGAAAAAAATTGGAAGCTGTGGATGACTCTTCCTGGGAATCAAGTTAAAGAAACAGCCTTTCTAAATGAAGAGGTCTGCTAAATGTTTCCAGGAGATGTTCTTTGGTGGGAAGAAAATGATGTCTCTCTAGCTATTTGTCATGATGTTAAACAGAGAGCTGACTGCTGATCATATATCATCATCAAGTAACATCTCACACTAAACAATAGATCTGGCTGAAAACTGACATCAGCAGAGCCCTGTAGAAAATCACTGTGGCATAGATCTGTCCTGGCCATTGTCTCGGATGAACGTTTTGGAAGAGGAGAGCTTTTCTTCCACCCTGTAATGAGGAATCCATACAAGGAGAGCATGAATGTGACATAAAACAGATAACCACAAGCAGTTCCGGATTGCAATGCAGTGGGGAGCATATGTTTTGCATGCAGAAAATTCAAGATTTAAATCCTTTGCATCTCAGTAGAGCTCAGAATAAGAGAATTGGGAGACTTGGAAGAGACCTTGGAGGTCTTCTAGTCCAACCCCTTGCTCAAGCAGGAGACTCTGTACCACGGTGTCAAACTCGTCAAAGGACGTGTCGTGAGGTATTGCAACTATTTTTGCATTGCCAGAGCTGGGGTGGGCACAGCCTCTGTATGATGCAACCAGCAGTTTGACATCCCTGTTCTATACCATTTTCAGACAAATGGCTCTTAAAAGCCTCCGGTTATGGAGCACCCACGACTTCTGAAGGCAAGCCATTCCACCCATTAATTGTTCTCGCTGTCAGGAAATTTCTCCTTAGTTCTAGGTTGGTTCTCTCCTTGATTCATTCCCATCCATTGTTTTTTGTCTTACCTTCTGGTGCTTGGGAAAATAGGCTGACCCCATCTTCCTTGTGGCAGTGGACGGACTCTTCTCTGAAAACCTTGGAAAGCTGCTGATCAACGATTGTATTTGACCATGGGATGGGATTTTCCAACTCATCAGCAGGGACAATGTTTGGCTGGGACATTCTGGGCGTTTGTCTCAGGACTGAATGAGACTAAACTGGAGTTTAACGAAAGAAAGGTCTGACTTGATATATAAGGCAGTTTCAAGTCTGCTGCTTATCATGGAAATGGAGAAATGGAGGCAACTATAGAACACTGTATTTACATTCACATTTTTATCTCTCTTCTTCCAGGGAAGGGTCTCTAGGCCAGCTTGCTATCGCCAACTCACCATGGCCAACTCACCATGGGCCAACTTGCCACGGGATGAGTAATATCGAAGAGATGGAATAGAATCATTAAAGAAAGGACGTAAAAGGAATGACAAAACGAAACACGAATGAGAAAAATCAAAACCATTTTTTAATTATTTTAAATAATTAAAACAAATTTTTGAATTGTCCCACAGAGAATTGGCTGATGGCTAGTTGGCTACAGCAGAGGTCTCTGAACTTTTGGGCACTAGGGACCGGTTTCATGGAGAAAGTTTTTTCCACAGACCGGAGAGTGCGTGTTTTTGTGTGCTGCCTGCATCCCAAGGATGGGGTTTTGCTTTTTCTGTGGACTGTGTTGTAATTCAGGGTCAGCCTGTGGGTTCGGCAGTTGGGTCGGACGATTCAGAGGAGGAGGAGGGGGGTGTTGAAGAGCTTGCTGAGAATAATATTGAGGCTCCGCAGAGCCCTCAGCCAGGCCCCTCCCATCTGGTCACGACGCAGACCCAGCTGTGTGAGCCTGACAGTGTGGATGAAGATGACCCACAGCTGGCCCTGTTCAAGGACGCCCGACGCAGGAGGCAGTCAATCAGGAGTAAACAGAGGAAGGCAATGGGGCACCTCAGAAGGAGACAGAGAGAAGCCACGCCCTGAACTGTTTAAAAGGGGAATGTGTGGGAGGGCTGGTTTGCTGAAGGCAACCGTTTGAATAGCTCCTGTTTCATAGCTCCTGTTTCATGGTTGGTGTCTTGTTTTGCTCTGTTTTATGTTAATAAATTTGGCAGGCTTAATTCCAGCCTCTTGCCGTTTGTAAAGGGGTTGTCCCTGCCTTTTCTGCAGGGCCGGTAGCAGGCTGGTACAGAACAGACTGGTTGCTGGCATGCCACAGACCGGAGGGGGGGGGGACCCCCGGGCTACAGAATGTCAGCCAGGGTGTGTTGTCCCTTTCCACCCAAGCAAGGCATAATGGGGAGGAGGGTTTTCAATTTCATAGTGTTTTCCCGTGAACTAAAGTAGAGCAATTGTGATTTATTAGATGACCTTGAGCCAGTTCTTGGCTGGAGTTAACACATGACATTAAGCTGTGCTTTTTTTTTTCATCCTTGATTTGTTGGGTGAAAACAACCAGCTGGATTCACAATTGTGTGATGGACACACATTACCAATTTCTTTCAGCTTAATCTTTTCCTCCCCTGGAAAAAAAAAGAATAAAAATAAAGGTGGAGGGGAACAAGAACGACTTCAGAAGAAAGGCAGTAAGTAGAGACGATAAATAATAAATATGACGCTCAAAACCCAAAATCTCTGATACCTCAACGGAGTTTCGGAAGCAAAGCTTCCACTTCATTGCCTGACAGGCACCATTCAGTTCCTATTAGCGCCCCTCTTTTCTTCACCCAGCTTTCCTGTTTTTTGCACCCTCCTCCTCCTCCTCCTCCTCCTCCTCCTCCTCCTCCTTCTCCTCCTCCTGTGGAATTCATCCTTCATGGACTACAGATCTTTGATGCTCTTTCTATTTCCCGAGATTTCTTTGTGGACATCTCCACTGCAGCTTTTCTCTTTGTGACGGATTAACCCGGGAGATTTAGCAAAGGGCTTCTTGCACCTTGAGAGAACAACTTGTGCATTACATTTCTTTCTCCAGCCCAAACGTATAATGTCGCCTTTTGTCAAGTCTGGCCGGCAAGACTGAGTTGAAGCCAAAGGAGGGTTAAAAAAAAAAAAGAAGAAGAAGAAGAAGAAGCAAGCAGAATTGCCTTTTCTGCAATTCCCCAGGACCCAGGAAAACGGCTTTCTGCTTTGGGTACCCAAATAATAGTAACCCTAAGCAGCAACACATTAATGAAGTGCCCTGATTTTTCCTCATTCGTCACTTGCATCCTCCTGCAGTCAGGGCAAGGGACATGCATCCCAATACAGACATACACAGAGGCCTGAGCTGCGGCTGCGATAAATCAAAGGGAAACAGAGCCTGCCAGTTAGACTAAACAAGTGCATTTGCAAAGCTTGCTAGCCCTCATTAATCACCCTGACAGCTCTAAAAACACATTTCCCCTTTAATGACTGTATTTGGATAATCAGTGCTTTTTCCTTCTGGGTGAGGGTTTGAAGAAAGGACAGCTGGTGCTATTGCAGCCATTCACAAGGGATGTGTGTGTGGGGGGGGGGGAGTGAGAGAAACAGGGTCAACCAGGAGTCAACCACAAAAGGCCTTTTGCAATCCCGGTCCAGAACTCAGGACGGGTGGGTTTGGCCATCAGAAGATCCAGCAGCTCTTTGCCAATTGCTGGAACACCGAATGTGCCGTGTCCCTCTGAGCTCTCTAAACAACTGGCCCAAAAAGAAACAAGGACAACAAAAATAAAATGAAATAAGAGACTTCCTGGCTGGTTTGGAGAAGCCTCTATTTGCATTTAACTCAGAGGTGCTCAAAGTGAGCCTGAAAATGCAGGCCTGCCTTCTGGAGAAAGAAGACCAAACGCTGGTCCGTATTGTGTCAGAACAAGGGAGGAGTGAGTCAAAAGAATCTCTACTTCGTTTGAATGAAGGTGAAACATAAGCAGAATGGCCCGGATGGTATAGGTAGTCCTTGACTTACGACCGCAATTGGGATGAAAATTTCCGCTGCTAGGCAAGGTGGCTGTTAAAATGAGTTAGGTCGTCTGTTATGGCCTTTTTGTGCCATGGTTTTTAAATGAATCTCATGGTCATTAAGCAAGTCTGGCTTCCCCCATTGACTTTTCTTGTCAAAAGCTGGATGGGAAGGTCACAAATGGGGATCAGATGACCCCAGGATGGTGCAAGGGTTGCCAAGGATCTAGATTTTGATCATGGGACTGTGAGAAAGCTGCAATGATCATATGCGCAAGGACCAGCAGTAGGTAACATTTTGTGTTGCTACTTTGAATGGTCAGTAAATGAATGGTTGTAAGTCAAGAACTACCTGTAGTTTGTGCCATGGCTTCACTTACTGCTTTAGGGATGGCAAAGGTACCAAAAGAAGATAGATAGATAGATAGATAGATAGATAGATAGATAGATAGATAGATAGATAGATAGATAGATAATGTAGATAGATAGATGATATAGATAATGTAGATATAGACAGAGACAGATATAATGTTGATAGATAATGTAGATAGATAGATAATGCAGATAGATAAATGATAATGTAGATATAGATGATAGATAATAAAGATAGAGATAGATGATAGATAAATAGATAGAGATAGATGATAGATAAATAGATAGATAGATAGATAGACAGATAGATAGATAGATAGATAAAACCTTTTAGAGTTTCCTGGGTTGGAGACCCCTGAAGCATCTTTCAGAAGCAAACGTTTTTCAAAATAACGACAGTGATGGAAAACTTTCTGTCTTGTCAGTGAGGTTTGGCTGTTATGGAGAAATTATAAATCACTAGTGGGGTCATTTATTTGTTAAATAAATTTAAATGCCACATGTCTGACTCAGAAATGGTCAGTGTCTGGGTGGCTAAATACAAAGGTAAGTTAAATCATAATGCGTCAAGTTTAGATTTAGTTCAGCAGCTTGTGCAGACCCAATGACTGTGCCTTGTAAACCACAATGGATGGCTGATTGTGGTGGACCCCAACCCAGCTATGTTGGCTTGTCCAAAAGTGCAAATTAAAACCTATGCCTCTGTGTGTGTGTGTGTGTATGTATGTGTGTGTATGTATATGTATACATGTTTTTTTGCCATCCAAGTGCTGTCACTCCCAAAAGCTATGGCACAAACTAATATATATTTACTGTATATATAGCTAAGGTTTCCCTGGCCGGTCATGTCCAATTCTAAGGCACGGTGCTCATCTGGTTGTCTGAAGACATTTTCCGTGGTCATGTGGCATATAGCAATCTATCTGCTATTGATTGATTGATTGCCACATTTCAGAACCCAGAACTCTTGTTTCATCTGAAGACTGCAGTCCCATTCAGGTGGACAGAATCCATGAGCAATTCCCCCCCCCACAAAACACTTCCATCGATTCCCAACACCCTCGCTGCCCCGGTGACAGGAAACCAAATCAAATCACGTGAAAAACTCGAGTGCAAGTTGTTAACTGCAGAATGATTAATCAAGTGCATCTCCTAGCCCTTATTAGAGGCGGTTTGGGCAATATCCAAGCCGTAAACTTGACAGGGAATTCTTTAATGCATTGGCAGAGCAATTGCTCTGCAGCAGATGAGATTGCAGCAACCTGGCAGGCTACAAATAACAATAAAAATCAGAATAGCGAATTCTTTAATGCATTGGCAGGGCAATTGCTCTACCGCAGATGAAATTGCAATAACCTGGCAGGTTACAAATAACAACAGAATAGAGCTGGGAGGGATCTTAGAGGTCTTCTAGTCCAATCCCCTGCTCAAGCAGGAGAACCTATACCATCTCAGATAAGTGGCTGTCCAGTCTTTTCTTAAAAACCTCCAGTGATGGAACACCCACGATTTCTGAAGGCAAGCTGTCCCACTGGTTAATTGTCCTCACTGTCGGGAAGTTTCTCCTTAATTCCAGGTTGCTTCTCTCCTTGATTAATTTCCATCCATTGTTTCTTGTCTTGCCTTCTGGTGTTTTGGAAAACAAGTTGACCCCCTCTTCTTTGTGGCCGCCCCTAAAATACTGGAAAACTGCTATCCTGTCACCCGTAGTCCATCTTTTCTCTAGACTAAAAGGTAAAGGTAAAGGTTCCTCCGCACATGCGTGCTAGTCGTTTCTGACTCTAGGGGCTGGTGCTCATCTCCGTTTCAAAGCCGAAGAGCCAGCGCTTGTCCGAGGACGTCTCCGTGGTCATGTGGCCGGCATGACTAGACGCCAAAGGCGCACGGAGCGCTGTTACCTTCCCACCGTAGTGGTCCCTATTTTTCTACTTGCATTTTTACGTGCTTTTGAACTGCTAGGTTGGCAGAAGCTGGGATGAGTAACAGGCGCTCACTGTTACGCGGCACTCGGGATTCGACCTGCCAAACTGCCGACCTTCTGATCGACAGGCTCAGCGTCCTAACCCACTGAGCCACCGCGTCCCTTCTCTAGACTAGCCATACCCAATTCCTGCAACCGGATAGCCTGCTCCGTAATGTTTTGTGATTCTCTGCCTGATGATGCAAGGCATAAGAAATGTCAGGGAAGAGCTGACCTGGATAAATTAAGGGTTTTGGGGGGGAGTAAAGCCTTCCTTGGGTGTCAGATAGGAGAAAGAGGAGCATGGATACTTTCAAAAGTGGCTTGATGGTTTAATAGGTCTTCTCCAATTGATCTCTGGTGTGCCTAATGTCAAGAATGAACCACATTACTAATTTGCTAAGAATGAGTCAGTTGCCCTTGTTATGGAGAATCAGTTTGGTCTAGCGGTTAAGGCTAGGAGGAGGAGGAAGGTATGTTGGACATGTTAAGGCTAGGAGGAGGAGGAAGGTATGTTGGACATGTTCGCTGTCTTGAGTTGTTTGCAAAAATAACAGTAGTGGCGGTATACAAATCATTGAATGAATAATTACATTTTTTCCTAGACAAAACTAGAGCGATGAGAACATGTTATCAAATAGCTCTGGATGAAGCTTTTGCAAATTGGTCCTTGATGCAGAAGGTGGGAGCTAATGCATTCCATCTCATGAAATTTCCAGGTGGAACTGAGCAGCCTTGACCAGCCACTTGGCTTTGAGGCAGATATGCCCGTGGGTAATGCTTGCACAGTCTCAATACAAGGAAAATACTTGTAGCTCAGGGTTGAACTGTGGACTCCTTGGTGCTCTCTGAGCTTGATTGTTTTCTTGCAGATGTTTCTGCAGACATTTCTTGCAGAGGAGGTTACTTAGTTTGGGTAATGAAATGTCTGCGAGAAAACTCAAAAGAGCACCAACGACCCATCGCTTGTACGATCTGTCACTGAAGGGCCACAGAAGCAGCTGAAGTGAAGTGGGGCAATTGCTCCAACCGGGTAGGTCAAAAGGTTGTGCTGCTTTCCTTCTTGGATCAGCTCTGATGGGATGGTCCGATGGCTGTGCTCCATGGCCCTTTTAATGCTTCCAAGGCTTGTATATCTAGGCTGGTCTCATAGCTAAGCTGGGCTTGTTTGATGCCACCCTCTGTCATTTCTGCTTTCTCATGTTTTTCCTGCACTCCAAGCCCACCTCAGGTCTGTAAGATTCAGCACACCCTTCGGCTTGCTTGTCCAAAATGTCTAGCAGAAGGGACTTAAGTAAAGGGCGGAGGGGAAAGTACCGTATTTATCGGCGTATAACACGCACCTCATTTTAAAAAGGAAATTTCAGGAAAAAAACTTAAATTTCAAATAAATAACTATGGGTCATTAACATTATATCGGCGTATAACACGCACACATCATTTGCCCCCTATTTTCAGGAAGAAAAAGTGCGTGTTATACGCCGATAAATACGGTATTCATGAAAGGGGCTATTGGTGCATTAAACTCCTTTCCCTAGTTTTTAAAACAAAAAAAGCTCAGCATTGTTGCCTCATTTACTGCCACGGTGGTGCAGTGGTTAGAATGCAGTATTGCAGGCTAACTCTGCTCACTCCAGGAGTTCAATCCTGACCAGTCAAAGTTGACTTAGCCTTCCATCCTCCTGAGGTCAGTAAAACGAGGGCGCAGATTGTTGGGGGCAATAAACTGACTCTGTAACCTGCTTAGAGAGGGCTGTAAAGTACTGTGAAGTGGTATATAAGTACTATCTCTACCCTAGGTAGCTGTAGCAAGAGGCATCTCTCCCTCCCTCCCATTTTTGCAACCCTGAATTAGATCATTTCCTCTCCTGAAAAATTCTATGATATATACTGCAGAGGTATTTCTCTTCCCCAGGAATAACTTAACAAAGACATTGATTTATTGCGTTTACACCCTGCTTTTACTCTTATGGAACTGGAGGTAGCAATTGGAGAGTTTCATACAGTTTGATGTCCCCGCATTGATCAACTCCAGATCTGTTTGGTGAAGCAACTGCAACTTGCAGCTTTCACAATCACAAGGTTTGGAAGTTCCCATTCTTGAATATTAATTATCAAGAGCTTTTTGCCACTCTTGACTTTTTCAAACTGGACTTGGTTTGGTTAAAAGTTTTTTTTAAAAATTGTTGCTTATTAGGCTATATGTCATCAAAGTTGGATCTCTGTTTATAAGAACAATTGGAAAGATTGGTGGCAACACGTTGTTAGCTTTTAGGTCCCAGTTAAAACATGGATAATTTAGGTCCAGTTGATCATACCTGCATTCACATAGTTCTCTAATTTATGTGAATTGAGTCAGTCAGTGAGTTTGTCTGTCTGTCTGTCCATCCATCCATCCATCATCTACCGGTATCTCTTCATCTATCTATCTCTCCATCCATTCTCTCTCTCTCTCTCTCTCTGTCTCTCAACCTTGTGAAGTAAGCAGGCTGTAAAAGAGATGTTTTTGAATTGTGTTTTCTTCCCCATACAAATCACCATCATCTCCACATTCACACATTGTTTTAAACCAGCAGCTCTCAAATTCTGTGATATCATGATGAATTAAAATGAAAAATAAACATGTGCAATTCCTAATGAATAATATTTAGGATTTTAGTGGACTTAAAGGTAAAGGTTCCCCCGCACATGCGTGCTAGACGTTTCTGACTCTAGGGGCCGGTGCTCATCTCCGTTTCAAAGCCGAAGAGCCAGCACTCGTCTGAGGATGTCTCGGTGGTCATGTGGCCGGCATGACTAGACACCAAAGGCGCACGGAACGCTGTTGCCTTCCCACCGTATTGGTCCCTATTTTTCTACTTGCATTTTTTACGTGCTTTCGAACTGCTAGGTTGGCAGAAGCTGAGATGAGTAACAGGCACTCACTGTTACGCAGCACTAGGGATTTGACCCGCCAAACTGCCGACCTTCTGATCGACGAACTCAGCGTCCTAACCCACTGAGCCACCGTGTGGACTTAGTGGACTTAGTGATACTCAAAAGCCTAAGCTTGATCATCATGCCATGTTTGGACACTTCTTGATGGCTCATGACTTCCCAGGGGGCCTAACCTCTGATCTAAGGCAGATTCTCTGTGTGGACCTCCCTCCCTCCCTCCTTCTCTCTCTCTCTTAAACATCTTTGTTGCCTGTTTTCCTTTCTTTTCAGGTCCTAAAAGCCATCCAGAGTCACCTTATAGGGCAGGGGTAGGCAACCTCAGCTCTTTTATGACTCAGGAATGCTGACTCAGGAATTCTGGGAGTTGAAGTCCATGAGTCATAAAAGAGCCGAGGTTGCCTACCCCTGTTATAGGGGAAAAGGCAGCATAACGTTTGATAGATAGATAGATAGATAGATAGATAGATAGATAGATAGATAGATAGATAGATAGATAGATAGATAGAGGATGGATGGACGGACAGACAGATTCTTTAGTTACAGCCAAGTACTCAGACCAGTTTTCTCATGTAGGTTTCGCAGAAAGCTCTTTATCATCCAAAGGAAGAACAATTAATCCTGACTAAAAATCTCAGAGTTAGGGAGTCAAACCATTTTGCTTTTATAGCCCCCCCTTTTTTCCAGCAAAAAAGGAGTATTAAATTAATAGCAACAAATGCAATTTCTTGATTTACCTCTTGCCTCCTACCCAAAAGAGCATCAGCCCTCTTGTTGAAGCTAAAAACAGTTCATATTTTTTAAAGTACATCACATTTAAGCTCTTGAATCTGAAAGTGGCTCATATCTTGAATGAACTTGGTATTAAAGCTACCAGAACCGAACTGCAAATATCTGGATGTCTCACTAAGATGTCAAGAACTTGCGTAAAAAATAATAATAATCCTCTTTATTGCTCTCTAGTGGTCATCCATATTTTTCTTCCCAGCTTTAGGGGTCTCTATATATGTTCTTAAGAAATGTAAGAATTCTGCTAGCTTAGAGCAAACATCTACCTAGTCTTGAGTTTTGTCCCTAAAATAACCAACCAACTATCTGTTTACAAACCTCTAACGAAATACAACATTATCCTTGGGCTAAATCTTTCGGGAATTGCTCTTCTGGGGCGTACTACTATTTCTGATTCTTGAGTTATAGCTAGAATGACCAATCGCCACTGATAGCTTTCTTTGTTACTGTGTAGCTCTCTATACTATAGGAGAGCCAATGTTATAGTAACTCCAAATGCTAAACGATGCTTAGCACTAGCAAGGAACATGTGTAGATACAACGGATCAGCTGTTATTTTAGCAAACAGCCAAGGATTAAGGACTATCTGTTTGAATGAGGAGTTGTCAAGACACTGGAAATCTCAAGACAAAAGAAATGTCATTATTTTTCTTTTTTTTAAAAAAAACACACAGTACAAGGAAAGCTGGATTATATACAAAGAAATGCCAGAGGGTCTAGTTGCAGCGAAAAGACTTCTTGGGAAGCAGAACAGAACAGAAGGAACGTGTAATTCCAAGCACTTGAATTTATATCAAAATAGCAACCATTTTTTCGCATATAATTTGTTTCATATCAGAGATGGCACCCATGGAGGAAAATGATTCCTAAATAAAGAGATAACAACAAATCAATCAGAGTTGTTCTGTTGGCTCTTTATCAAGGGGGGGGAGGCTATCTTCTTGAAAGGCATCTCACCCATGAAAACTTCTCACCTCTGAAATGTTATGCTAAAAGTAAGAAAAACAGGTGCTCAAGGCCCCGTGAAATTTTTCATGGCACAGAAACTTGCTACAAGGTATTATTTCCCGCTCTGCGGTCTTCTGGTGGCTTATTTTTACAGCTTCATAGATGTTTTTTAAAAAGCAGTGAATGAAATTGTACCCTTGCAAAAATAATTTACAACTGCACCTTAACCTCTGAAATTCTCCCAAGCGTACTTGTATTACCGACTGGAGAGAAGATTCGGCACACACATTGCCATGCCAGATGTACAATTCGGATTTAAGAACTGATTTAAACTTTTTTTTTTGTAAGGAAGTTTCAGAAAACAGCAGTAGTCGCCTAATTCTAGTTTGTGCTGCCCGTTTGACATCTGTCTGCAAAAAGCTCTGCGATAAATAGTAATCTTCCAGTATTTTATCAAGTACGTAGGATTAGGGACATGCACGAACATGTGCTGGCTCACAGAAGATCAAATGTCTATTAGGCCACATGTCAAAACTAGCCAAAGTACAGCCTAGTCTTGTTCTACTTCCTTCTCATTTTCCTTAGGAACCAAAACAGGAGATGAAGCAAAGAGAAATGGACTAGATTCTGTTAGTATTTGCAACTGCAACTAAATCAGTCAAGTTTACCATAATAACACCAATAACAGCATTAGCATCTTAACCTCTCATCTGCTAACTCTGTTTTTCTGAAAATCATAGTCAGATCGAAAGTAAAATTCTGATAAGCTGAGGAAACCAGATCTCACTGAGCATCGACCAAGTGTACAGTATTTAAGATCCATCTCTATATATTTCGTTGATAAGGAAACCTTTTTGCCCTGATCTTTCTGTTCAGGGAGATTTAGGTATCCATAGTATTGAGGTTGAAATGCCTGGCTATAAATTGCCTGGAAAAACTCAGCTCAAAAGGAGCAACGACCGCTTCTTCTGCTTACAGGCCTCTCAAAGGCCTCTGCTTGGCTACTGCAGGAAATGGGATGGGAGACTAAAAAGGTATTTGTGCTGATCTAGCAAGAGTCTTCTTAAAGATTTTTACTGGCTTGTTTCAAATGCACACTCTACTGACAGTTGAGTTGCTGAGAAGGCTAAACGCACGGTGGCCATTCCGCGCGTCAAAGAACAAGGACTTCTGCTTTTGTTTAGAAGAGGGTGAGGCAGTCCTGAAGCCCTCCAGAGGATCCGGACTTCAGTGGCCATCTGAACAGAAACTGAAAGAGCCCTGTGGGTGAGAAGGTCATGGAAGGTGCAGTTCCAAACCTCTCTAGGGAAGGAAGGAGGGAAGGAAGGAAGGAAGGGAGGGAGGGAGGGAGGGAGGGAGGGAGGGAGAAGAAAGACAGAAAAAAAAAGAAAATTGAAAGAAAGGAGGAAAGGGAAAGGAAATCCGTTCTGTAACTGAATTTAGTCCAAGCTATGGAGGAATCATTACAGACAACAGCTTGCTCTGCAGAAAGTTCCTTGGTGTTATCTTATCTTTTCCCAAGGTGGCTAAACAGACAGTTGGCTGAGTTCATGTAACTCCCCTACTTAAGCCCTCAATTCCTGAATTCCCACAACATTCCATCAGTCATATTGCAGCATAACCTGATTGCCTGTCACACAACATGCTAAAACAATGGTTGGGGCTCCCAAGCATGTTGAACTAATTAATCTCATTTTATCTTACCTTAAAGATATGTTGCTAGCCCAATTAATGGGGCAATCTCTGAGAATTAGAAACGAGTATCACCTACAAGCATTTTACACAGTCATCTTTTTCTATCTTTGAAAAGTCATCTTTGAACCCAAGCACTTATTCTCAATACTCCTGTCCCCAACAATATAAACGGAAAGTAGGCAGGGCAATACCGTTAGAAATATGGCACTCCCTACTACAAGTATGTAAAATGTGATGGAAGAACCCTCATCACTCAACCGTAGAACCTCTGCTTTGTATGAAGTAGATTCAGAGGTCAATTCCTTGCATTTCCAGGTTTCGCTAAAAATTATCCCTACCTGATACTCTACAGATTGGTAGATCTTACTCAATCTGAGTTCACTCTAATGTGTGGATATAAATTTCAGTCATTGCCGCTGAGAATTCTGGGAGTTAAGTCAACACATTTGGCAATGCCCAGGTTGTGGAAGGCTGGTATAAACAAAACTGGGCACTGAGGACCATCCTAGATCAAAGTGGATCAAAGTGTTATTTCTGGATAATGGCAGCAGTTGCTACTATTCTTACAGATGGACATCCACAATTACCTCCAATGACACCTGTTACTCTTAAATCACTTTTTGCATCTTAAAAAGCAAGACCATCCTCCAGGTCATCAATTAGCTTCTGGGAGAAGTGTTGATATGGCAGTAGTTTTTCAAATGTTTGAAAAATTATCCAGGTTGAAGCCTCCTTACAGTAGAGGGAGACAATCTGTAGTTCTTCAGATGTTGATGGACATCCAACTCCTAGCAATCTTCATTACTGGCTACCCTAACTGAGGCTGCTGAAAATGGCATTTTAGCAACATCTCAGCAGCCTTCAAATTCTCCACTCTGAATTAAGTAGCCTTTAAAAAAAAAAGGGGGGGGGGAAAGGTCCCGTTCTGGTGAAGAGCAAATTTATGACCAACTTACAGCTGGTTCTACTTTGTGGTCCCTGCCTACGTGCTCAGGAAAACAAAGAAAAGGTGGAGATTCTCACAAGCATCCTTCAACTATGGTAGAAGATACTCCGTCCTGCAGTCTTAACTCCTGGCAGAAGATCTACCAGGTACTGGCATTATGAGTTGACTTCCAGTACACCTGTTTCTTGCACAATGCACAGAGCAGACGGGTATCATGGGAGAAGTAAAAGAATACCCAAACAAAACTTATTCAACTGACTCACCACTAGATATCCCTAGTGCCGAGCTCCCTTCATCAAATGCAAGGACCTTCTCATTTCCCACAGGACAGGCACCCCAGAGCTGAGGCTTGCTGGAGCCCAAATCCTCCCCAAAAGTCCCTGTTCGCCTATGGCATGGAAACCACAGGGATTGTCTATGGAGATCCTCCGTCATCCAGGTCATAGATGTCCCAAAGGTGCTTTTTCAAAAGGCAACTGGACTTTTGTTTTTCCTTGGAAGACGTTTCGCTCCTCATCCGAGAAGCTTCTTCAGTTCTCCACCATTTAGTCAGAACGGAAGAAGCTCCTCGGATGAGAAGCGAAACGTCTTCTAGGAAAAACAAAAGTCCGGTTTGCCTTTTGAAGCAAAGCACCTTTAGGACAATCCCAAAGGGTTATGCTGGGGAGAAGGCTGACTTTGCACATCCCAGCGTGCTTCGGTGCAAAAGCCAACTAGTGCCGTGGCCTGTACTCTTGGAAGGGAAAGGAAAAACGAAAGAACACCCCCAACTGAGATTTTAAAATGTGGCGGAATGATCTGAGTCTTGGGGCAATGGATCCAGAGGAGGAGGAGGAGAAAAAGTGAAAAATATACACACACCCCTTCCCTTCAAGATATCTTGCAGTGGATGAAGCTGGACTCTTTAAAAAAAAAACCTGAATTAAAATCACAACAGCAGAGAGGTAAATCCTTCAGCATTTTTGGTGCTTTTGGGGGGAAATGTGCCAAAGTCCTGATAATAAAAACATTGTTCTTAGCACAGTGTCTATCCATAACCATTAACAGCATTCTCAGAGGATGCAAAAGCTTTTCTCCACCACTAGGTGGTGCTGCAGCCTTTCCATGCTCCGTTTCCCGGGAAGGTTTTTCAAACCCTATTTCTCTCTCCCCCCCCCCTTTAAAAAGTCTTTCCTGGACTTCAATTGGTATATATTTTCTATAACGAGAACTCGCCACTCCACCGAATAGAGTTAGCTCAAGAGAAACACTTAGCAGAGAGAGCAGCTGCAGGCAAGACTTTACCCATTCAGCAGAATGAAGCACTCAAGATTGCTGAGGTGGCAGTGGCGGACAATAAGGAACACAAGTGGTGCAGGCACATTGCTTTGGAACATTTCCCCCTTCCCTTCTGATTCCTGCAGAAAGGAAGGTACCATATCAGAGGCAAAGGCATTATGTGGATCTGTCCTGCTGGCCAGGGACCCAATGCTTCTCTTCCCCTGCAATTCCCGGATCAGAACAATCTTGCCTCGGTTTCCCCCATGAAAGAGGCCAGACTCACAAGCGGCCTTCCTTTCTCGGAATGGCAGACCCAAATCAGCTGTGTTTGCCCAATGCACTAAACCACGCACTAAACCACAAATCACAACCTGATGAACAATAGGCTGGCTTGATGACTGGGCTCTCCACTTCCACTGTTCAGTCATCTTAAAAACAAAGGACTTGGTTCATGGTTTGGCCATCCTTTGGACTGTTGTCTTTGAATTTTCAAGGCCACCTCGCACAGCCAGCCAGCCAAGGGGAAGGTGTAACGCAGGAAGGCGAAGGGAGAATGCAAAAGAGCACACGCGGATGGGGTAGATATAGCAAGTATTCATTTATTAACAAAATAAGACTTACCAGGAGGGAGATCTATTCACCCCAAAAGATCTGCAGCTTTCCCTGCTGCCTTAGTTCTGGAATTTGGGGAGGGGTCGCCACACCTTAACAGCTGTTCCATTCCCACAGGTCAAGAGAAAAGTGGGCGATAGGGTCATTAGGAGAGAAAGGGGAGTGATTTTTTTTTCGTTGGGTTGATGGTCGGGGTTTTTTGGTACGTAGATTTGAGCCTACAGACAAAGATAAGAGAGGCCCCCCGAGGGCCACTTAGCTAGACTTGACGATCCAGCTTGAAACCAGACTGAGCAAAAAAGTTCTCCCAGTTCCTCATTTGGCGTATAAGAAATCTTGTTCTCTTCCAGTCCCTCAAGGATGCTTGCTAATTTCCTTAAAATTCAGGTCTTTTGAAGAGAGAGAAAGCAGGGTGGGTGGAGTGGAAGGAGGGGAGAGAACAAAAAGAAAGGGGGGGAAAAAAAGCCAAAGCAAAAAATAAAATAAATGTGAAAGATAGCCCACTGGTGGAAAGCTTGCACGCCCTCTCTTTTATAGGAAGGAGCTTCAGTTTCACCCCGAAAATTCCAGTGCTTGAATGCTCTCCTTTTTGTTTAGGGCATCTGCTCACTCCCAGAGCCCAGGAGATTTGGTTTCTGCAGAGGAGGCAGGACGATGGGTTCCATGCAGTATCCCAACCAAGCTCTCAGCACTGCCAGCCCACTGCCAGCAGCAGCCCAGTCACAGGGTGACTCCAATCTCACTACCCCTCCTTCTGTTTCCGCAGTCTGCTCAGCCTGTGATTAATTTCCCAGCCAACCTGACCTCCCCATTGCTTTCTTTCTTTCTTTCTTTCTTTCTTTCTTTCTTTCTTTCTTTCTTTCTTTCTTTCTTTCTTTCTTTCTTTCTCACAAGACAAAAAAACAAAAACCCAACTTTCCAGTTACTGTACAAAAAGCCAAAGAAACCCAAACCAAGAATAGAACCAAACTAAAAAAAAATGTGTGTGTGTGGTGGGGGTAGAAAAAGCAGGGAGAAGGAAGAAAAGCATTTTGCTGAACATCATGCCAGGTGCTCCCCGTGGATCAGAGCAAAGTTTTCTTTTTTAAAAAAAAACACAATATTTTTAAAAAAGGGGGTGGGTGGGAGAAAAGACAGGAAACTTTCCCCTACCCCCCCCCCCACGGACACAAACATTTTGCTTTAAAAAAAAAGATAAAAGAGCGGGTCAGATTTTGGAAAGGGTGGGTGGGGGGGGAACACAGACGTTTTGCATACCATTGATTCATTGGTGTATTAATGCACTTATTTTCCCAGCTTTAAGCTAACATACAGGAAATAAATACACACTCCGGAGGCGAGGCGAGGTCGCCAGAGAGGCGGGGGGGGGGTGGGTGAAGGGGGGGCTGCTGGAGTTACTGATATCCAAGTGCAGAGGCTGAGGTTAGTCTTTGGCCATAAAGGGCGTAGGGGGAGTAGTAGGGTCCAGCTGCAGGCAAGGAAGGGACCGGCAAGGACCCCGCCGTCGGCAAGTGGCTTTTGCCGTAGGGATGGTAGCGGTTTAGTCCCAAAGTCTGCGGGCTTCTCAACGACAGAGATCCGGGTAAGGAGCTGGGGCTCCCGGGGCCGGCAGGCGGCAGGTGGAGGTGGCAGGAGGCCCCAGAGCCCAACCCCGAGGTAGGATAACCAGCCAGAAGTTTTTCCGCCCCGGGCAGAGTCGTGTGGGTCCTTAAATGGGCCAGCAGTTCCTCGGAGGTGGCAAAGCGCTTGTCGCAAGGTCCGCCGGCTGACACCCAGTTGCATATGTGGGGCAGGGCGTCGTTCTGCAGCATGAAGCCGTAGGTGTAGAGCGAGTGGCCGGAGAGGCCCGGCGTGGCGCTGGAGGACAAGGCGCCGTGGAGCGGGTGGGTGGGGTACACCAGCGGGTAGGCGCTTTTCAGGCTGCCCGGGTCGTGGACGCAGCTGGAGCAGTTGCTGGTGCCCAAGTGGGAGGCGGTGTGGTAGCTCAGGCAGTAGGGGTCTCGGCATAATCCCTGCATGAAGGAAGGCGGGGAAGCCCCCGTCAGCGGGCTGGAGCTGGGCGGCTTTCCCGGCAAGCCCAAAGCCCCCGGCAGTTGGCCGCTGCTCACCAGGCTGGGCTTAGTAGGATCCAAGCCGGGCACGAACTGGGAAGGATAACCCGCGTAGGCTCCCACGATGGAGCCGTGGTAACCGATGCCGGAGGGGGGCAAAGGAAAGACCGAATGGCCCGGCTTGTAAGGAGACACCGGAGCCACGTGGCCCGCCAAAGCCGGAGGTTCCGACTTGCGCCCAGAAGACGACTCGCTTTGCGTCCCGGGCTCCACGCTGCCGGCGCCCGCGCGGCTCCCTCCGCCGCCTCCTCCTCCTCCTCCTCCTCCACCTGGCGCGCCGTCTGGACTGGCTTTGGCCGCCATCTCCGACTCCTTCTTCTCGTCGGGGCCTCGGCAGTCCGCCTGCTGCGGGGAATTGCCCCTCGAACCGCCCGGAGAGGAGGAGGAGGAGGTGGTGGACGAGGACGAGGCGGCGGCGGAAAGCGGAGGGAAAGGCGGGCAGGCGGCGCTGGGAACTCGGAAGCCGTTCTTCTCCGCGCCCGACCCGGCTTGGCTCGGCGGGAAGCTGCCGTCCTTCCGCGGATCTCCCCCGCTTCCTCCTCCTCCTCCTCCTCCGCCGCCTTTGGAATACGGCTTGAAACTCGACTTATCCTCGGCCGGCGCGTCGCCCAGTTGCTTGACGAGGCCGTTGCCGGCTCCGACCCCGGCGGCGCGGCCGCTCGACTCCTTGTCCGGCCCAGACAGCCCGGCGGCCGCGCCGGAGTTGAGTTTGGAAGCTGGCGGCGGATCCGGCTTCCCGATCTGCGAGCAGGTTTGCGCCAGCAGCGCTAAGGGGCTCTTCTTCGCGTCCAGCTGTTGGGGAGAAAGGAGAGAGGAAAAGGCGCGTGAGAAAAGCTGGGCGAGGCGAGGGGGGGGGGTCCCGGGGCGCACCAGAGCCCTCATCTCCCGAGGGACGAGAGTTTCCAGGCCGGTGGCTGGAAGTTCCTCGCCAACCGTCCGTCCCTCCTCCAAACCGGCCTCCCTTCCTAGGAATTGCTTTTTTTCCCACCCCCCTCGGGCTTTCCCCGCTTCTCGTCCCCGCTGTAAGGTCATCCGCGATACGGGTTCGGCGCCTTCCGACGCGCAGCCGTCCCCCGCTCCGGAACCGGGAGTGGGAGTCGGCGAACATCAGTCCCCTCTCTTCCCCCCCCCCCGCCTCCAAAAATGGGACCTTTCCTCTCCCCGGGCTAGTTTGATATCACCCCCCCCCACACACACACCCGTGCACGCGCCCCTTTGCACCCTTTTCGAAGCAGTAGAATTAAACGGCGGCGCAAAGTTGGGGAAGAAGATGCCAAAAACCGTAGCGTACCCTCTCTTTCGTCCGCCCGCCCCCTCCCCCCCCTCCCAGTCCTTGAGTCCTTGCCATCAACAGGCCAAGCCAGCCAAATCAGCTCGGGCTTAAGGCTAGCTCGCAAGCGAGCACCCTCCGCCAGCCCTCCACAAAACTGGGGCGCCTGGAAGTGGGGGAACAGAGGTCCCCGAGCTAAGAAGGGTGGGGGAGAGGAAAGGAGGTCGAGATGGGGCTCCGGGCAGCGCCGCGGAAAGGGGTGAGGTGTGTGTGTGTGTGTGTGTGTGTGTGTGTGTGTGTGAGGGGGCTCCGCAGCCCGGAGCAAGGAGTTGGGAAGGCGCGCCGTGACCGGGAGCCAGCAGAAGTCGCGCGGCCCGAGAAGCGAGGGCAGAAGCGTCGGCTGGAAAGGCCCAGCTTGGCGGGCGTCTGTGCGGGCCAAAAGGAAAAAAGGAGGCTCGGACTTGGCACTGACCTCGATGGGGCTGACGGGCGTGGAGGAGAGCGGCTGCAGATATTCCGGGTGCAGGAGGTGACCGCTGTGGGCGCTCAGCATCTTCAGGATCCGGATGGGAAGCCGGTTCGCCTGGCGCAGGGGGTCCTCCGGGGACAGGTGCGAGAGCGCCGGGCACACGGCTCCGGATGGCTGGGCTGACCAGGAGGGGGCCGAGCCTTCTCCGCCGCCTCCTCCTCCTCTTCCTCCTCCTCCTCCGCCGCCGCTGCTGCTGCTGCTGCTGCCGCTGGGCGATGTCCTTGCGTTAGATCCAGCGGGCGAACCGCCGCTCATTTGGGGGAGCGAGCCGGGCAGGGCGGGGGTGGGGTAGGGCAGGGCTGGGGAGGGGGAAAAAAGAGGGGGGGGAAAGAGCCAAGCTCCGCAGCGCGAAAAGCCGGGCAGGGCGCGTCGGAGAAGCGGCGGCGGCGGCTGCACCAGCAAGGACGACCGCACCGGCCCAACGAGAGACGGAGGGGAGGAGGAGGGGGAAAAAAAAGCCTTTCCTTTCCCCGAGCCGCACGTCTAATAGCTCCGGTCTGCAGCACACTTCAAAGGCACCGGCCCAGCCCACCAATCGGGGACGTGCCAAGCAGCTCGGAGGCGGGGCCGTCGGCCGGTGGGGGGAGCTTAGCCTAGTGGAAAGAGGAGAAAGTCACTTTTGAATCCCCTCCTCCTCCTCCTCCTCCTCCTCTTCGGGAGCGCCTTGGCATCTCGGAGGCCAGCGCAGCAGCGACGCCTCCCCGCCTGCCTGCTTGCTCGCTCTGCTCTGTCGCCTGCTGGCGCAAAGGGGGTCGTCGGCCCGGCTCCCCATCCCGGGGAGAGGGAGCGAGGGGCGGAGGGGGGGGGAGAAAGAGAGGCCGTGTGGCAACAGAGAGGCTGGGTGGGAGAGCGTGGAAACCCTTCCTTTGGGCGCGTCTCTCCTGTATACTAAGGGTGTGTGTGTGTGTGTGTGTGTTGTACACAGAACGCATCTGAATGGATGGTTTCGGGATGGGGGGGCCCATCCCGAAACCATCCCGAAACCATCCATTCAGATGCGTTCTGTATACAACACACACACACACACACACACACACACACACACTATACAGGAGAGACGCGCCCAAAGCCTCACTATTTGGCCTAAGAGAAGGGAGTGGAGAACAGGAGCTGCGGGCTGCTGGCTTTTTCTGCTTCCTTTCCAGGTGAAAGGTGTTGGATTCAAAGGTATTCCTAGCCCAGGAGGCTAAATTCTCCCGGAAGCCAAGTTTGGGCATCTTTAGTTCCAGTCTTAGATGTGGGCTCACCGGAGGTGACTTTTGGGGTAATCTGTTGAGCCTGTGGCTGGTGGATCTCAATAAAGGCCACCTTCTTCCACCCCAAATTTCATTTTATTTAACTCACTTTTGTTAGATTTAGAAAGTTGGCCAACTCTTTAAAACTTGCTTAGGTTTCCCTCTCTGGTAGATTTCCTTATCTTTCTCAGGATCAAGGTGGAATCTTGCCTGGATTGCCTTATTTCACTCATCCTCATCCTGTAGCTTCCGTTTCCCTCCCCCAGGATCCTTTCTTGGCTATGATGGTCAATTACTCACCTCCCCGCTTTTGTTAGAATGCTGGACCACTTCTCAAAGCTAGAACTTTTTCTCTACCTTACCTGATGTGTTTTTAAATTTTATTTATAATTGCCTAAATTCTTCACAGTGCTAGAAATGATCCTTTCCCTGCACCATGCCCTGGATGCGTATTGTCATCACCAAATATTTTTTTTCTCACTATTGCTCCTCGAGAAAGAAGACCGAAGGACCTCTTCAGGGGTGGCCACTGTGCGATTTTCCAAAATTTCAATTAATCTTTATTACAGTCGCAGCATCAGCAAAGCTTTCCTTCCATGTGTTGAACTGTTCAAATGAACATCCTGGAGGTCCACCACTTTGCCTTCAAAGATGTTAAATGCCAGGGTTGGAGATGCATTTTTGAGAGTTAGTTCTTGTACTTGACAGGAATGAGAGTTGCCCAAACAGTAAGCAGATCAGACTGTTACTTCCTTCACAAAAGAAGGAAACTTGACCACTTTACACTGAAACACACACACACACACACACACACACACACACACACACAGGGAGAAGGAAATGGATTAGAGTTTTGTTGCCCTAAAATTAATGAATACTATTAACCAGCACTCCTAGATGCTTCCTTAACTCTTTCTGGTCTTGATTGCAAGGAGGAAAGTGTAACTGCAGAATTATCAGCTACGTCTCTCACACACACACACACACACACACTATTTCCCCTTCCAGTAATAAACTACCAGCTATTCAATCTAAGCAAAAAGGTAACCTGTAAAGTCTCTGTTGAGTCAGGCAGTTCCTGGGAACTGTAGAGACGGGTCCATGTTCTTTTCATGGTAATTGATACAAAACTGCTTTGATCTTTGTGGCTCCGGGAATGTGGTTTGTTTTTTTCCCCCTTTCAATTTCTCAGTCCACCTCACAACTTGGGGTGGTATTTCATCACCAGCGGAAGTCTGATTCTGCTTTTTTTTTTAAAGCTGCCAAGGTTTAAATGTAACAACCGTATCAGTGGTCTCTACCAGAGGCAATTAAAAAATTCCAGCAAACCTTATGTTTCCTCAAATAAGGACATAAGGACAAAGTAAGAATTCAACCGGAGCTACTGCTGTTGCTCTTCCTCCTCCTCTCTCCTCCTCCTCCTCCTCCTCCTCCTCCTCCTCCTCCTGCTGGATCCTCCCTCCCTCCCTCTCTATTTTGTAATAGTCTTCTTCTTGTTAAGTGGGTAAGTCTGAAGTCAAAAATAGGAGTGGGGTCTCCTTTTCTTACAGAAACACCTTTTATGTTCCTCCAATCTCCTCTTCTTCTCCCAATAGACCAGGGGTCTGGGGAAAAATATCTTTCAACAGGTTTCTTCTCTCAAGAAGGCTATAAATTTATGTTGAGGTTCACACGAAGCCAGCAGGTCCTAAGTCATCCAGCTCTTAATTTACATTTTTGAAAAATGCAAGCATTATCTTTGGGGGAGGGGTGCTACTAACCTTCCACTAGCACATAACAAGTCCAGGGAAAGGACATTTGGATTTAAGAAGCCAGGGATGACAGAAAAATCTGTACATAACAAGGAAATGAAAAGACGCCAAATGCTATGTCATTTTTTTTGTAGGCCAGTATGAAATTCTTCAGGGCTGCAGGGGAAAAAGTAATCATGGCTTTCCAGATAATAATTCAGTGCAGAGATAGAATCAAGTAATGGTCAGGCAGATTGATGAGCATTGCAGACAAGCAGAAAGAAAGCACGGTTGGCCTCAAAAAAGCATTGCTACAGGAAGAGCAAAAATATCAACATAAATCATCCATGTGGACTAGACATTTTTGAAGAAATTCAGCTGGGAGATACTTTACTACATGAACCATCTCCTCGAAAGAAGGCTGCAAATCAACAGAAGATCTGGTGAAGATCAGCAAACCTTAATCTCCTATCTTCCTTCCATTATTGTAAGTGGGATTTGTGGTGGGGGAAAAATTAGTTATTTTTCACTATCCATCTTCCTAACAACAGCGCTCCTGTTTGGTAAGCCAGGCACATTTCGTGTCATGATTTGACATTCCCTTCCCTTCCCTTCCGACAAAGGGAAATTTTCATTTCCTTGTTATGTACAGAATTTTTATGGCATCCTTGGCTTCCAAAATCCAACTGTCCTTTCCCCGGACTCCTTAGGTGCTAATGGAAGGTTAGTAGCACCCCCCCCCAAAGATAATTCTTACATTTTGCAAAAATGCAAATTAAGGGCTGGATGACTTATGACCTGCGGACTTCACGTGAACCTGGTTTTTTTTTTCTAAATATGTTCAGTACTATTGTAGCTACTCATCACACTCACCCCTTGGACTGGATGACAGGGTGGCGTTGGCGTCATGTTTATGTTTCAAACATTTCAAAAACTATCTGGGGTCAATAACATACATAGACACAAATGAATACATAGAACAGTGGCTCTCAGCCTGTGGGAAACGTGATGTCATCACAGGAGGCCTGCAAAGTCTTTGAAGAAATGTTATTATTTAACTCTTGAGTTACGTCTTGGGAGTCTGAGGCCATGGTCCATGGCCACAAAAGGAGGTCCATAGGGAAGAAAAGGTTGAGAACCACTGACATAGAGAATAAAAGCAATAGTGCATCATCCTATCCATAATGGGAGGATTCCCTTTCCCAGAAGAATTCCTAAATAAGTAGAAATTGACCACCCCACACGCCATGCCTAAAATAAGAGGGCATTCTGTGGATGCCCAGATATGGTCCTATTCTTGTTTCCTGCTGAGTTTTCTGTGAATGAAGACTTTAAAGCAGAACTTTGGAACAAAACAAAACAAAGCACAGGGGGTGGAGTGTAGGAAGAAGGTGGGCCTTAAATTAGCCTGAGTTTTTAAGGGAGGACTTGAAGAAATAGCACCATATACATCTTCAACCATGAGTTCCACTAATGGGAGGAACAATAAAGGTGGATGTCATTTAATGACTCCTCTGCTTAGCAACTGTATGAACTGGCTCTTCGGCTTTGAAACGGAGATGAGCACCGGCCCCTAGAGTTGGAAACAACTAGCACGCATGTGCGGGGGAACCTTTACCTTTACCTTTTTATGATGGTGCTGAAATAGTAGCATTGTGAGTGGTCCTCGCACTTAATGGTTATCACAGCATCCCTGTGGTCATGAGATAGAAATCCAGGTGTTTCACAGCCAGTGCTCATTTACAAGCCTTGCAGCATCCTGTGGTCGATGTGATTGCCATTTGTGTGCTTCACAACGGGCTTCCAACAAGCAGTCAACGGAGCAGTTGGAATACAATTGCAAGCTGTGTTCATGTGAGGTCTCACTGAACACCCCAGGCTGACTCATTAATGACTGAACGGGAAGTGACATTGTAGGTCCAATGCAGATAACATGATTTTTCACTTAGTAACTGTGTCACCAGTCACCCTTGTGGTTACTAAGTGAGGACTACCTGTATTGGATTGGAACCAGATTTAGCCACACTTGGTTTCCGACCCCACTAAAAGTTCATGGAGTTGAAGTCAACCATTTCTGTGGATCTGCTCTGAATGTTGTGTCTGATGCCAACCCATCATCCTCAGTATTTGCAGGATGACATCTGGATTTTTCTGCTTGGTAGAATTTCTTCCTAGTAGAAGTTGTGGGAAGAAAACCCAACAATTTCTTTCAACAACATTGCTTCAGAAAGGTTCTTCACACCTCATATCGGGACCACAAGGAAATTCTACAAAGAAGTAATTCCTGAAGGCTTTCTGAGATAGTGATAGAATGAAGAATGTGCTTTGTTGAACCTGTGCTCTGCATGAGTGAGCAAAGTCCAGCATAGACCACAGTCAACTGGATACCATTTGATTGGATACCAAGCCATGGTGGCACAGTGGTTAGAATGCAGTATTGCTGGCTAACTCTGCCCACAGTCAGGAAGTTTGATCCTGACTGGCTCAAGGTTGACTCAGCCTTCCATCCTTCTGAGGTTGGTAAAAATGAGGACCCAGATTGTTGGAGGCAATATGCTGACTTTGTAAATCACTTAGAGAGGGCTGTCAAGCACTGTGGAGTGGTATATAAGTCTACGTTGTACTGCTATGGCTACCATCATATGGTTGGCGAAAAAATAGGAAGTCCAAAAAAATCCTGCTACCAAACATTTCAGTAAGACCTGAAAAATCTCAACCTTAAATGGAAGATACCAAGACTGTAAAGATGGACTGAGAACTGTGGAGTACCCTTTTTAGCCCAAGGTGCTTGGGACAAGACATGATGGTGATGATGATAATGAGGGTGGAAGTTGTGGTGGCGGCGGTGACGGTGGCCAGGTTTCTGTCTTCTGAAACCTTTTGCTTTCCTTTTTCTCTTTCTCTGAAAGGCAGCTTCTTTGTGATGGTTCAGTCGTAGGTGGTTTTGAGAAGCACAGGTTCCGTCAGATGTACGTGGCAGGGACCGGAGATGGATTGATCCAATCTCTGTGAGAGAGCCAGCAGGAAAAAAAAACGAGGCGAGGGGAGAAATCAAAGTACATTTGGGGAGATGTCAGGGCTGCGTTGTAATAAAAACACCTAACAACGAACTACAAATGCAGCCGGATCTGGAATAAATTACCCTCTGAAACTTCAGTAAACCTGCCACGGTGATTGGCGTGCCAGGCCAGTAACAGACTTCTAATTCAGGTTGTTTGACAGTTTCCCATTTTCTTTCATGCCCTTCTAAGTGATACTGTCGGATTTGCCAGTGGAATGTCGCTTGGCCATTGCTGGGCTGAGAGGGAAAGAAGCAGGCTTCTGGGTGAATTTTCCCAACGGTGAGTCGATATTTCACAGAATCCTTTCCAAACTTTCCATCCTAGGGTTTCTTATCTTCCTCCCCCACCCCCACCCGCCATTCATGGAATAAAAGTTTTGGGTTACAGCTACCTCAAGAGGGGGAAAAAAAAGAGCCCTCAGAGCAGAGCAAGCAAGTGTATAATTAATCATATTAGATGCTGAAAGATGCTTTAGTTTGCAACAATATGGGTACTATTAACTATGTATGGCCACTCATTACAGCCACTGCCCACGTGGTTGGATTCTGGGAAGAGAACTTGGCAGCTCTTCCTTTAGCCAAGGAGGCTTGTCGGCATCAAGTACCACTTCCCCAACCCATCATCCATCACCCCTCATGTCTCATGTGTCAGTTCCATCTTTGGAGATCTTTCCCAAGTCAGACAACAAGCCTTTATTTGAAGTGAATGGCACACACACACACACACACACACACAGACACACACACACACACACACACTAACAATATTTCTTGCTCAGGGTTGAAATGAGGGGTCCTGTTCCCTGTTCCTTGGCTATTTTCTTGCAGACGCTTCATTACCAAACTAAGTAACACCATCAGTGGTAGAAGAGAGTGGGGTATTCTGGGAGAAGCTGGGGCCATTTTGCTTCCTAAATAAAGCTGTCCAAATTTCCCCCCCCTACCTCCACCCTCCCCTGAAAAACAAAGAAATAAAAAAAGGAGAGGAGGAACAATAAAGCCAAAGTAAGCGTCAACAGAAGCTGTTACCCATATATTTTAGCCACAACTCTTCCAACTCAGACTAGAGTAAAATGTCATCAGAAGTATGAAAAATGGTCATAAGTCACTTTTTTTTTTAAAGTGGTGTTGTAACTTCGGTCATTAAAAGAACTGTTGTACGTCAAGGACTATCTGTATTTTGCTTCTGTGTTTTTCCCCTCAAGGATAAATTCTCTGGAACCCCTCCCTTTTTTGTTTTGTTGTAAAAAAAACGTAAGGGGACGCGGTGGCTCAGTGGGTTAAGACGCTGAGCTTGTCGATCAGAAGGTCAGCAGTTTGGCGGGTCGAATCCCGAGTGCCGCGTAACAGAGTGAGCGCCTGTTACTCGTCCCAGCTTCTGCCAAACTAGCAGTTCGAAAGCACGTAAAAATGCAAGTAGAAAAATAGGGACCGCTACGGTGGGAAGGTAACAGCGTTCCGTGCGCCTTTGGCATCTAGTCATGCCGGCCACATGACCACGGGGACGTCCTCGGACAAGCGCTGGCTCTTCGGCTTTGAAACAGAGATGAGCACCGGCCCCTAGAGTCGGAAACGACTAGCACGCATGTGCGGGGAAACCTTTACCTTTACCTTAAAAAAAACGCGAATCATTGATAGAAAACATCCTTTTTAAGGTCCCAAGTTCAATCCCTGAGCACCTTCAGATAGCGACGGGGACCTTTCCTTGCTGGAAATTCTGGAGAATCGCCAGCAAGTAATGGAGACACATTACTGAACAAAAGCGGTCAGCAATTTAATTCTTAAGTCGTAAGGTGGATGATGTTTTGTAAATTCTGGGAAATTTAAAAATAAAATAAAATTGAAAGTGTCATTTAAAAAAAAAGAGACTCTTTTTTCCCCCCTTCCTAAAAGAGAAACAAGAGTGATTTATAAACGTTGCTCAATCTTTAACTCAACAGAACATAAGGTTTTCCCCTCCTCAACACTCTCAGGCTCTTTGAAATAAGCTTGTATTGTGATTTAATAACTGATTGTCTAACTCTTGAGAAATGGCTGCAAGGATGAGTAGACTCGGAGAAGGAGTTTGCCTATTTTCCTGCACTAAAAAGTGCTGTTTACATTTCTCAAGCCTGTAATTTGAATGTAAAAAGCCTATATTGGCTAAATGGTGCATTCTGTGCTCAAAATGGCTTTTTTCCCCATCTTCCAGGACTGCCTATGCAAGGTCCATGCTGGTTGCGTGCAAAAGCCACAATTTTATTCTGTGGCAATTAAAGCTGACCAACACTAGGAAATACGTCATGGGGAGAGAGAGACAAAGCTGCCTTTCCCTATATGGAGTCGTCCCGATCCAAATTACGGCTCAAAAAGTATCGCTCGATATTTGACATTATTGGATAGATCAATACTTTTCATTCAAGTTAAGAAAACCGATCAACTGACCCAGAGTTATTTCAATATGTTGCGATTCTCCCTATGCTACTATTTATTGGCCTGGCAATTTGCATAGTGTAAAATTGATGGAAGGAGGAAAAAAATAGCCAGTGACATAGGATAGAGAGAGAAGAGAATGGTGCCAAAGGGCTTAAATGAATATTCAGTTCCTGATCCAGTCAAAGTATTTTTTTTAAAAAAAATTGTGAATATAAGTCACGTGTTTATTTGTTTGGGGCAAATGAACCTTGATTATGGGGAAAGGTTAGAGGAAATTTAATTTTTTGGCTGGATCCGGATGGACCTTGTAGTATGCAGTGCAATTGATTACTTACAGAGCACTTAGATCTGTGTTTTTCAAACAGTGTTGACTTCAATTTCTGAAACTGACTTCAACTCCCAGAATTTCCCAGCCAGCTGACATGCTGGCTGGCTGGGGAATTCTGGGAACTGAAGTCCACCCACTATAACAACATGGATGTAAATGACACTTTTCTGTAGCTAACTGGCCATGTTTTAACCCCCTTTTTCCATCTTTCATCTGAGTGAAAGGTAAAACATCTGAGTGTTTAGGTAAAAAAGATTCAGAATAAGTAACATTTGCTAAAATTCAAGATCTGCTTTGATGTTCAGTTTAACTCAAGCTTAAATAAAAATAGTAGAGGTAGTCCTTGACTTACATCCACAAATGGGACCAGAATTTCTGCTAAGCAAGGAGGATGCTAACTGAGCCACATCCAGTTTTATGATCTTTTTGCCACAGTTATTAAATAATAATACTAACAACAACAACAACAACAACAACAACAACAACAACTGCTTCCATCCTGCGACAATATCTGTAATGCCATCAAACATCCACATCTGCCTATCCCAGGTCCTTGGTAAGGACTCGATAGGTAGACAAAAATGCCAAATCCAGTCTGAACATCTGGCTGACTGTGCGATGATGATGATTATTATTATTATTATTATTATTATTATTATTATTATTATTATTATTATTATTAATAATAATAATAATAATAATAATAATAACAATAACAATAATAATAGTAACAGAGTTGGAAGGGATCTTGGAGGTCTTCTAGTCCAATCCCTGCTCAGGCAGGAAACCCGACACCATTTCAGACAAATGGTTCAAGTGAATTACTGCCATTAAGTGAATCAATTGCCCATTAAGTAAACCTGGCTTCTCCAATTGACTTTGCTTGTGGGAAGGCAGCAAATGATCAGATGACCTCAGGAGGCTGCAGCCATCATAAATATATTCTGGTTGCCCAGTGCCCAAGTTTTGATCAGGTGCCAGAGTGGGGATGCTGTAACAGTCATACTGCATGAGCACCAGTCGTAAGTCACTTTTTCCTCTGCTGTAGTAACTTTGAATAGTTGCTAAACAAATGGTTGCGACTAGCATATCTGGAGCAGAAGTCATTGTTAACTTCTCCCCTATGTTCAGCCAATCTCACAGTGCCTTTCACAGGAGAGCGTGGACATGATTTTCACATTAATTTTCAGGGCTGAAAAAAATCCCAGAGTTCTAAAACCGCAGTGATGAAACTGAATTGCATGCGCAGGTTGACCAATCCACTGCTTGTATGCTCAAAAAGTAATTGGGACAGGGGAAAAAGATGGAATTGTCTACAGTGGGACAAAAATTAACGTCATATATAAAAGTGAGGAATATAGATATCCCAGGTTTAAGGCATTTGGAGCACAGAATGGCTCTCTTGACAGTTTGGAGCTCAATACAAAGCAGATTTTTCCCCTATTTTTTCCCCCCTAGTATCTTGCCATTCATTCAGTAGTTGTGTTAAAGAGTTTCCAGTTGTTCAGATGACTTTTATGCATATGGTTTATTACATGCTTATTTTCTTTTACTACCACATAAAGTAAATGTTTATTACTGCTTTTGTTTTACTTTCATTGTTAACAACTGTACCCTTTATGCCTTTTTTTTGCCATGCTTGTACTGTATAGAGGTTATTTTAGCTAAATGTTTAAGGAAGAGAGAGAGAAAGAGGGGGCGTGAAAATATATATATATATATATATATATATATATATATATATATATATATATATATATATATATATATATATATATATATATATATATATATATATATATATATGACTGACTGATGAAGACTAATGAGTCCAAAATGCATATCAGCCTCCCTAAATTCTTTGTTAGTAATTTACACAAATATATGAACTGTCCGGTGTGACTACAGCCTGTTCGATGGCCTTTGAGATAAGGCTGAAAACAGGAAATAAAGATTTGCCCCATGTTTGGGGCCTAGCAAGGTAATCTAAGAGTTAACATATCACACACACACACACACACACACACACACACACACACACACACACACACATATATATATATATATATATATATTTCCAGTAAAACGATTGTTTAAATATTTAGAGCAATACTCGGGAGTCTTGTCCATCCATGCCCCACCTACTAGCCTGCACTTTGACCTTGATTCCTGTTTGCAGAATCCAAGGCATGGCTGTGGGATGGAAAGGTCAGCCTTTGTGTTCGGTATCCTGTTGTTAAGATCACACCTGTGCTTTTAAAGAAACACTCCATTAAGGAAGATACTGTAATTTGGGGAGGTCAAATTCTTTCTGCTGTGAAGCTGGTATCCATAGGCTAAGAGAGGAAGGGGGCTGCTGCTGCAGACTTCCGCCAAAACTTCCTGGTGCTTTGATCAGCCACTTCCCTCTTGAGGTCCCACTATTCTCCATTTGGTTTCATTCATGACTTCCCGACTCTCTCTAGAGCGATTCTGACTTTCTTCCCTGCCTAGTCCACTCTATAGGGCGCTCCCGGGCCCAAAATTTCTGTTGCGGCAAGTTTCCAGAATTTTCCCCCATCCTGAGAACTGCAAAATGCAAATTCCACATTTGCAAAGGAGGGGTTATCCCGGTTCTCTGCATGGATGCTGCTTCTGGAAGTCCATTTAGGGCCTTCTGCCGAAGTGGTGCGAACCAGCTGAATCCCACCATTGGTTATCCTCTCTAAACCTCTGCAAGGGCACAAAACTGATGAAAGGTCAGATAGACCAGGCCTCTTCAAACCTGGCTCTTTTATGACTTGTGGACTTCAACTCCCAGAATTCTTCAGCCAGGCATGGGTGCCTGGCTGAGGAATTCTGAGAGTTGAAGTCCACAAGTCATAAAAGAGCCAAGTTTGAAGACCCCAGATACTAACAACTGAATCTTCTAAGTCTGATTATGCTGTACTTCCCTTCTTTCCACACTACTTTTTTTTGGGGGGAGGAAATGTTGCATGACCCCAGTTGAGCCCAGAATGTGCGCTGCCAAGTGAGACATTTGTTAAGTGAGTTTTTGCCCCATTTTATGACTTTTTTTGCCACGTTTGTTAAGTTCAATCCCTGCAAGTCTTAAATTAGTAGCAGGATTGTTACGCGAATCTGGCTTCCCCCATTGACTTTGCTTGTCAGAAGGTCACAAAAGATGATCACATGAACACAACACCCCCGGGATGCTGCGACTGTCATAGATTTCAAGCATCCGAATGTAAATTATGAACCAGTAAATTAAGCAGTGGAAGAGCTTGCCTTCCGAGATCAAGGATGCTCCATCACTGGAGGTTTTTAAGAAGAGGCTGGACAGTCACTTGTCTGAGACAGTATAGGTTCTCCTGCTTGAGTGGGGGGCTGGACTAGAAGACCTCCAAGGTCTCCTCCAGCTTCTATTCTATTCTGAATCAGGGAGGTGTTTGCTGGAACTGCTTCCAGATGTTACCTTGTTTCTCAGGACTTCAAAGAATGCTTCAGCCCCCTTTGCCTAGATCACAGTTCTTGTACTGTATACTTCTGTCAAGGTCGGCTTCCTTACTCTCTACTCTGTGATAAGTGTAAAGGATCTATAGGTAGAGTAAAAGATCTTATTTATGTAGAGCAAGTCAGCTCTGTTGCTCTAAATAAGTAACTATCCAAACCAGTGTTGAAGACATTTGCCTCCCACTCAGAAGATTGAGAGTTCAATCTTAGGTAGCGGCAGATATTTCTCTTTCTCTCTTAGGATGCAAAGGGGGAAAAAAAGCTGCTGTGAACTCCGCATAGTGTCAGGAAGGGCATCCAGACAGTAAATGCTCAGCTCCATCCAGTCGCCCTGACTGTACCCCAAATTAAGAGATTACGGGATTGTAAAATGGGAATTTATAAGTAAGTATCAATCAATCAATCAGAATAGAGCTGGAAGGGACCTTGGAGGTCTTCTAGTCCAGCCCCCTCCTCAAGCAGGAGACCCTACACCATTTCAGACAAGTGGTCGTCCAGTCTCTTTTTAAAAGCCTCCAGTGATGGAGCTCCCACAACTTCTGGATGCAAAGCTGTTCCACTGGTTAATTGTCCTCACTCTTAGGAAGCTTCTCCTTAATTCCAGGTTGCTTCTCTCCTTGATTAACTTCCATCCGCTGTTTCTCGTCTTGCCTTCTGGTGCTTTGGAAAATAAATTGACCCCGTTCCTCTTTGCGGCTGGCTGTCAAATACTGGAATGCTGCTATCATGCCTCCCCTAGTTCTTCTTTTCGCTAGACTTTGCCCTACACCCAATTCCTGCAACTGTTCTTCACCTCTTTTAGTATCCAAAGTGGGCTCCTTACTCAGGTTCAGTCTAGAGCATATTTTCAGTTAATTACACACAGAGAGAGGTTGGAAGGGAAGGAATGCGCTACCCACTCATCTCACCCTTCTCTGGAATCCAATGCTTGGAATGGCAACTTTGCAGTGATTCACGGCTGTGCTGGCCCAGCCTTCTCAAATTAAGGCCTGAGTCAGGGCCATCTTCCACTTAGCTCAGACTGCTGGACCTTAGGCTAGAACAGATCATATATCAGCTTCTCGACTTAATGGAACAAAGATGACTCAAAGGCTTTTTCGGAGGAGAGGCTTCGTTTGCTCTTGGATGTTTGCTTCACGCCTTTTATTTTATGGATAAATCATCATCTATTAGCCTTCCTTGAAAGAAGTTGACAGCAGCCTGTACTCAAATCAGAACAGTCCTTTTCGGTTGACTTGATGGAAGAAAACGTGTGTCAGCAATTCTCTCTGGCCCTCCCCAACCTTTTTTTTTTGCAAGTTCTACCTTGCAACTAGAAGAGACTCGTTTCCCCCCCCCTTCTCTCCCTGCTAAACAACTGCAACCTACAGACAATCTTATTTATTGCAGAAGGCATGTTTTAAAACAACTGACAAAATGGCAAGTTGTAAAATGACAGGCAAAATAGTTTGTTTTTTTAACGATTGAATAGATAATGTCTGGCAGGGATAAAAAAGCGAGTGCATTTGAAAGCTGTAATTAGATTTAATATTATTATTATTATCTTCAAGAAAGCAAGGGAATGTTTGGATATTAACTAGGGTTGCCAGCAAACCTACGGAGTTCAGGCTGGGTGAACATTTTGGATCTGTAGTGCTCAGTTCAAGTAAAGTAGGAGTAGAGTAGCCAGTTCAGAGGTGCAAAAAAATCTGAATGGCTGATGGATACCAACAAAGAATTCAAATTTCCTGTTATCTCTTTTCTGCCATTTACTGGTCATCCAGAGTTAAATAGCCTTAGACATGGCCTTATCCACATGTTGACCCTTTCAACTTTTCAAGTTTCAAGTTAGGTAGAAGCTCCATCATAGGCTGCCATTTTACTGTCTAATTTCTACTTTGCCTTATGAGGTAAGGGAAAATCTTTATAACCTTCTCTCCTAAAGAAGTAGAAGTCTTTTTGTTCAGACTCTGCAACTTAAGAGTTTTCTGTTTGTGAGGACTCTTGGGTTCCAAGCAACATGAGATATATATTTCTCAGGACACAATGAAGTCTAGGAAATTGTTGTTGTTGTTAGCTGCGAAGTCGTATCCGACCCATCGCGACCCTATGGACAATGTTCCTCCAGGCCTTCCTGTCCTCTACCATCTTCTGGAGTCCATTTAAGCTCACGCCTACTGCTTCAGTGACTCCATCCAGCCACCTCATTCTCTGTCATCCCCTTCTTCTATTGCCCTCAATCTTTCCGAGCATTAGGCTCTTCTCCAGTGAGTCCTTCCTTCTCATTAGGTAGCCAAAGTATTTGAGTTTTAGCTTCAGGATCTGGCCTTCTAAAGAGCAGTCAGGGTTGATCTCCTCTAGGACTGACCGGTTTGATCGCCTTGCAGTCCAAGGGACTCGCAGGAGTCTTCTCCAGCACCATAGCTCAAAGGCCTCAATTCTTTGGCGCTCGGCCTTTCTTATGGTCCAGCTTTCACTGCCATACATTGCAACTGGGAAGACCATAGCCTTGACTATATGCACTTTTGTTGACAGGGCGGCGTCTCTGCTTTTTAGTGTGCTGTCTAGATTTGTCATGGCTTTCCTCCCGAGGAGCAAGCGTCTTTTAATTTATTGGCTACAGTCTCCATCTGCAGTGATCTTGGAGCCCAGGAAAATAAAATCTGTCACTACCTCCATTTCTTCCCCATCTATTTGCCGTCTAGGAAATAGGTACTTCCAAAACCATGGAGCAGGATGGGGGGAGGGGGCATGGAATTGCTGGCACTAACAGCAGAAAGGAAGGAGTAGAGACATTCCCTTCCTTACCATGTTCAACATATCTACTTTGGGGGGGGGGTTCATACAATATGCCAAATCTGAGTTAACCAGTTTTGATTGCTACGAAGTGCTATGCCCACGCAAATAAACCATATTATATGGTAAGATGGCGGTCTGGTTCAAAAAGGGTGCTAAGAAAAGAGTGCTGGGTTCCTCCTGCAACATAACCTCCCGTGACCACTTTAGCTTTGTCTAGTATAGCGTTTCTCAACTTTGGTGGCTTGAAGATATCTGCACTTCAATGCCCAGAATTCCTTGCTGCCTAGGGAGTGCCTGGGATTTGAAGTCCATACATTTTTCAAGCCACTAAAGCGGAGGAACACTTCTCTAGAGTGAACCAAATCTGAAAATGCCATCATAAACTGATGAGATTTTTTTAAAAAAGGGGGGGGAATGGATGGAAAACGTTGGGGAGTCTGAGAACTTCCTAGTAATGATTTTTGGGTGGCAGAAATGTAGTTGTTTGGGGTCATGCTTGGAAATGAGATGGGGTCATTTTTCAGGCAATAGGTGGATGGCAGGGCTATTCTTAACACTAGCTGATAAGCACCTGATCACAAGTCATACAGTTTCAATTCTTGCTTCTCTTCTCAGTCCGGTGATTAACATTAAAGAGCTGTGTGAACATTGGGGGGTGGGGGGTGGGGGGTGGAGAGGGGAGGGGAGGGGAGGGGAGGGACAAAGAGGTGAGATTTATTTATCTTTTTTCCCCCCTCCTCTCCTTCCATTCCCTTGATGTTTGATTAACAGCTGTTTTTCTTTGTGGCAAAGCAGTGGGATCTTCCTGTTGTTGATGTAATGGAGATACTTCCTGGTGTGAAATTCTACAGGATGGATTGTACAAAGGGGAGGGTGAACTCAAACACACTTATCAAAGTGCTTTTGAAAAAAAAGAAAAAGAAAAAAAAAGAAAAAGCACTCTTCTATTCTGTGGGGACAGGCAACAGATCAAAACACACACAGAGTGCTTGACATCAGGTCAGAGTGACATGAGTTAATGATAGTTTTTGTGTGCTTGCTTTTTTTTAAAGAAAGAGGGACCGCTTTATGAGCCAACGATGCTCTTAGAAAATGCAACTGGGTGACTGTAATTTAAGAGCCCTTTCCCCCTTCTGTGTAAAATTTAATTATTGTGTTCCGTAAGGTATTTACATGCATAGTTGTAACTTTAGGTCATCCGTCCAATTGTCCCAGGTTTCAGAAAGTAACGATTTTCTCTGTAGAGCAATAATATCACAGAAGAGGGAAATGCAATCTGGCATCTCAGCCCTATGCAACTAAATGTAGCCATTCCAAGTGGCAGTTATGAAATGTGTAGGGAATAATCTGATTCACGTGGACCTCTTTACCGTATGCAGGTGTGAATCAGCTCCCAGAATTCTCAGCAACTGGCTGAGTAGTTCTGGAAGTTGAAACTCATGCAACAAGGGGTTTCCATAAAATAATAATAATAAAAAACCCAATAAAAATACGGTAAGCACAAAATTACATTGTAAATACATCATATTAAATCAACATGAAACCAGAACAATTCCAGTAGTTCAGTTCAATTCAGTTCAGTTCAATTCAGTTCAGTTCGTACTGGTAGGATCATGACATCATGTTAGCAAAAAGGAAATGGCTTGAAGTAGGGTGGTACTTAAAGGCAACTCAAGATAGGGTTCTATATACCATACTTCTTCCAATGTATGGAAGTTTCATAATTTAGGGGCCACCACTAAGCAGGCTTTAGCATTATCTAGGATTTCCTTTTACTAACCCTAGATAATCTGGCTCAAAGCAATTAAGCTTGCTCCATAGAGTAACATAGAGGTATTTTCTATTTAAGCCATCTAAAACCTGGGATTTAACCAGAGGGATTGGTCTTTACTGATCCTTTTAAATATTATGTCAAGAGCATAAACTGTACTAAAATCCACTTAATCCAATTTTCTGGATCATACAAATGGTCAGTGAGAAGCATTTAGAATTCATCAGCTGATAATATAATATATTAATATATTTTTTCACACAGAATTTCCCAAACTGGTAACATTTGTGAGTCAATTTTTCAAGAATTTGTCCATCCCATCTAAACTGTAATCAACACCATCTTTATTTAATCTGCCTAGTTGCTTTTTGAAGACATCTAACTTGGTTGCCACCAAAGTTCAATCATGCATTGAAGCTCTACCTGTTATCAACCTTGGCTCTTGCTGTATAGATAGCCCTAAGCTCTCACATTGTGTGTGTGAAAGAAAATCTCCCTATCCACCCTTTTCACACTTGGTTTAACATAAATCTAGCATTCCTCTTACTCACCTTTGTTCTAAACTAAAATGCTTAGTGACTACTTTATAGTCTTCCCTTACGGAGCAGGTGCTGGAATCCTATAATCATTTTGATTGTCCCTTTGGTGCTTTCAGGTCTAGTTTGATAAATATCTTCGAGTTGGTTTTGATGCCAGGTAACTGTATGGAGATATATTCATCATTCTTATATGCTTTAGTTATGATTCACAGTTCTTCAAGGAATTTTCGCCAATCTCTTTGATCCCATCTAGCTTTACAGTATTATTACAGAGGTCTGGTGACTATCACAGTCCACAATATGCCAAGTGCAGCTTCATCATAAACTTTTGGAAAATCCCAAATACAGTGAAATGTGATCTGACTGCCACTTTTAGTGCTGAAACTTTGAGGAAACAACTAAAGAAAGCCATGCAGTGGTTTTGCACACAAATTCACAAGTAAATTGAATTGCAGAAGGAGGCCAGTATATTTGCATACTTGAAGTATACAAGTTCTGTGGTTTCTCTCATTTCTGACTCCACCCTGTTTTAAAAGCTACTTTGCCCTAAAGTGCAGATAGCATCAATATGTCATAGCTTGGAGCTGGGTGTAGCTCCTAATCATGGGTTTACATGGAGTACTGAGTTAAGATTTGCTTAACAATATTTCTCAGAATCCAGTTGGCCATATTCACACATATTGGTAAATAATTTGGTACAATGAATGAACCAGCCACCATTTTGCTCTGTGAAAAAATCTGTAGTCTTCTTGGGAATTATTGTTCTGTCTTCTTTTTAACAGAATTTGAATGCTGTTGCTCCATGCTGCCACTCCTAGTGACTCTGGGAAAGAAGGAAGCCTGTAGCAATTGTAAGTGCCATAAGATCCTCCAGTATGCTTTGCAGCCAAAAGAATTTGAATTTAGATCTTTTCGTTTGAAGATTTCATTCCAATCACTGGGAAGGAAGGAAGGAAGGAAGGAAGGAAGGAAGGAAGGAAGGAAGGAAGGAAGGAAGGAAAGGTTAGGTTAAGGGAAGAAAGGACAAAATGCACTTTGATGGGCAGATGTTGTCCTTTCTTTTATTTATTTAACACACTAGAGGGATCCTTGGTCTTGAGAGTGCAAACTTTCCTTCCTTACCTTGTTCATATATCACTGATCAAATAAGCAGGTTGCTTCAGCTCTGAGCACTGAAGGAAACCATTCATTACCAGCCTGCAAACTCATATTACATGCAAAACCATAAAGCAATCATACAGCCTGTCTCCATCCATCTTTGGGGAAAAAAACTGTCACATTTTTCATGCCATCTTTTGTTTATTATTCTAGTGCAGATGGAGCCAGAAGCTTAGAACTGCAGTTGAATGTTTTCCATGATAAGGAAAGGCCAATGGTTTGGCAGCAGTAGGAAAAGGATGGGGGTGGTGGGGGAGACCTTACCCAAATAGCAGCCAGTGATGGTGCCTGGACAACAGTTCTAAAGCTCCTTCAGGTAACTCCTGTCATTGAAAGAGGTTAATCCCTTTTGCTGTGAAGAGGGCAGCTCATCTCTTGAAGAAGTCGTTCTTCTCAAGCAGGGTGCCAAAGTTCCTTTCAACCCTATTAGTCTATGTTCTGTGTTCAAGTTGTTGATCTATTACTACACACGACCTTAGGAGGAAACTATAACTTTGAGCCCAGGGCAAGGTGTGAGCAAAAGCGGTAATTTCTTTGAATGTTATTAACATTTAGTTAGTTATGTATCATATTTGTATGACTGGCTATTTCATAACAATGTGGGATATTAACCTAGGTAGATTAATAACATTAATTAACACTAAGATAAGATAAGATAAGATAAGATAAGATAAGATAACCTTTATTGTCATTTTTTTTTTTACTGTGGGCACAGCGGCACACATCAAAAATGAAATTTAGTTGTAGGTATCCGGTAGGTAAGTTGAGAAGAACAGAGCCAGTTGAATGCAGTGGTGAAGACACCAAGCTGGAAACTGGGGGATTGTGAATTCTAGTCCCATCTTAGGCCGCAAAGTCAGACTTGGACCAGCCATTTACTTTCAGCCCTAGGATGGAGACAATGGCAAAACATTTCTGAAATCTTGCAAAAAAAAATGCAAGGACTTGTTTCGGTAGTTGCCAGGAGTCAATATTGACTTGAAGACACTAAAAAAAATGATTAACACCCCAGTCAGGTATTAATTGTTTCTTCTTTTTTATTAATAATTTTCCCTATGATCATTATGTTTAGAAATCTCCAGGACCTTGGTTTAGTGCTTTTGAGAGTTGTAGGGAATCTGGAGCCATATGTTGTGTAACTGCACTATGCTTAAATTTACTCTTAATGCAATCCCTGTGGGTAGAGAAATGATTCCCCATCCGAGGAGAAATTCTTCAACACATTTTAAGGGTTATGGTTAACAGTAACTCAGTTTTTTTCTTCCCAGCATGGGTTGCCTTAAGCAGCAGCAGCAACTGTATGTGACAGTCAGTTATAATTTCATGTCCTGTATAATTTGCCATGAGCCTGATATTATTTTGAAGGACTATGGAGAGAAGGAATGATGGCCAACTCTCACACACACACACAAATAATAATGAAGAAAAAGTGGAAAGGTTTGGAAAACTTGGGGGAAAAAAATAAAAGAAAGAAAAATGGATGAGAAATTTTGGAACTAAGAATAAGTCTTACTTCAAGCTAGTCCTGCAGCTTGATACTTTGAAACTACGAACTTAGCTTTAGACAAGCAATTGGGCCTGAAAATAAATCACTTTGTTTCAGAAAACACCCATATATTTTTACACAAAAATAATAAAACATCTTTCTAAATAAGTCTAGCCAGTACCTAAGATTTTTTAAAGGAACCAGATGTAGAGACAAATAGGTCAATTGTGCTCTCTTTACTGGACATTTGGGCCTCCTTGGCTGAAGGGTTCTGCAATTCTGCTCTGACGTCAGCTATAAAGATTTCCTCCAGTTTCTGATTCTCCAGTTCTTTAGGGGAAATGTTAGGGTTGATGTTATGGCTTGGATCTAGATCTGGATTCATTTGGAAAATTTCAGATTGTTAGCATGGTTGCTTTAAAGAAAAGAGTCAAAAGAATTGACAAGGAAGACTTCATCTACAGCAGGGGTGTCAAACTCAATTTCATTGAGGGCCGCAGCAGCATTGCGGTTGCCCTCAGGGGGCTGGGTGGGTGTGGCCATGGTGGGCGTGGCCTACTGGGTGGGCGTGGCCAGTTCTACATCGTTCGCGTCAAGGGTGCCTATGGGGGCCTGGGCAGGAGTGGGACAGATCTGAGGGTCTCTGGCAGAAGGAGGGTCTCTGGGCCAAGGCAGTGGGGGCCGTTCCCTCACTGTTTCCAGGATGGTTTCGCGGGCCACATGAAACCACTTCGCGGGCCGGATCTGGCCCCCGGGCCTTGTGTTTGACATGTCTGATCTACAGTATGATTCCAGAGCAGTATTTTTCAATCTTGGCAACTGTAAGATGTGTAGACTTCAATTCCCAGAGTTCCTCAGCCAGCATGAACAAATATAATTCTTCTTCTCTCCCTCGTCCGTCTCCCTTTCTTTCCCTCAATCCTCTCAGTCCAGCCTTCCCTGATCTTCCCCAGTACCCTTTTAGGTATGTTGAGGTCACATCTTTCATTATTGCCAGAGCTATACTGATTGGGGAATCTGAGAAGACCCCAAGTTGTTTTAGACTCAGTGACTGGCAGAGAGGGTTGATTTTGGCTTTTGCCCTCCAAGGCAGTTTCCATTTTAGTCCATTGCACCAAAGGAAAAGTTTTTCTTTTCCAAATAATCTCTTTAGTTTGCATATGGAGTCGTTAGTCAACATATGTAGGGGATGAAAAATGAGACAAGCTTCTCTGAATTTCTGAGAAAAGCAAGGAGCATTTTTGTATATGTGACAGGATCATACACATTTGCAGTTGTTTGGTGCTATGGCTTCAATCTCTAGAACATGAATGTGGCCGACCTTGACAACTTTTAAGATCTGTAGACTTCAACTCCCAGAGGTTCCCAGCCAGCCATGAGGAATTCTGGGAATTGAAGTCTATAAGTCTTAAAGTTGCCAAAGTTGGACATCCCTGCTCTAGAAGGTATGGAAACATGAACATAGCAGCTGCCTGCAATACCTTCAGAGAATTAACAGAATAACAGAGTTAAAAGGGACCTTGGAGGTCTTCTAGTCCAACCCCCTGCTCAAGCAGGAAACCCTATACCATTTCAGATAAATGGTTGTCCAGTGTCTTCTTAAAAACTTCCAGTGATGGAGCCCCAAAAACACCTGAAAGCAAGCCGTTCCACAGATTAGTTGTTCAGACTGTCAGAAAATTTCTCCTTATTCTAGGTTGCTTCTCTCCTTGATTAGTTTCCATCCATTGCTTCTTGCCTTGCCTTCAGGCGCTTTGGAGAATAGATTGACTCCCTCTTCAAGTGGTCACACCTTTCTCCCACCCTCCAGTGACCTCTGAAGCACTTTTGAAGTTGAATTTAAATCCCCACACAATCTTATTATCATCTCCGCCTCCTCCACATGTCACAAGATTAATGTGGAGTTATGCAGGGAATATTTGACTTGCTAAAACTCCAGAGTGAAGGATGAGGAGAGCATTCCTATGGAGGAAAGAGTGGAAAAGAGAAGGGCTTTTTTTCTGAAGAAAAAAAAAATGTTAGCTAGCAAGAAAGTTCACCTTTTTCCTTGGCCAAATTAGCCTGCTAGGTATAAGTTTCAGTAACAGAGGCTTCTCGTCAGTTCCCCTTGCCTTTGATGTGATAGCAATGGAGGTGCTCAATTAAAGGCCTATCAGTCCATAAGTAAATCAACGCCTATCAGCCTTGTCACATCAAACAAATGATTATTACACAAACCGCCCACTCATTTATCTGGCTGTTGCTTCTTGACAGCTCAGGGTCAGGGCATTGTAAATCCTGCCATGGATTTCAGCCACCTGGATTGGGAATAAAGCTTTTTTCCCAAGTCAGCCTTGCTGCACCCAGTTAGTTTCTACCATCTCAGTCAGGACACTGGGAGAGAGAAGCAGCTTGCTTTATTTCTGAATGAAATGCTGTCTGGGTAGCATTTAACAAGCGATTCATTAAAAGAACTTTATAGAATTGCTCCTGATGTCCTGGTACAGGGAATTGTTTATTCTGATTCTTCAATCGCCAGGGAAAAAAAAAAGAGTACACTGTGTGGTTTAATTGATTTTTCACATAGCAAATCACCTAAATTATTCCTGGCCTTAAAGATCTAAATATAATAATGTGTTTCTTTCTTTCTGCTGATGAGCAGGCTAGGAGATTGTGACCTTCATCTATGACAGGAAATATTTTGGAGGGCATCAGTTTTTTGTTTCCAGGGCTGGCACAGGCAAGTAGGTGGATTCAGTCTTTCTTTAACCATGAGTAGGAATGTTGCTATCTATGACTTACTGCAAGTGCATTCAGACAGAGCTTTCAGTTGCAGACTGATTTTGAAGCTACAGCAATTAAACATTTAAATTTACCACATTTTAAATGTGATTGCCTTGATTGTCAGTCATAATCACGAAATCGGAAGATTACCATTTCATTTAAGCAGATAACGAAAATTTTCAAACCAAACATTTAAACAAATGTTTTAATTGCAGTAATGGATATAGGAGGCAGTTGGAAAATAAATTGCAACCATTTGAGTTCTTTAAAATCCTTCCTTCCTTCCTTCCTTCCTTCCTTCCTTCCTTCCTTCCTTCCTTCCTTCCTTCCTTCCTTCCTTCCTTCCTTCCTTCCTTCCTTCCTTCCTTGCAATGAAGGAGGATAGAATATTGTCACAAATGAGTTGGGATTTTCCTTTTAAGCAGCAAATGAATTTAACATTGCATGGAGAAATCAAAGGGAAGATCCAAAGAATGTAGCCTCTATCATTTAATCTCTTTTTTCCTCAACATCCCATCTCAAATTGGTCACTGATACCTTCATTTTTCAACTGACTTTGATGATTGCATGTAAAACAGAAGAACTAAAGGCATTAATGCATTCATAACAACCACATTTTGAATTAACCAATTGTCTTGATTCATGGAATATATGAGATCATAAACTAACCAAGCAAGAGAGCTTCACAATATGCTGTGTCTCACACACACAGACACATGCACACTCACACAAAATTTAGCATGGATACAGCTGCTAGAGTTTTCACTGGTCCACTTAGGCATTATTGCTAATAATTATAGGTTACATATAATTTCCTATGCCAAATGATCTCAAAGCAGAGTATGATAAACAGAAATAAGGAGCAAGACAACATATTAAAAGAAAACATATAAAAAAGCAATAAATATTGAATAAAATAGAAATGAATAAAATATTTATAAAATAGAAATGAATAAAACATACATTTAAAAGTAGAGAGAGTGAAAAATATCCAACATCCATCCTGGAAATGCATTTATAATATTCCATAGCAGATGCTTTCTGAATTTCCAGGGCCAAAACATAGACACCAATCAGCATCTTCTACAAAATAGCCATTGTGAGCTAGGTGCTAGATGGCATTCTTGGTAGATGCAGCAAGAGATGGTATAAATCCTTACCAAAATGGCACAATATCTTCAGTTTGTCCTTGGTTAACTTTGATGTATGTCCTTGTCTGTTATAACCAAACCAAGTAAGGAACAGCAATGCCATAGGGTCATTTAAGTTGCCCAGAGGCTAAAACATATAAAGAACCGTTGCTGGAATTGGGTATGTCTCGTTTAATGAAAAGAAGGACTGGGGGTGACATGATAGCAGTATTCTAATATCTCAGGGGTTGCCACAAAGAAGAGGGGCCAGCCTGTTCTCCAAAACACCCAAAGGCAGGACAAGAAGCAACGGATGGAAACTAATCAAGGAGAGAAGCAACCTAGAAATAAGGGGAATTTTCCTGACAATTAGAACAATTAATCAGTTGAATGACTTGCCTCCAGAAGCTATGGGTATTCCAATACTGGAAATTTTTAAGGAGAGATTGGATAACCATTTGTCTGAAATGGTATAGAGTTTCCTGCCTGAGCAGGGAGTTGGACTAGAACAGGGGTCCCCAATGTATGGTCCGCAGCCCAGCTGTGGGCTCTTGGTCAGCAGGCCGTGTGGGTGCGCATTCCCCCCCACTCGCCCACGCTCTGTTTGCGCATGCGTGAGGGCACGAACGGGAGTGCTAGCACAGGGTGGGTGTCTGCAGCCTGTTTGTGCATACGCCACTAGCCCAGGTGGTTTGCGTGGCCCAATTGCACATGGATGAATGAGCTGTTAGCCGCTGTGGGGTGCCACCGCATGCCATATGCACAAACTGGGCTGCTAGTGCTGCACCAGTGTGCATGGCCCCATGAGTGTGCACTTACACTAATTTTGAAGCTGCTCTCCTTCCTTTTGGTTCTTGAGCCTGGAAAGGTTGGAGACCTCTTGACTAGAAGACTTCCAAGGTCCCTTCCTACTCTGTTATTCTGTTATTGCTTCTAACAGACCATCACTCCTGGACCTTGGAATTGGGAATTAAAGCAGCTGCAAGCTATTCCTGTTGCCAAGAAACCCTGATATTGGTGGCTCACAAATGTAGGTTTCCCAGAGGAAGTGGTTTGACAGTGATCCTTGACCAGACTTGACTCTGTTGTACACCTTAACTCTTTGTACCTATGATCTTCCTCAGCTGAATCCGGAGGAAGATAACTCTAAAGTTTACCAATCCCTGGGCACTGTTATTGGGAAGCGCTAGCTGGTCTGCATGCTGAATCACTAGAATTATAATTTGAAGGCTCTTCTGTACTCTTGGAAAAGGTTCTGTCTGCCCCACCGGGTAGACCAGACCTGGGCTTAACTCTTCAGGAAGGTTAAGACTATTTTTTTTTATTGAGAGTGGCTATAATAAGAGAAGGGACGCGGTAGCTCAGTGGGTTAGGACGCTGAGCTTGTCGATCAGAAGGTCGGCAGTTTGGCGGGTTGAGTCCCGAGTGCCGCGTAGCAGAGTGAGCGCCTGTTACTCATCCAAGCTTCTGCCAACCTAGCAGTTCGAAAGCACGTAAAAATGCAAGTAGAAAAATAGGAACCACTACAGTGGGAAGGTAACAGCGTTCCGTGCGCCTTTGGTGTCTAGTCATGCCGGCCACATGACCCCGGAGACGTCCTCGGACGAGCGCTGGCTCTTCGGCTTTGAAACGGAGATGAGCACCGGCCCCTAGAGTCAGAAACGACTAGCATGCTTGTGCGGGGGAACCTTTACCTTTACCTTTTTATAAAAACAGAATCTTGCAGGGTCCGATTGTGCTGTACATCCTCCCCTTCTTACACCTGTGAGAATTAGGAAGGTGTCTCTCTCTGAGCCACTTCCACATACTTTCTGTTTCTTTTGGACTTAAAATATGTTTTTTCCCTTGTTGCGTTGGTAAGTGATCTCACCTGTCTCCGTCAATCTTAACTTATTCTATGCGGGTTGTTATTAGTTTCTATGCAGGTTGTTATTAGATTGACCCTTGAGTTACCCCAAACAGGAATATACTGTGTGTAAAGTTCTTCCTATTTAATCTGGGCCGCCGCCTGAAAAATGCAGTAGAATTTCCTACTTCCTGTTAGTTATTCCAAGCTTCACCTCTTGCTCCTAGCTTTTCTTTGATAATTGTCTATGGCTCGGGCAGCTATCCTTATGACAATGAGGTTGTTATAAATATCCTTGTTTCCATCTGCACAATATTGGGAGCATAGTTATTTCCTTTGCAAAGTTGATTATTCATGTGTTAATAATTACAGATGTTGGGATAGAAGACTTCTGCTAAACATCAGCCAGAGCTCTGGGACACGGTGCTTTTCAGGTCATCCTTACTCCAGCTTTGATCATTCTTGTGATCTTTCTAAGAGAAACCTTATAAACAGAACCAAAAAAAATGCCTTCAAGATTTTCTGGAATGGCAGAGCTTACTGCTAAGAACAGTGCAGCTTGAAAAAAGGCAGTTGTAAGACTGAGACAACATGGTTGGCATTGAGAAGCTGAGCTGTAGCCTTTTCTTCCAACCTATTCCAGTCCAAAAAAAGGGGGAAAAAAAGGTTAGATCATCTTGTGAATTGCCAGGAGAGCTCCACACTGTAGCTTGGAAACTCTTGCACATAGGTTTCAACACCATATTGTGCACAAGTTAATTCAACGTTCAGGCTGATGTCAACATCTTTTATTTTTATTGCCACAGCAAAATGTGACAATTGTAATTTGCCTTCACTGTGTTTCAAGTAACACGTTCCAGATCCTCATAGCCACTAAATTCTGAAAGCATGTATTTGCAGATTTCTTGGATAGGGGGGGAAAAACACACACGCTCACATGGAAAATATTTATTCATTCATTCATTTCAATTTACCTGGCCGGAAAGCAATCTGAATGTTGTTGGGAGGCAGTGGACAAGTCACTGATCAAGATACACAAGGAGGTCAGAACAGAAAGAAACTAGGAGTCTAGGGTGGAGAAGAACAAAGGATACCTCAGAGGTCAGGAGCAGTTGAATTTCAAGAGAGGATTTATTACAACAGGAAACCACATCATTTCTTCCTGGATAGATGCATGCAATATTCAGCCTAAGTAGGTAGAATCAATCAAAAGCTTGAGAAATTTTCATTTGCAGCTCAGTCTATGCAGATGGGGTGACTAATCACAGATCCTAGCCTTCTCAGCTCTCTTTAATTTTAGCAAGAAACTTTCTGCCTCTTTCCAAAATAGTAGCTAAGGGGTCCATCTCAAACTGGCTTCTCATTTTCAACCTTGTAAATTGAGCATTGCATTACCCAGCCTACCTTTCTCCAACTTGGTTCTTTCAAGAGGGCTACAACTACCCTTTTCAGATTTGCCAGCCCCCATGATGATTGGGAAATTCTAAAAGTAGTTGTGGTCTATCTGAAGGACACTACAGATTCTGGCTCAGAATCTTTTTACAGTGACGAAAGCTTTTCTAGCTAGAACTGTATTCATTTATTTAATAGACATGTATTGCCTTTCCAGGCAATTGCCCAATATGAAATATTCAAAATTCTAGAAACCCAAACAAATCAGCAAATGAAGATGATGTATTGGGCAACCACTCTTATCTCTTTGTGGAAAATGGTGGAGAAGGTGATCTGGACAGGAGGAGGATGGCTAAAGAAAGTCATAGAGGAAGTGGATTATCTGGATCCCTTGCAGGTTAGAGTTGGTGATAAGACTCAAACTGCCTTGGTTGCTTTTCTAGATAACCTGTGATAGGACTTGGAAGGGTGGAGGATAGCCCTTCTATCTTTCTAGCTCTCTTGAGCTAGTAAGAACATATAGGTTCAAGAATGAATGCAGGCTGAATGAATGCCAGTTAAATACAAAGGTAAGTGACCCAGGAAAGAAATTCAGGTAGTCCTTCATTTAGTGACCATTTGAAGTTCAGCTTTGGCCCCAACATTATAAAAAAGACGTAGAGACTCTGGAAAGAGTGCAGAAAAGAGCAACAAAGATGATTAGGGGGCTGGAGGCTAAAACATATGAAGAACAGTTGGAGGGATTGAGTTTGTCTAGTCTAGTGAAAAGAATGAGTAGGGATGACATGATAGCAGTGTTCCAATATTTGAGGGGCTGCCACAAAGAAACGGGGGGGGGGAAACCTATTTTTAAGACAAGAAACAAGGGATGGAAACTAATCAAAGAGAGAAACAACCTAGAACTAAGGAGAAATTTCCTAACAATGAAAACAACCAGTGGAATGGCTTGCTTGGAATGACTTGCTTTCAGCAGTTGTGGGTGCTCAATCTTTTAAGAAGAGACTGGACAGCTACTTGTCTGGAAAGGTAGAGGGTCTCCTGCTTGATCAGAGGGTTGGACTAAGACCTACAAGTCCCTTCCAACTCTGACTGTTCATTTGTAAAAAACCTTCTTAGATGAGAAGCAAAATGTCTTCAAGGAGAAACAAAGAAAGTCCAGTTGCCTTTTGAAGGAAGCACCTTTGGGACAGAAAGTGTATTCTGTTTCTATAAGAAGAGTGTGCCAATTAAATGGTTTATGTGCCTACCAAATAGCTATCATGTTCAGAAGAACTACCAACTTCCATGTTACTTCATATGTGGCAGGAGATGCTGGTGAGGTCTAAGCGTACCAAAGTCTCTTGGGTAAGACTTTTGCAACAGCTATCATTTCTTCCAAAGACACCTTTGTCAGATTATCCAATCACTTAGCATCTTCCTGAATTGTATTTAAACCCCTTCTGATATAAGGCACCAACCCATCCTGTGGAGTCCTCCCTGTCCCCTTGAAAAGATTTTGGTTTCTTCCCCCAAACCATCTGAATTTAATTTCTGAGTATATGATCTGCTGCTGCCTTTTAGGAGTCAATGTTTAAAGAGCATGCATGCTAATGCTCCTGGTGCAGTTGCATCAATAAAACATTTAATAGCTGCTCACAGTAGGTGGCCCTTCTCTATAAAGCAAATAGCCCATTGCTAACAAGCGGTTATCAAAGAAGTCAAGTAATTATTACTTTGAACAGCAGGCTCAAAACATAGATACTTAAAACAGGAAATGAAAGCCCTCTGTTTACAACTCTGATCAACATGGCATTGTTTTGCATGCATAGAGAGACATGGAAAATGCTGGGTTCCAGGCTGACATGAGAGATATCAAAGCCACCAGTGAAAGGCTGGAGCCATTTTACTCACCTGTTGCATATTCATCAATGGCCCTTTACACACATATATGGACTTGAAGGATCTTCCCTGCATTAAATTAAAATCTGTTCCAGCATCTGGATTCCTCAAAACCTGCCCAGATGCAAAGTAGGGAAGGAATCACCTCCATCCACCTCTCTACACTAATATTCAGATATGTCTTGTTTTTTATTCTGAAAGTTTTCTTCAGAAATCAAGCCTAAGAGTCCAGAGTCATGTTTTTGTGAGATGGGCAGCCATATCAAATGATAGATAGACAAGACAGATGGTAGATATATAGATGGATAAGGTAGATAAGTAGATAGATAAATAGATGATAGATAGATAGATAAACAGATAGATTGATAGATGATGGATAGATAGACAGATGTAGATAAATGTAGATAAATAGATATGATAGACACAGACAGATGTAGATAAATAGATGTAGATAGATGTAAACAGATAAACAGATTGATAGATGGTAGATAGATGAAGATAGACAGATGTAGGTAGATAGATAAACAGATAGATTGATAGATGATGGCTAGTAAACCAAAGTCCTATGGATTTGTTAGATGCATTTCAAGAGTCATTGAAGCTGGCGATTCACATTTTCTGCAACAGGTTCCATAAATTAATTTTCTTTAGTTCAAAAAAAAAAAAAAGATTGCTTCCATCATCTTTTTATTCCTCCATCCCAGGGAGACCATCTGTCTGTCTAGTCCAGCCCCAGCTGCCTTTGGGGAAACTCGCAGTGACACGAGGAGGTGACAAATTCATTTCCATTTATGATCAGTTATGATGATCTCCCAGAAGAATAGAAGTCTATACATAATCACCCCCCTCTCCCTTTCTCTTTGTTAACAACTTCAATTAACAGAGAACTGTGTAATGCTTCAGCAGCCATTTGGATTACAGATGAAATTAAGCCATCATATTTATGAACTGCTCTGCGAGTCGTGGGAGAAATAGGCATATTTTATATTTAATAACATGCTATTACATTTATAATGCTAATGCAACTAAGGCTGGGCTAGAAAACCCCACCAATTTCCATAGGACCATTAGTCTTCTGCAGGGGTAGAATAGAGAGTAAAACCTTCAGATTTTGGTGAGCTGGGATCATCCGATAGATATGTAGAAGAAGAAACGTGCTTTTAAAAACAAATTTTGCACCTACTTCAATTGCTCGCATTACAGCTTTATAGATACCGTATCTCCTTGGGAGTCAACCGCTGAGAAGATGACCTTCCAAAATGTCATCCCACCCCCCACCCCGCAAATCTTGTGGTTAAGATGATGGGCTTATACAGAGGGAAACTGTGGATTTTAGTCCTCCCTTAGGAGTGAAAGCCATCTGGGTGACTTTGGGCTAGTCCTTTTCTTTTCAGCCCAACCTATTACACAAAGTTCTCATTGTGAAGAAAATGAATGAGCCTTTATTGTCAAAGTACAACTATGTATACATTGAGATTGGCTAATAGGAGGAAGGAACATTATGTACACTACCTTGACCAAAAGTAGGGTTGAGATATAAATCTAATAATTATATTGTTTTTAATCTATGTGTCTTTGAGTTGATGTTGACTCTTGGTGATTGTCTGGACAAATCCCTACAGATTTTTTTTTTGGCAAGATTTCTTTCTATTGCCTCTTTCCTAGGGCTGAGAGGGAATGACCGGCTCAAGGTCATCTAGCTGGCTTCTATCATGATACGTTAACCACTAGACCAGGGGTCTTCAAACTTGGCCCTTGTATGACTTGTGGACTTCAACTCCCAGAATTCCTCAGCCAGGCATGCTGGCTAAGGAATTCTGGGAGTTGAAGTCCACAAGTCATACAAGGGCCAAGTTTGAAGACCCCCGCACTAGACCAAATTGGCTGTCAATCATGATACTAGTTCAGCACAATATATAATTCACCTCTTCTTCTGATTTGGAAAGAGCTGTAAGATATTCTTCTTCTCTATGTTGGTCAATTGAATTTTAACCACATTTTAAATTTATGGCCTTTTATTTATTGTTTTAATGTTTTATATGGTATTTTTATTGAATGACTGTAAACTGCCTAGAGTTGCTTAACGGACATGGTTGACATAGAAGTTTAATAAATTAATAAATATTGGTTCTAGGTAGTTCTGTGGGTCTAGGATTAAACAGTCCTGGGACAAATGACAAGTGATGGCTGTTTCCCTCTTTTCCTTCACAATTTCTGAAGGCAGGTGGAGAGAAATCAGTTTAATGCGGAGTACACAGTCCTGTGTATAAGTCTGCAGGGAGTTGCATTAGAATAAAGAAAGGAACAAGAATTGGGATTTATTTGATGCAAAAACGTGAAGATAAATTGAACTAAGGCTTTTCCCCATAATGATTCTGCAATTTTGTTCAACCTTATTACATAAAGCTGAAGGGCAAAGCTCTGATATTGTCCTCCAAATCACATCAAATGAGAACAGAACATCAAGGGAATTTTAATGGCTGGGAACAGGAGTTTCTTGGACAGCAAAGTGGCTGAGGATTTGGATGGGTGACCTGTCTCTCCTTATACAGTCCTTTTTCTGATGGCGTCTTCAGCCACCTGGTTTCCAGTGTTGCAATTCAATCTCTAAGGAAGACATCAAGACACCCTTTCAGATTTTTTTTAGAAAAAGGGAATATCCACGCAGGCTGCAGAGTTATGTAGAGTTATGTAACAAAAGAAATGCAGACAAAATAAGACTTTGCATTATAAAATAAAGGAGGTAAGATCCTGGCTGGGAATTTGGAAAGTGGCAATCCCAACACATCTGCGTGTTCCAGCTTGGGAAAGGCTGCTTTTAGTCTATTTCATATTTAATTGAGGAGCTCTAAGAACTAGGAAGCTTTTGCCTGGTAATTGCTTCTACTTGGCACTTTACAATCCTGAAAGTGTCTGGTGTTAATAATTCAAGTTTCTAAAGTGGCTCAGATATTTCTACAAACCACGAGAGTTGCAGAGGCCATGCAAATAGTTTCCTAAGCTAAGATTAAACACATATATATTCAGATTTCCACACAGAGGCCCCACAATTGACAAGGTGCTATCCTGTTGGAAACTAATCAAGAAAAAAAAGCAACCTAGAACTGAGGAGAACTTTCCTAACAGTGAGAAAAATTAACCAGTGGAAAAGCTTGCCTTCAGAAGTTGTGGGTGCTCCATCACTGGAGGCTTTTAAGAGACTGGACAGCCACTTGTCTGGAATGGTATAGGGTCTCCTGCTTGAACAGGAGGTAGAACTAGAAGACCTCCAAGGTCCCTTCCAGTTCTGTTATTCTCTTAAGTTCATAATAAAAATAATAAATGGGCAAGACCTTCAGGAAACATTGGTTGATTTTTGTACACACTCTCTGGTGATGTTTCTATATTGGCATCGTTTTGGCGCATTGGAAACTTTGTTCACAATGAAGAAATCATGTGATTGGCAGAAATGGATAAATCATTATCTTGCTTCATTATGGTTTCCACATCATAAAACCCAACAATGTTTTCTTCCTTCATATTTCCAGTACTGGCATGCTCGTTTCCAACCACAAGCTATAAATTTTGGTCCCACAGTGGTTAGAATGCTGTACTGCAGGCTACTTCTGCTGCCTGCCAGCTGCTGCCTGCCAGCGGTTTGGCCGGTTTGGCCGTTCCATTTTCATCTGGCTCAAGGTTAACTCGGCCTTCCATCCTTCCGAGGTCGGTAAAATGAGGACCCAGATTGTTGGGGGCAAGATGCTGACTCTGTAAACTGCTTAGAGAGGGCTGTTAAGCACTGTGAAGCGGTATACAAATCTAAGTGCTATTGCTATGTTCTGTCAATTTCAGTTTGAACTTCACCATGACACTCAGGTAGCTCATGTATCAGTGGTCAGAGCATAAACTTGCATTTGTTGTCTTCAAAGTCGGATATTAGTTACTGATTGATTGCCAAGTACCTGAATACTGTCCTGGCTATATCTTTTCTTTTACACACACACACACACACACACACACACACACACACACACACACACACGCACACACTGTCCAGCCTTTAAAGTCTCATCCTATCATGCTTTTTAAAAAGAGAATTCAAAACAAAAGCATTTCCCATGAGAAGGATTCTGATAATTGATTCTAAAAATATTACTTTGCATCCATCTAGGCCAGGGGTTGCATCATACGGAGGCCGTGTCCACCCCAGCTTTGGCAATGCAAAAAAAGTTGCGATACGTCAGGACACGTCACGTGACGTGGCAAGTTTGACACCCGTGATCTAGGCCCTTTGTCTGCTTTTAACTTTCAAAAACCAGGGTTCTAATCACCCTTTTGCTGGTTATTCGAAAGGATTTTTTTTAAAGACTGCTAAAATAGTCATAAGTGTGAGAGGATCAGCCGTAAATCACTTTTTCTCCCCCTGCCATTATAACTTTGAATGGTTATTAAATGAATGGTCACAACTGAAGGACTTTATGTATCTTCTTGCTGTAATCTTTATTTCAAGCCAACTTCTCAGCTCCATCTTCCCTTCATTTCCTTCTGCCTGAATCCTCGGTCCACCATGACTTCTTAGTAAGGGATTTCCACTCTCCCAAAGTGGGGGGGGAAAAAAGAAAAAGACTTTTTTTTTGCTAAGTTTACTTCCCCTCCCCTCTGCCCCAGCTGCTCATGGAACATTTTTGGCTACATCAGCAATAACAGTCAGAATCTGAACACCAGAAGTATAGGGAATGATAATTCAATTATAGGAGCAATTTGCTTAACAGTCAGGATATCCACAATTCAGCAATTCATAAACATTTCAGTCTAACAAAGTACCACCAGAATCATCAAATATTAAAATACAATTCAAACAAGATATACATTACAATTAAACTAAGCTATCCCAGGAAGCAACGATAGTTGTAAAATACACAATAGAAAACCAGCACTTGCTCCAATCTCAAATGAGAGTGGGAATTGTTGCTAATTTCATGTTAATATTATTCATTCATTGAAGAGGAATACTAACCAATACATTAGCACAGTAACATAAGCTGCCTCCCCAGTCTCTTCTCTATAGATCTCAAGGCTGAATCTGATAAAATGGGAATCAACAATCCCCAGGCCGTTCTGAATTGTTTTGTAAACACAGAACAGGTGTCTCCTACAATCAAGCCTTGGAAAAGATTAGCCCAAAGTCCCTTGCCTTGAAAGCTGGAAAGGAAAAAAACTTAGGACTAAATCTTTGGAGTGATATTTATTTGTCTGTCTCCTCCCATCCCATCCCCATTATCTCTCTTTCCTCCTGTTTGTGAAGATCTGTTAGGCCCAAAAGAAATCAGGACCATCCATTAAATTCCAGCACATAAGATTTATTCAAGTCTATACACAAGAATCTGGTCAACTAACAGCACTAAACTGGCACTAAATAAGGGTCAACAAAATTCAAGGGGAGCTGGACTTGAGTCTCTTGTGGCTACACAAGGACGCTAAACTGATGACACACTTTACTCCGCCCTCAGCTCTGCCTGTTCTTCTCCCACAAGATCTGAAGAAGTATAATTTACTTCTTATGTGCAATTAATCAATGTATGAAAGTTTTGCAATGATTGAACCAGGCTGAATTTCTCAAGAATTTATTTCTATTGCCTTTTCCTTCTTCTGGGCAGGCAAAGAAGACAGGAAAATACCTCTGGCTTTAGCAACCCAACATCCATAAACATTCAGCCTTCAGGGTCATTACAGATAATAAAGGCTGCTATTGTTGGTATTCTTTGTGTCTAGATCAGGGGTATTCAAACTCGGCCCTTTTATGACTCATGGACTTCAACTCCCAGAATTCCTCAGCCAGCATGCCTGGCTGAGGAATTCTGGGAGTTGAAGTCCATGAGTCATAAAAGGGCCGAGTTTGAAGACCCCTGGTCTAGATGGACTAGGGGCATATGGGTAAGTCTGAATACAATATTAGGGAAGTGGGGAAAAAAGATATTGAAACAATGCTATCCTAAAATTAATGTTTCCATAAAGTACCAAGGAAATATATCAATGGAGCTTTTTCAGCTACTACTTCTCATGTTGGGGAGAAGGTCTCTGCCTATAACTTTAGTGAATAATTTCAAAAAGCTGTTTGAACCCAACATAGGTTATGATAATCTTACGATTTGGCTAAAGGGATGGAGACTTCGTCCTTGTTTGTTTCTGTCCTGGTTGCCACAAATCTACAGAGGCCTTCTTCTGCATGATGATTTGAGGGCCTCAGTAAGGTTAATTAATCTGGTTGGAGACTAAAAAATTAGGAAGCACATGCTGAAAGATGACAGCTGGCAAAAAACATTAGGAACAGTCTTTCGGCAATCTATATCTTATTATTGATCCGGCTATAGATCACGGTCTCTTCTCCCCTCTACCCTGACTTCACTTTCTCTCCCTCTCCATGAGATCTTTCAGGTCGATACAGCAAGTGCATCGAGACTGTAGCAACACATTTAAAACCTTATAAAAGGTTATTTAGTTGCTAACAGTGCAGCAGTTTCTGCAAAGCCTGCCAAAAGGTTACAGCTTTTGGGGCATCATAAATTACAGACGACAGGAAAGGGGAAAAAAATAAGTGTGGTTTTCTTTATTGTCTCAATGATGGATAGGCTCCTGAACAAGACACAAAATACATCATATCACCTTTAATGGGTCCACATTTCTGTAGCCATAACTCACCATTTTAAAATAGAAAATGGTGAAATATGGATTTGTATATTCCACTCCTGACATATTTATGAGTCCTTCCCTTCTTATAAATACAGTGATTGCTGTTTCAAAGTGCCATGTCAGGTATGAGCAGAGCACAAACAGCTGGTGTGGTTGAAAAATTATAGCCAGAGTTGGACGGTTTCAAAAAACGCTCTCGCACAGCAGTAAATTTACAATGTTTGCACTAACTGTTATTAAAACCAAATCCATAGCTTGGCAACAGGAGCCTATTGCTTCATAACAGCTGGAGTTGCAATTTTGCAGAACAGCTGGGCCAAAGCTGCAAAGCTGGGGCTCCCATGAACATTATCTGCAAGGACTGAAATGGTTGGGGCTATGTGAGTAAGAGTAATTTGCAGTGGGCAAAGCAACTGTGGACATTACATGCCTGGATTATGGTTTATGAGCACAACCTTGACTTTCTTCTCTAATAGTATGTTCTGATGGTGGTATGCTCATTTGTTTACTTATTTATAGATTTCCATTCTCATAAATCTCAACTACAGTAGAATGACCATTGGTCAAGAATGATGGAAATAGTCAAGCAGCATCACCTGAAGGACCATAGGTTCCTCATTGCCAGACCATTCTGACTTTAGTTGTTTTTATATGTGTATTTTGCAATAAAAGGAATGGCAGGCATTATATACTCATTTCAAACGGTATTTCAGCCCCCAATTGTCTTCATAGCAGGCATATACTCAACACACATACACAGAGGATAAATCTCATATGTTTATTTGTTTATTTATTAGATTTGCATGCTCCTCATCTCATCCAGAGGTGAGATGTTTTATGTTATGATGTTAAGTTATATGATGTTTTAGGTTAGGTTAGGTTAGGTTAGGTTAGCAAATGTCTTACTCATTAGAGTAGACAGACAAGCCTGACTGGACAGGAATGGATAATTTCTTACCTTCCAGCTGTTGCTGAAGCTCCCAATTAGCTCATGCTGACTTTGTGACCCACCATGCTCCTACAAAATGTTTGTGAACACTGGAGAGAAAGAATGAACATGCAATAAACTTTGTGGGAAGTGCATTAATTGCATGGACGTTTCAGGTTTAAAAGACCTTGGTAAGATCTTTTAAATTTAAAAGATCTGTTTTTCTGAAACTCAGGAGAGCTGCAGGGAATACAACATCCAACCAAATGGAACATAAACTTTGCTTCAGCTTTGCTCAGTTTGGTGGTCAGAAGTCCTAAGAGTTGCAAGACCATGTTGTCAAATGGGCCTCAAGTGGGGAAAAAAAGCAATAAGATTTATGTATGGCTCTTTGCAGATTTTTTTTAAGTTGATGGTTTGCCTTGATACAGGTCTTGTGAGTTGTCCCATGTGTTTCCTTTTGCCATATGTACATCTTAAATTTGTGCTACAGCGGGGAGTTGAAACTGGTCATAGTTCTTTTTTATTGCATTTTAACTAGGTCCAGAAATAAATGTGTATCCTGATTATGAGGTGTAAGCTAAAACTTTAATGGATAAAACAGATCACCTTCTAAGACAGATACATATATCCTAATGCTCTCTTCTAGTATTTAATAGTGTGTACTACTGTTATAATGAATGAATGAATGAACCGTTATTGTCAAAGTACAACCATGTATACACTTAGATTGGCTGAGCCTCCCTTCGTGCCCCCACCCCCAACTTACAGTGACACAAACCCTCCATCTTATTACACCATGTGAGCTAATTGCACAACGCACCGGCCTCACAAGTCAATCATGCATAAAGTTTATAAAATTATTTCCCGTTCAAAAGCCTGACAGCCCATGGATAAAAGCTGTTCTTCAGCCTGTTGGTACGGCTGGCTATACTCCTATATCTCCTACCCGATGGTAGGAGAGTAAAGAGATACCATCCAGGGTGTGAGTCATCCCTGAGAATTTTCCTCACTCTTCCAAGGCAGCGGGCCCTGGCGAGGTCATCCAATGGTGTCAGGGGACAGCCCACAAGGTCTTGTGCTGTGCTCACCACCCTCTGTAATGCTTTCCTATCTGCGGCCGTCAGACCAGCATATCAAACCACAATACCATACGAGAGGATGCTCTCTATAGTAGACCGGTAAAAGAGGGTCATAAGCCGTTGTTCTACCCTGTTCTTCCGCAAGACCCTGAGAAAGTGAAGCCTCTTTTGGGCCTTTCTGGCCACCTGAGTTGTATTAACTTTCCAGGTCAGATCTTTGCAGAGGTAGACTCCCAGAAATTTAAAGGAGGAAACTCTCTCTACACGGTTCTCCCTGATGTAAAGTCATGTGACGTAGTATATGAATAGATATACTTTGGGCATTCTGAAAGTACATCCCTCATGGGTTATACCTCAGGGTTCCCAAGGCTTCGGCAGATAGACATGAAGTCTTTCAAATTCTGCTGGGACTCATGTTGGGGAAAATGTATAATTTAGTTCTGGAAGAAATACAAGAAGAGTCAGATCCTGTCCGTCAGAAGTAGAACACCGGTAGAAGCAAAACTCTTGAAGACATGATAAAGTCTCTTTTGAGTTGAGATTGACCTTGTTGATGGCATGGACATGTCCAGTCGCTATCTTGACCACAGTAGAGAAGATGTTTGCTACTGGCTTCATTCAGAGTGTTTTATTCAGCTCCTTACTTTAGCCTGTGTTTTCTGAAGGCCTCCCTGCTATTGTTTAACTGGGTCTAGCCTGGCTTCTAATTGGGGAGGACAAGAACTCTTTCTGTAATCAATCTGACTGGGCTTAGCTTTTTGAGATCAGCCAAAGTCAGCTACTTGCTGCTCTTGGCAGTTGTTTTTAATACACACCCAGCCCTGACTTTACTGGACCTACTGCTGTGTTGAAATCTTCATCGGGCTGTTTCTCAAAAGCCTCTACAAAAGAGGCTTCTAATTTTCTACCTAAGACTCAGGGTGGTTGAGTCTTTTTCTTGGTGGTGTTTCTAAGATGACCTTGTTGGAGGTGACAAAGGATTCTGCTGTCAGGATTTTTGTTTCCTCTTCTCTTACTTGTCCACATTTCTCAGGCAGTTCCCAGTTGATGTTTCTGCATGGGATTATGTTAAGCATGGACAGCTGGAGTTACTTAGATCCTTAAAATGGTTGTTGTACAATGGGCATTCACACATATCATTGGGCATTTTGCAATTAAGTATGCATGAGGACACTATGCTCCATCAAGAGAGTACAAAAATCTGCATTCCTTTAAGTAAAATGCCGAAGCAAATTCTTGTTCATCGGGCTGAATGAGCGCTGCAAGAGAATATACAGATAATCTCTGTATATTCTCTATCTCTATCCATGTCTCAAAGCACATGCTAGTTAAATTTAGCTTTTAAGTGCTCGTGGAAGAAAAACTTGGAGAGAAAAATGCAGGTAGTCCTTGACTTATGACCACAATGGAGCCCAACATTTATGCTGCTAAGTGAGACATTTGTTAAGTGGGTTTTGCCCCATTTTAAGTCCTTTCTTGGCGCAGTTGTTAAGTGAATCACTGCAGTTCTTAGTGGTCGTTAAATGAACCTGGTTTCCCCAGTGACTTTGCTTGTCAGAAGGCTATAAAAGGTGATCACATGACCCAAGTGAACTGCAACTGTCATAAGTCCATTGCCCAACATCTGAATTTTGATTAGGTGACCATGGAGATGCTGCAATGATTTTAAGTACCATTGTAACTTCGAACGGTCGCTAAATGAACTGTTGTAAGTCAAGGACTACCTGTATTTTAGCTTCATTGAACTTCCCTCCTCCACAATTTGTGAATTCTCGCAAGTAACACAGATCAGTCATGTTTTCAATATTTCGTTCCAGGCCTTGTTTTGATATAATATGCTGAATTTTTGGAATCTGTGTGAAATAAAAGCTTCCTTCATTTTTTTATGGTTCCTTTGAAGGCTGGCAATATGGAGATGATGGATAGACAGTGGAAACCCTTCACGGGCCTCTTCTCTTACCACCGTACAGAACCAGGTAGGAATTGCTGTTCTCCTGCAGATTTGGTTTTTCTTGGGCACATTACCATGTAGTGAAACTCAGCTTCAGCCATCTCCACCATAATTTGAGGTTGTCAGATGTTGGTTTCTAAGATGGCGGTGCCTGGATCGGCTGCGGCTGCAATGGCTCTCAAAGGTGAAAAGTTTTGGGAGGGATATAAGGAATATAGGCCACATGATCGGGAAGGTTTTAATGTGTTTGAGTAACGTGTTGGGACTAAGCTAACGTACGACCGACCATCTTTGCTGGTATGGCGAGTTTCTATCTGTTTCGGAACTGTTGGTGAGACCGTTAAAAGTCATTTGCGCTGTTTGAAAGTGTTCTGCTGGCAGCAAGATCTGACTGCTAGCCCAGCAACGGATTCTCTTGCAAATCAGGGCTGTTTCCAAAGGAGGCAGAGGAGGAGAGGTCCTGCGGCTTATGGAGCAAAGGAACTGGATGGGGCTGTCGGAAGGCCCAGAGGAAGGGAAAGAGGCTTTTGGAGGACTTGGTGGTGGCGGCAGCAGCGTGCTCCAGGGGCGAAAAGAAGCAAGGTCTCTTTAAGGAAAAGGTGGAAGAGTCAGGATCAGAAAAAGGAAAAGAGGCAAGGTTGTCGTGGAGGAATACAAGCTAATTTGAGGGCTAATCCACATGGAGCTCCATTTCCATCTGTCCTGTTTGCCATCGTTTGCTCCCTAGAGACTAAAATGGAAGATCTGTAACTTGAGCTGGCCACGAACAAGGAGCTTATATCAGAGGTGGTGACCCTTTGAGAGCTGTATGCAATGAAATTTCATTTTGATCTATGCCGATTGGTGTACATTCAAAGTGACAATAAAGTTGTTGTTGTTGTCCATGGTGGTAGACAACATCACATAGTTTACATAATTATGTAAAACTGCTGAGGTGAGATTGGTGACTCAAATAGATGTTCTGTCTCCACTTGATTTGATTTTAAATCTTCTTCCAAATGAAGCATCCTGTACTGAATGAGAAGAGAAACCTTTACCACTATGGCATAGTGGTTAAAGTGTTGGACAACACTTTAGTTCTAGGACCATAGATCATGGAGTTTAATTGATCATGCTGACTGGGGAATTCTGGGAGTTGAAGTTCACAAGTCTTAAAGTTGCCAAGTTTGGAGACCTCTGATTCAACCCATAACCCATTTAACCCATCAATCAGGTTGTTTTAAGATAAAATAATGGAAGACACCCACTCTTTGTGCTAGCTGGAGTTTCAGGAAGAAAGGAGAAAAACAGAATAAGGAAACAAAAACCATCTTCTACGTTCACCTTGTTTTGTTGTCTTCCTCTGAAACAGAATTTCAAGTTTTATGCAACATATCTGAAGAAATGCCAAGCAATATGGTCTTCTCTCTGTCTTAGCTCCATTCCTCTCCCCCTCCCCCCATTCCACATAGAACAGCAGGTTAATAACACATTATTTCAAGTTTTAAAGCTGTTGCTGTTTCTATAGCACATTTCTGCCTATTCATAGGGGCAGACGTGTTGCTGCTGCCTTTCCTTCTGTAAATGGCTGAGGATGAAAACAAGGCTGCCAAAGGGCCTTTGAAACCAGTAACTCCAGAGAGTACCCACCAATGCTCCATCGTCATTTTGTCAGATAAAAGGCTTCTAATTAGCTTTTTTGTTCCACCCGATTACAAACGGGAGCTTTGACCTTTAGAAGTGATTAGTTTTTAAGTTAACTCATTTTGTACAAGAACATTTGCTAAAGTGTATGGACAAATGAAAGCCAAGGTTTCCAGGATGCTTGGACTAATAAACCCTTTCGAAATCTGACAGTGCGTGCTGGCCCGCCCGTTGTTGTAGATGAGCATGCTTCAATTCAAATTGGGCTCAAATCCTTTTTACAGATTTTTGAAGCTCCATCCTTGCTTATTGGAAGATGTCTCTGCAACAAGAGTGTCAAAATGGATTGTGCAAGTGATGGGTATTAGCTGGAACCAAGAATTTATCACAAGAAATCCATCAACTAAAATGGTTCTCTATAGACTGGATCTCTTGATTCAGGTGTAGATCTGAAAGGATGGGGGTCCAGAATCTGAGCAAATCTACTGCCCTGCTGCCTTAGGATAAACAAATAACAGAGTTGGAAGGGACATTGGAGGTCTTTTAGTCTGACCCCCTACTCAACCAGGAAACCCTATACCATTTCAGACAAATGGTTGTCCAATCTCTTCTCAAGATCCTCCAATATTGGAGCACCCACGACTTCTGGAGGCAAGTCATTCCACTGATTAATTCTTCTAACTATTAGGAAATTTCTCCTTAATTCTTGGTTGGTTCTCTCCTTGATTAGCTTCCATCCATTGCTTAGTTCAAATCAGATTTCCTCAACCCTACCACATGCCTTGCTAGCACTACAGCCCTTATGCATTTGTAGGTTCTTCACTTATATTGCTGATGGGCATGGGCTAAACTTGATGGGAGTTGCACTGGTCCTTTCACAAAAGCAGCCACACTTCTGTCTCCCGTCCTCAGTATTCCACAGCTTTGCCTTATGGAAACATCAGAAAGGACAATGCAAATGCTTTCACCCTGATTAAACCACACCTGAAGGTATCTCTGTCCCAAAATCCATGCATTCCCCTTTAAAATTCTCTCCACTGCCAGCAACAGTACTATTGAGCTGAGATTCCGAAGAGGAAGCACCTGAAGTGATAATTTATCTTCCTACAATTTTCTGCCACTGGGTTGGGAAATCTAGCAATGGAATTGGTGCATAATCATCCAAGATAGATATAATACCCCTAGCTCTGATAAACCACGCAGGGAACAACAGCGGAAGAACTTGCGTTGATAAAAGCCAACTTCACCTCTAGCAATCCTCCAGTATGTTGGTTTTGACTTTCAGAGCGGAATGTAGAATTCTTAACATTTTATTATCGATAACTATTTTCTTTTAATCATTGTTGTCCCAGTTATCTTTGTTTAATAATCCTGGGAAATAAAGAGTTCTCTCTTACTGCTCCTCTTAGATAAAGAAATGTAAACGAACAATAAAAGTCTTTTGCATTTTGCTGGTTCAAAGAATGTCTAAATGTCAATTGTGCACTTTTGTATCAGCAAGGGGTTTACCTTCAATTTCTGTTCTTCGGCTTTCTCCTTGGTTTTTCTTTGTAGCTAGACGCTTCTGCTCAAATACAGAAACAATGTCAGAATAACAGAATGTTTAGGAATGGTCAAGATAGTCCACAGAGTATGGTGAAAAAAGTCAAGATGGATGGCTACAAGGGTACAATCAAAGCTCTGTTTTGGCTTACCCTCTTGACTTTTCTGACTATACCCCTGGTGATGCAGGTATTAAAGACACTGATGTTGAGAAAGACAAAAAGGCAAAAAGAGAAGGGGATGGCAGAAGCTGAGATGATTAGATAGCACCATCCACTTAACAAACATGAATTTGGGCAAGTTCCAGGAGTCAGCAGAGGGCAAGGGGGCCTGGCGCGCTATGGCCCATGGGGTTGTGAAGAGTTGGACATGACATAGAGATTAAGCAACATCATGAATCACTGCCACTTTCAAAGAAATGAATGTTTTCTTGGTTTGATGGAATAAAAGTCTTCCATTGAATAATTTCAGGTAGTCCTTGACTTATAACCACAACTGGGACCAGGATTTCAGTTGCTAAGCAAGGCAGGTAAGTGAACCACTTCTGATTGTACAACCTCTTTTGCCAAGTTTGTTAAATGAATTACTGCAATTGTTAAACACTGACTTTGCTTGTCGTAAGACAAATGGTGATTACATGACCGGGGGAACACAGCAACTGTTGCAAATACATGTTAGTTCCCCAAGTGCTTCAACTTTGCTTTTGTGACTGTGGAGATGGGGCGACAGTAAATGTGAGAACTGGCTGTAAGTTACTATTTTTCAGTGCTGTTTGAACTTCAAACAGTCACTAAACAAATGGTTGTAAATCAAGGACTACCCGTACATTAGAGTTAAAATGATATATATATTTTACAGGTATTGTTTAAAGTTCTCTAGAGTTTGTCTCCCAGGCCAGAGTTTTCAGACCTGCTGTTGCTGAACCATAAATTAGCTGGTTCATCATCTTTTCAGCGGTGGCTCCAGATCTGGAATTCCCCTGCTAGGGTTATTATGTCATGTCTGCCACACAATGGACACTGAACAGCTGATGCTTTAGCCTGTTTCTGAACTGCTTTGGGACTCTGAAATGGGAGGGGGGAAATGGTGAGCTTGGTCCTGTTTGGAATCATCACATTGCTTGTAGCTATGGAATATCTCCTTTCCTTGTTTCCTTTCTCCTGCCTCTGATTCATCCAATGAAAATATACTTTGCAATACCAAGCTATGTGACAAGCAAAATATTTACTTTGCTCTTTAGAAAGAAAGAAAAAAACCTATTCCATTCTTTATGAAGGAACTTAACAAGTTATATGATGGCTTTTAAAAATGCTAGTATGTATGCCATTGCCATTTTTATATTACTTCTCTCTCTTTTTCTTTCTCTCTTTCTCTCTTGCAAAGTTCCTGGTGAACTTGTTCTGGATATATATATATATGATAAAATGAACAAATAAATGAACAAGAGGCTGAATATTCAGTAGAAGTAAGCTCCATTGCGTAAAAGACTGTTTTTCTTGCATTCAAAGATTTTTATCCCCCTATTTTTTTATAATAGCCATTGCAGCAGCTTACAACTCCAGTTCAAACAGTAGAAGATAACAGTGATAAAGAGTTAAAGAAAAATAGACCCAAAACAAATTCAGCAATGAGCAGTTAAGATACTCATCAAAAGTGTTACAACCAATTGATATTATCCTTTGCGGTTAAATGGATTCTTTCTTATCATATTTGGTATCAAAGCATACTCTGGCCAGATATTGTTAGAGCAAATGTGTATATCATCATCATCATTATATCATCATCATCATCCAGGTTATACAATACAGAATCAATCTAGGTAGAAAAAAAATAGACAACCTATGGCCATTTTTTTTATTGGATTAAGGCTGCAACTTTATGGGAAATATATGAATTTGGGTTATGTCTCTTTGTGTGTGTGCTTATGTTTGTTTATATTAATGCTACATGAAAAGTATGTTTCAGTTTCTCTTCATGAAAAATAATTCTGGGTTATTTGATTTATTTGGACTTTCTCTTGGCTTTTTTTAATCGGCTTTACACAGTGGTGGGATTCTGCCAGTTCGCACCACATCGGCAGAACCAGTAGCTAATTTTTTGTTGCCCAGGCCTAGAATGGACTTCCGGAAGTGGCATCCACACAGAGAACTGATTATTCACATATCTGAATCCCTCCACTGACTTTACAGTTGGATGCAAAAAAAAACCCAAAACCAAACCCCACGTGGACAGAGAAAGAGGCAAAGCTTCAGTAGCATGGTTGTGACTGCCAATCCCCCCCTTTTTTATTTATTCCCCATCTCTGTCCTTTTCTGTTTTGAACAGAGAGTCAGGCAGGCAGGCACTAGACAGTCAACCAGACATTGTGGTAGTAGACAAGGACCAAAAGACAGCAGTGGCGATAGCTGTCGAGATGCCAGTTGAGAGCAACATCAGGAAAAAAGAGGGTGAGAAGCTGGAAAAGGACCAGGGCCTGAAGGAGGAACTAGAGAGGATGTAGGAAGTAGAGGCCAAAGTGGTTCCTGTGATGGTAGGAGCACTCAGGGCCCATGACTCCTAAGCTGGGAGAGGGCCCCAACAGCAGATCCCAGGAATAACATCGGAGCTCTGTGTTCAGAAGATGCACAGCTAGGAACAGCTAAAATACTGCACTGAATCCTCAAACTCCCAGACCTCTGAGATTGAGGGAGAAATTCCTATGCAATGGTTTCTTTTGGAATTGAAACATAAGAAGCCAATCAGGGTGCAGATCGTTTCAAAGAAGACTGGGTACGATAAAAGTCAGGACAATAATGCACGCCCCTTCAACTCCTTGCAACTAAATAAAGGCAGCAACCTGGCGATAGATTGTAAGACAGAATAACGGTGTTTGGTTCTAAATTATTCAATAGCTGTTACAATTGTGCAAGGATTTGAACTGCATATGCATCTTCCTTCTTTCCTTCCTTCCTTCCTTCCTTCCTTCCTTCCTTCCTTCCTTCCTTCCTTCCTTCCTTCCTTCCCTCCTCCCTCCCCCATAGGTGGAAGTGACTCCTGATAGAAACAGAGAATAACATTTAAAAATAAACCAGTGATCAATAAGAGTACATAGCAGAGCAATAAAAAGAATGTCATAGAATGACATTGGGAAATAAAGGAGGGTCCTTTCTGAGTCTCTGGCCCTGCCCACTATCCAAATGTGAGCTATGCTGTCTCTTATCGGACTCTTTCCCGGTCTCCAGGGCCTTTTCTACATATCATTACAGTCTAGGCCAGTCTGTATGTATAGCTGACATACTTCTAGCATCCTCCTTTTGTTCAACCAAGTTTATGTATGTATAGGCTCACTCACACCTCAAGACTTCTGCTTGACTTTTATCCAGATGCTGTATTTCAGTCGTTATTCTAGTCTCAGCCAAAATGCCTAAATCTGGAGTTCAGTACCTGTATTATATGACAGGCTCTTAAGAAATTGCCTATGAGTTGTTCTTGCTTATGCATAGAGGTTTACAAGGCGGGCTTTATGAGTTCCTGTACACATGCTGAGAGGCCTTTGAGCAGACTGCTCTGTTTTATAACATTACTGTTCCTGGCCTCACTTTATTACATCTGTTCTTCAGAGTACCTTGTTATAAATTAGGTATGTGATGATGTGTAATCACTAACGGGGAAGCCAATGCATTTTCACTGCCACAGCCATTAGACAAATAAAAGGGAAGAATGAGAAATTGCTGTGGTTTTGACAAAGGAGAACATTTGAACAACCTGATCCAAATTGAAAGCAATGTTATCCTAATGATGGTGGTTTCATTATGCCAAGCCTGGCTAACACTTGCTTGGGAACAAAGGAAAAACCTCAACTTTCACTGTTTGATTGTTCTCCCCCTCCACCCCCACCCCCAAAAAAGTCTCTATATTTTTTACTCTAAGTTCACCTCTCTTCTTTTGCTGTTTGTCTGTTCTGAAGGTTTAGCATTCAAGAGGCAGATTCTCCATTCAAAGGTATATTCCTGGTAAGAACTTATTGGTAGAAAATGGCTCAAAGTCTCTTATCATCTTGAACTGAGTAAATTAATATGCATTGGCCATTAGTAAGAGAGTAGAAAATCAAATCCTATATTAGTGGGCTTGGAGGTATTTGCATTTTTAATAAGAGGATTATGACTTGAAGCTGCAAATTCTGACTTAACACTTGCTTCTGCAGAAATAAATTGGCTGAATCTTGAAGAACCAAGGAAATTGGTTTGTCCATAAAATTGAAAGCAAGGTCTGCATCCCTTTCTTTGGCTAAAGAAGGATATTGGGTTTTAACTGGTTGGGTTAATTTAGATGACATGTGTTCATCTCTATTATTGCTGAACTATGTACTGTGTTTCTCATGAAAGCACACTGCAATAATAATACTTTTTTGCAAGTCTGATTTCCATCTAAACCCACTTTAGAAAGATGTTTAAAGGGCACCTGGGTCTGAGAAAAAGCAGTATGGGAGTGGGGAGTGGGGGGGGGGAAGCAGGACCTGGAGATCTGCTTTCCCATTTCTACCTCTCCTTTGAAATGACAAAAGAGATGCAATTCTAAGTCTTGCCCATTGTTTCTGACTGCTTAGCAGAAATAGTAATTGGATAGTACTTTGGCCACTTCTGAACTTCAATAAAAGCAAGGAAGAATAAAAGAACAAGGAAAGCTAACCTAGAGAACATGTCAAGCACAGGAAATCAGGAGTCCAGTCAATTCCGATGAACATATAGATTTATTATAATATATAGGGAGTGAAGGGACTCAAGATTGATGATGCATTTGACCCCTCCCTCAGGCTCAGCTTGCTGAACTCCTACAGAGCAGCTGGAAGGAGTTGGAAATGTGTCTTTTTTACACAATTAATTTTGTTTCTACTGGAAACTGGTTCTGGACTTTGTGCTTGAGGTGGGAAAAAATGAAACTTCAATTTTGGGTTTTGTCGATGTTTGGTGTTGTAAAAATGACTAGTATATATTAATGTAGAAAAGTAAAAAGTTGAGGTTTCATGTTTATTACCTTATTCTACTGCACCAAAAGGAAGTACCGTAAATGCTTTTTTTTCTTTCCCCCCCTCTACCCTACACTTTTCTCTTTTCCCCCTTTCCTCCCCTATTTTACCTATGTTTTCATTTTTCTTTACATTTTTATATTTTATGCTTTGATAAACTAATGACATTTCGAATCATGAAAATGTGTCCCTTTTATGAAATGGCTTCTGTCAAGCCAGTTTAAGCCAATAATTTGAGCCCAAGCTGGTCATGCAGGGTGAATCTTCTGGCAAACTTCCCTTGTATGCCTATAAATGAACTCAATACCATTTGGGGATCTAGCTATAAATCCCCAGGACTGAATAGTTCTGTATCTTATATGGTCAAATGTTTGGACTATTATATTATAATGGCTTCTAACCCTGTAGGCATGGAAAAAAGCCAAGAATCCCAGTTGTGATATGCTAAATATATCTTACTGAGAAATATGAATGGACTCAGTACATAGCCCTAAGAAAGACAATCACATTCTCTTTATATTTATTTTGAGGATTCTTTTAGTGTATTTGGGTAGTTCAATACAAGTCAGAAGCGTGTGGCTCACATATACTTAGACCTGTGGTTTCTAGTGCTACCAATGAAGAGACATTCTGCAATCCTGCTGCCTTTTGGTTGCCGACTGAATGCTTTGCACTGAGAAATAAAATAGAAAAGATGGGAAACCTGGGAACTTCTAACTCTGCAATTAGAAATATCTGCAGCAGACTTTTAAATCTATGGTGGGGGGGAGGGGAAAGAAAGAGGACCTTCCTGTGTATCTTCAGAATATCTCCTAATTTATGTTTTGTGTGATTCCAGAATCCCTCACAGTGTATTGAATTGAGTTGGTGGGAGTTATGATTAAAGAACATCTGGAGGGTAGGATCCTTCTTAACTCATGATTTACAGAATTGGGAACCATTTTTGCAAAACTGTCATGCTTTAGAAGATGTCAAAGAAAGTAACGTAGTACAATGATATCCATAGATATCACCTAGACAACTCCGGGCTTGGTATGTTGGAGGAAACTTTTCCAGAACTTCATTTTCTAGCACAGTCACCAGAGCCAAGGATGATGGAGGTTAGGAATTAAAGTCATAGATTCCCCATCTTGTAGTAGGAAAATTGTATAAGTCAGATCATTATGGCCAAGTCACTGTTCTTCAGCATCTCCTGCCCGGTCTAGAATTTTGAAATAATAATCCCATCCCATTATAATATAAGATTTATGAAACAGCATAAAACATGTTCCATAGAAAATATCCTTTTTGATCCTCAAAGAGACGATGCCAAATAAAACTGGGAGCAATTTAAGCCAAGCTCCATGGGAAAAAAATGAACTTCCTTTCCTGCGAATAACCCATCATCAGAGAAAATCTGACAGACATTCTACCATTTTTTGGGGAAAAAAGCAGGAACTTGAAGTAATTTCAGCTGATCTTTCACAACGAAGAAACAAATAACCCTGCTCAGGTTAGAGAGCAAATAAATCACACCCAAATGAGAGCTGTAATTCCCAAAAGTACACAAGGAATTGATTTTGCCATGACAGTCAGCATGATGAACTGGTGCCGCAGTGTACAGGCATGTCTTAAGCTGCAGTTGGTTAACTCTCCTTCCGTTTGTCTTTTAGGTCTCTCTGTAATGGCATAATACGAGGAGAAAGATTAAGGAGATTCATTTCCAGCAAGTCCTGATTCTATACTCAAATCCTGCAAGTCAGGACAAAGAAACATGGAATAGGGAAGGAAATTAAATGCAAAGATGAAAACTCAAGATTTAGAATGCAGATTGTTTTTTACAATTATCTCATAAAAGAGTAGGAGCTGATGGCTCTCCAAATGGTGTTGGATTAATGCTGTTGGATTAATGCTCCCATCATGCTTGAGCGTTGGAGATGTTGGATAGGACTAATGGGAGTTGAAGTTCAGTTATATTTGGAGACCTGTAGCTTCTTCTAAAGCGTTGTTTTTGGACAAAGACATAGTTGGGGCTCAGACATCAAGGGTGAAAATGTTCAACCATATCAACTTATCTGTAGTTTAATATCAGTGATGTAGCCTCGTCTATCTTGAACATCTACTGTAAGGGCTGTTAAAATGCTCAATAAGAGAAAGACGGACTATGCTAGAATGATCCTGCCTTCCTTATTTTTTTACAAATAACTCAAGATGGCAACAGACTTTCCTCCTATTTGCCTCACAACAACTACCATGTGAGATGAGTTGGGCTGAGAGAGAGAGCCCAAGGTCATCCAACAACGGTGGAACTAGAACTCATTAGAGCCTTGGTGGAGCAGTGGGCTAATGCCTCCTTAAGTAACACCAGCTGCCTGCAATTAGTGCAGGTTCGCATCCCACCAGGCTCAAGGTTGACTCAGCCTTCCATCCTTCCAAGGTAGGTAAAATGAGGACCCAGATTGTTGGGGGCAATAAGCTGACTTTGTAATAATGCCGCTGGGGGCCCCCCGAAAGCCCTAATAATAAGCAGGCATATACATAGAATGAAGGCTATTGCTAAGCACATTGGTTTGTGCTTAAACTGTAAGCCGCCCTGAGTCTTCGGAGAAGGGCGGGATATAAATGGGATTTAAATAAATAAATAAATAAATAAATAAATAAATAAATAAATAAATAAATAAATAAATAAATAAATAATCTCCTGGTTTCTAGCTTGATGCCTTAACCCCTGGACCAAATTGGTCTAATTGCTATCTGGACTCATTAACTCACATCAGTACCCATTTCTAGAAGAGCACCAAAGCCATTTCGATCCCCTCCCCCGCTATGTGTGTTTTATTGAATTATTAGTTTTTAGTCACACTGGGTTTTAGATTTTAGTACAGTTTGGATAGGATATATTTGATAACTCCTGCTGTTCATCAATTGGTTGTTATTAGGAACTTCCTAGGGTGAGCTTCTGTTACATAAGCTATGTTAGGACATTTTTTTCTTTCTGCCCTTACAATAAGTCCAAAATATCTGGAACAAGCAATTACATCTACAAAATTGAACTCAAAGATTTGCTATATGTCACCGGGGAGCACCCAAAGAATTCAACCTGGGATTTGAATAGAATAAATATGCTGTATTTAAATGGCAAAAATGGATGATGATGATTTATTGCATTTCTACATGATATTCTCACAACTGAAATGGGAATGTTATTAAAATATCATGCTAAACTACGATGAATTAAAACAGCAAAATGAATATTCATGAAAAAGGTGACAGGGAGAGAATGGAAAAGTGAAACAAGAAAAAACAAATTAGTCATCTGTCACTCACACAGAGAAGAAGAAAAAATGGCCTTAAATAAGTGGCCAAAGATAGACTTTAGGAAAGACAGCATTGCAAAGCAGAGTTGCCACACTGAAGTCTATCCTTGAGTAACTAAATGATGACACTGTCAGTCAACAGATTCTGCCACACCTGCTCTGCTGATCTTAGTGATTATCAGAGTTCAGAATTCTATTTTGGAATTCGGATTTAGTTCATGGTCCTTTTGGGTGGAAGTATTTGTGTTACTTTTGGCTTGCTTCATCATCTTTAATCGATTCATCAAAGATGGCACCTCCTTCCTAATACTCTTTATTTCTCAAGGTTAAAGCCTTAGACAAAGCAGCAGCACCTACGCACAATGATACAATGGCTTGGCAGGCTAGACAAAAATTGTAGGGCTGGTTAGTTTGTTTGTGTTTACAGAGCAGTTAATTGTAACAGTTCCCCCTCCCCCCAGCCATCCAGTCCATGGCCTATGGAATATTGAGGATTATGGAGAAAAATAGGATGGATGATAACATGAGATTGTGGCACAACTGACTGGCTGGAACAGATTCCCACAATGGGGTACATTTTGTGATAGGCTGCACTTCTGTCAAAGAAAAATTATGATCCTTATTAATGTGTGTTCAAGTCTTTGCTTTCATTCCTCAACCAATTTTTTTTAAGCAGGAAAGATTATTATATTGCTCAGTTTTTCAGGGCGTGCCTTCAAATAGATTTGGTGTTGATTCTCATCTCTCTCTTTTTATCACCCTAGGCAAAGTGGGGGCAGAAAGCATTGTCTTCACTGTGATGACATTAGTGTTATCATAGCTCAAGTGTCACTAGCTCTCTTCACATTTCAAAATGCCACATTGGCTCACAGCTTATGGGATGTTTGTGAATTGGCTTTTATTGTCAGTAAGGAATGCAATGGCTGAGGGATTTTCATGAAAATGTTTTTATCTCCCCCTGGAAACACTATTTCTGACCTAAAATATAATAACTTTCTTGCTAACTTTCAACTCTGCTCTAACAAGTTCTGCATACTTCAGAACATAGAACAGAACATAAAATAATAGAATTGAAAGGGACCTGGGAGGTCTTCTAGTCCAACCCTTGGTGCAAGCAGGAGATTCTATACCATTTCAGACAAATTGTTGTCCAGTCTCTTTGTGAAAGCCTCCAGTGATGGGGCACTCACAACTTCTGAAGGCAAGCCATTCCATTGGTTGATTGCTCTCATTGTTAGGAATTTTCTCCTTAGTTCTAGATTGCTTCTTTCCTTGGTTAATTTCCATCCATTGTTTCTTATCTTGCCTTTTGTTGCTTTGGAAATTTGTCCCCCTCGTCTTTGTAGGAGCCTCTTAGATATTGGAACACTGCTATGAAGTCTCCCCTAGGCCTTCTTTTCATTAGACTAGACATACCCAATTCCTGTAACTTTTCTTCGTATGCTTTAGCTTTCCAAGTGTATCAGATTCCAACGAGTATCTTTCCTTCCCGTTTTCCCTCCTGGGGGAGGAAAATGCAATCTCTCACTGATGTGGAAATCAGAAAAAAATAAAAGCATCAGTCTGTGGAGAAAGTGAGGGCCACTCACTTAGGAGTTTGGTTTCATGAAGAGGCTCTGACTGGCCTCCCCTTTCTCCTTGCACCAGCCCAGAGAAAATCCCCTTAGTTATTTCAATTACATGGATGACTGGCGAGAGTTTGAACACACGTAATAGAGTCGGCAGCCTTTGATTGAAGTCTCCCCCTTTTCTTGCCAGCACCGTTTGAATTGGCTTCATTGACCTTCAAAGACCAAGGCATTGGCTAATGCAGGAGTTAATGTCTATGCCACTCAGCTGGGCCTGTTAACACTTAAGTCTGTAGCAGGTGTTTTCTGCCACAACCTTGGTCCTCTTTGGGGTTATAAGCCTCCCACTTTCTTTTTCCTTCTCTCCCTATCCCGTTTTCCCATTGAGAGAGACCTGGGATCCATCAGATGACAAGACGTTACTGATTTACACTTGATAAATGAACATAAGCCTTCCCAAAACAGAGTGACTGTTACTGACAAGATCTTCTCCAAAACATGCATCGGATTTTTATTTTTTTTTAACCCAAAGGTGCCTTTTCAAAAGGCAACAAGGAATGTCTTTCCTTGAAGATGTTTCACTTCTCATCCAAGAACCTTCTTCAGTTCTGACTGAGAATTGATGAGACAGTGAGGCTGCAGAACTGAAAAAGCTTCTTGGATAAAAAGCGAAATGTCTTCTAGGAAAAACAAAGTCCATGACCTGGATGACTGAGAATCTCCATAGATTTTTTAAAAAACTTTCTGCTATAATCAAGAACTGATTTGCCCAACAGTGTGATTAAATTTGAACCTCTGAATTTGGAGGACCCACCCGCCACCAGCTTGAAGAGTTCTCCAAATTCAGAATCTTCATTTTTTTAAAAAAATATTTTTTAGGAAATTAAAAGAAATTTAAGTTACTCTTTTTCTCTTTCTCTAAGAAAAGAATGGAATTGAGTGAAGAGGTTGAATACTCAAATATGGGAGATGATGATCCCACCTAGGACTTCTTGTTCATGGTTGTCTCTACCCTGGATTTGCTGAAAGCCATTTCCAATTTGTCCTGAATAGGGAAGTTGGGTTCATGATGGTGTTGCCAGCAGTTAGTTGATGTTATCAACTGTGCAATTGTCTTGTACTACAAATGCACAAGAATGTGTATTTTCTGGAGCTTACATCCATAAATAAAATTGTTTTATTTGCATCCCTCACAGATAAATATTCTTCTGTTGTAAAATTTCATCTTTGTGTTACATAGATCAAGACTATGACTATGACTCGGTAAACACCAGCTGTTGCCCGTTGTAAGAAGTCAATGTCATTTCCAATTGTTTGATGTTAATTCACTGAACTTATTGAATATGGGACATTTCCTATTATCATCAAAGTAGCTTTAGAAATAAAGGTGGTCAAATCTCATCATGGTGGTAGAATGTCTTGATTCAAACTGTCTTAATGACAGTGATTTCAACACATCTGTTTCAAGAGCCAGTTTGGTGCAAGAGCTAAAGGTGCTGGGCTAGAAGTTAATAGTCCCCATTTAGACTTGGAAGCTAGCTGGATGACTTTGGACCAGTTAATGTTTCTCAGTCCTAGGGAGAAGGCAATGGTAAGCCATTCCTGCAAATGTTGTCAGGAAAACTGCATGGATTTGTCAGCATTGACTCAAAGACGTAACAACAACAACACTCCAAAATACTGGTACTGTATACGTTTTTATGTTTGGTGTCTGCTTATCATGATCAGATCTGTGGATCATGGTCTAGACAACACATTTCTGACATTTTGCCAGAAACTCTGGCTGGCATCTTCAGAGCAAGTGGTCTGTTAAGGAAACTACAGGCAACTGAGCAAGGACTGACTAGGCTTCTATCTTTATAGCTGGGTATCTTGACACCTGTTTGGTCTTCAGTTGAGCTGGTTTCCAATTAGTGCAGGTTGGTGATGGCTTGTCAGGAAATTGGTCACTAAAACTGAAGCCCAACATTACCCATGACTCCAAAACCTCGGTTTCCAGGGTTTGTGCAGTTCTTTATATTAAAAAGAAGCCATAATGATCTTTGCTGCCAAATATATGAATATGGAATTCTGAAGGCTGTAAACTAGAAGATTAAGTTCATAAAAAAGTGATCCTGGGGTACTTCTGCATTAATGCCACAATATAGATACAGTCTTTCACAGCCTAATTGATCTGAATCGAGGCAAACGTTTCAGATCCAGCCTTATTGATCAATTAAGAACTGCCATTAAAGAGATTCTAAAGCTTTTCTTGCAGCTTTCATCTGGTTAGGCAACTGTCACTCAAACCAAGATTTGTTAACAAGATGCTTGTAGTTATCCAGCTACTTGCAATACCCCTAATATATGGATATATATGGATTCTCAGATTGGTGAAAATTATCATGAGGTCACTAATAAGAGATTGCCGGCGGGTGACACCCAGGGATAGGGCCTTCTCAGTGGGAGCGCCTGCCCTCTGGAACCAGCTGCCGGTGGAGCTGAGGACTGCCCCCGACCTCCGATCATTCCGCCGGGGCCTGAAGACCTGGCTCTTTGAGCTCTCGGGCCCAGGCTGAGGAGAAAATTATTTTAATTGGGGTTTTTAATAGCACAGGGTTGATTTAATATTTTTTAACTTGGCTTTTAACTTTTGTATGTTTGATTTTTAACTCCCTGTAAACCGCCCTGAGTCCTCAGGGAAAGGGCGGTATATAAATACAATAAAATAAATAAATAAATAAATAATGCTGATGAGTATTTCTGCATGAGAGCTTGTGAAATTCCAAATGGGAATTTAAAAGAACCTGGAGGTGAGTTTTAGTGATTTCATGACAGATTGGCAGTTCTTTTTTTTTTAAAAAAATGGTGCCTATCCTTCACCATCATATCAGAACATAACATTGTATCTGTCAACCTAAACTGATTAGCAACTGCTGATTTGAATGCTAAGAGAAAAAGCATATCCTATTGCATTAATCCCCACCCACCCTTTCTTTCTCTCCCAATATATGGAAAGATGGTCTATGTATCATCGTTGTTTTCAATTCCTAGTAACCACCTTGATGGCTTTGTTCCATGATGATCTATCCCTAACTTGTCCTTTCAAGTCTCCCAACAAAATATGTAGAAAAAGAAGACTAACAAACCAATCCTTTCCTTAGGAAAAACTGTAAACACTTCACTTTTTCCCACTGCTCCTGAAATAGGATCATTTGTAGCTCTGCTAGCTTAGGTGGTTTATGTTGTTTTCCCCCCAACATAGGTTGTTTAAATTTGCTTATGGTTGGCTAGGTTTCTCCAGTTTTAATATCTCTGTTGCCTAGAGATGCTTTGTTAGTAAACAGGTGAAGTCAAGACATGATTAAATAAATAAAGGAATACATAGATACAAAAAATGAAGTCCTTTCAATCTTCTGCAAGTTTAAAATCGATCCCCGGGTTCAACAGGCTGAACTTTCTTGACTCAATTCCAGTGACTGTATAACAGCTGCCTGTCTGATAGTAGCTGAAAATCTAGAGGTGATGTTCATAGTTTTGTTCCTGCTGATTAATAATTTCATTGGCCAACAAGGATGGCAAGTACATTGTGTTTATTCAGTGTTCACGTGCAGTGCAGTACTTCCCAGTTGTGTGAAAAAGCTGTACAGCAAAAAACTCGTTTGCTGCTTACACTACAGAATAGCCTAAAAGATAATAAGTCTGCAGAAGTGCAATTACCCACTCTTTGCAAACCCCCCCCACCATTTTTACCTTCTATAGATAGGAAATGCTGTTCTTTCTCAAATGAGTGGTGCTGAATATGGTTTAGGTTTTAGGTTTTATTAAATTTTTATACCGCCCTTCTCCCGAAGGACTCAGGGCGGTGAACAGGGCATATCATAAAACTACAAAAATACAAAAGTTAAAAAAGAATTAAATTATTGCCCACAGTAAAAACAATAGAAAATATATATAAATATTAAAACCCTAAGTAACTCCCCATCAGGCCAGGCCAGCTTGTTCAAATAAATGGGTCTTTAACCCGCGCCGGAAGGAGCGGAGATCCGGTGCCATCCGGAGCTCAACCAGCAGCTGATTAATATAATTGGAAGATGCTAATTTTGTGATCAGGTAACAGTTTGCTAGATACACAATGTAAAATCATTTCCATCAAAAGGGAGAGCAACATATCCCATGCATCTTATAGTCAAGCTGTTCTGCTTAATGGTACGACCTCATTCTTTAGGAAATGTAGGAAAGGGAAAGCCTAAACTTTTGAGGCAACTTTCTATAAATGTCAAAATGCTGCAGTGAGGGTCCTATGCCTCCATCATGTTGCTAAGTCGCAGAATAATGGAGCTGGAAGGGAGTTGGAGGTCTTCTAGTCCAACCCCCTGTTCAAGCAGGAGACCCTAGACTGTTTCAGACTAATGTTTATCCTATGTTTTCTTAAAAACCTCCAGTGATGGAGCACCCACAACTTCTGGAGGCAAGTCGTTCCACTGATTAATTGTTCTCACTGTCAGGAAATTTCTCTTTTGTTCTAGGTTGCTTCTCTCCTCGATTAGTTTCCATCCTTTGGTTCCTTGTCCTGCCTTCAGGTGCTTTGGAGAGCAGGTCGACTGCCTCTTCTTTGTGGCAATCCCTGAGATATTGGAACACTGCTATCATGTCACTCCTAGTCCTTCTGTTCACTAGACTAGACTTACCCAATTCCTGCAACTATTCTTCATATGTTTTAGCCTCCAGTCTCCTAACCATCTTTATTGCTTTTCTCTGTACTCTTTATGAAATGGCAGAACCACAGTCTAAACCCCCCCCAAACAAACCACAATTTGATTGAACATGACAAAGATCCTTTCAGCATTTTTGAAGAGCTAGCAGAAGTTGGTTTGCATACAGTACAACCCTTTCCAGAAGTTGGTCTTTTTATTGGTGGGATGACAGGGTGAGTAACATCAGTGCAGGAAGCAACCTTAGTGAAATGCCTGGAGGGCACATTCTGCCTTGGATTGCCTCCTCAGATAATCCTCTCCTTGTATATGGTGGATGATCATTTGAACCACTGATTATTTCTCTCTGACAAAGAGTTCTTTGTTTCCTACAGGTACCCATTTCCCTTGATCTATTAAACTCCAGTTCTCTTTCTAAGCAATAGTTGCAAGCATAGCTTACTCACGTCCTTCTCTCTCCCTCTTCTACCTCTGAGAATTGCCTTAATATAGTACTATAAAGCAGGGGTTCCCAACCCTTGGTCTGTGGACCGGTGCTGGGCCACAGCATGCCAGCAAAACCTCATCCGTAGGATGCAGGCAGCACATAAAAATCACACACTTTCCGGTCCATGGAAAAACCTTTCTCCACGGAACTGGTCCCTGGTGTGCTCCAGGGGCGAAAAGAAGCAAGGCCTCTTTAAGGAAAAGGTGGAAGAGACAGGATCAGAAAAAGGAAAGGAGGCGAGATTGTTGTGCAGGTATGCAAGCTAATTTGAGGGCTAATCCACATCCATCTGTCCTGTTTGCCATCCTTCGCTCTCTAGAGACTAAGTTCTGAAACTTGAGCTGGCCATGAACAAGGAGTGTATATTGGAGGTGGTGGCCCTTTGAGAGCTGAAATGCAACAAAATTTCATTTTGATGTATACCAATTGATGTACATTCAAAGTGACAATAAAGTTGTTGTTATTGTTATTGTTATTGTTGTTGTTATTATTATTATTATTATTATTATTATTATTATTATTATTATTATTATTATTATTATTATTATTATTATTATTATTATTATTATTATCTGTAATACTATCAAACATCCACATCTGCCTATCTCAGGTCCTTGGTAAGGACTTGATAGGTAGACAAAAATGCCAAATCCAGTCTGAACATCTGGCTGACTGTGCGATGAACAATAATAATAATTTTAGTTTATTTTTCAATGCTATGTACAAACTCGTAACATAGGTTAATTCAACAGCTAAGTCAAATATGTTGCTTGGATGTAGCATAATTGCTAAATTCCCAGTCAACATAACTCCTGGATGAAGAAAAGTTGTCCACTCCCCCTCTTTAATAAAACAGACTGAAATATTTTTTCCATTAAAAATATTCCAGTTGTATATCTTTAATCCAGAGGAGAAGTGGAACAAATAATATGCTTGGTTTTAGAACAGCAACAAGGAAAAGCTACAGTAGAAGAGAGAGAATACAGCCTTCAGCAAAGTATCCTGGTATTTGATGGTTTAATGCTGGAAATTATATGTCTGTGTCTGCAAATGATGGGAGTTAGATCTTATGATCTGTAACACATCATAAGATCAGGCTCTTAACCACAAACTTCAAAGGACGGCCTGTGAATTCTTGGCAACTGTTACAGCTCTTAATGTTAGAAGTATCTACTGGTGCTAGTTAACGAAATTAAAAAAGGCATACCGTGGCTCTATTCTGTTTTTTGATCCCAAGAAATAAACTAATATTGCTTATCCAAAGTAAGCCCTAAATGCCAAGGATAACTGTTAAGCATGGACTATAGAATTGCTGCTGACCACTAAATGAAAGCACAAACATCAATAATTCTTTTTTGCATTTTTTTTGCTACCATCTACTGTAAGAATCAATGAGATTACTGTATCCCAGACACAGTATCTCTAATAAAAAAAACTTGGGTAAGATTTTTCTTTTTAATGTAATTAATGTTTGTTCATTTGTTATGCTTGAATATATCAAATGATGAATGTAGAGAACTTGCAGCCTTTCCAGGAGCAACTTGTGTTATGACTGAGTTGAAGGATGCTACTCAATTACATCTAGTGGGCTACAGACACTCCATCTCTGCACCATGGTAAGATGGACAAAGCTTTATGTGCTCCAATGATTTTGAGCTCACCAACCAACTGACTGTGTCATGTTGGGTTCAAATGTCTTCACTGCATCTTTTCTAAAATTTGAGCAAAAATGGCTCTTTTGCACTCTGTTCAGACTGTACGTTTGGGTGTACATCTCAGCTCGTTAAAAATGGTGAGCAGACCCCACCCTCTCTGGGTTGTGAGAGCAGGAAACAGTTGGTCATGCATAGGTACACTGTGACCAATTGCAGTGAAGAGGTTTTGTGTGTGTGCAAGATATATTTAGCATCCCTTGTTGATATGTAGACCTGTGTTTCCCAACCTTGGGAAACACATTTTAAAAATATTACTTTCCCTCCTCTGGAAAGAAGTTCTCTCCATTAAATTGCCAAGGTCCTTCCATTGGCTTCAGCAATTTTGCTGAAATTTGAGGAATCATGCCAAATGAATGAACCCGTTAAAGGGCAGGTGAGTGGTCAACTAAAATTTTATTTAACCATTTGAAATACTTTGACTTTGCTTTCTTTTGTGCTGTGGGGGCTGGAAGGAAGCAAGATTTCTAGTGGCCACTAAGTAATGCTTTAAATCTATCATCACGATAATGTTTGGTCATGTCCCCTCTCATTTTTCCATATTTCTTGTTTCTAAGTGTGGGGGTGAAAAAGGACGGGATAGCAAATCTTGGTCTGAATCACTCGCCCCAAGCTGTCAGATGAAGGTAGCTATTTAAATTCTGCGGAAAGGAAATTTGTGCTTTCAATTTCAGGTTGGACCTCTGGCAAATGCCTGCAGCAGCCTTTGCAGTTTCCTTGGCGATCTTTTCTGAAGTGTCTTGCCAGGGCCCCTTTCCTATGGCTGAGAAAAGGCAACAAGTCCCAACATCACACAGCTTCCTTCACGCTTAAGGCAGGATTAGGCCTGGTTTCTATCTCGGTACTTTAACCACTACACCAAACTTAAGGAGAAATGAAATGGGTAAGCCATGAGAGATACCATCTCCAGGGAAGAATTATCCAGGGTGGATGATGGCTTTTCAGAGGAACACAAATGTCCACTCTGGGAAACAAGATACTGGATTAGGCAGGCCTTAGGTATGCACAGTTTGCAGAGTGTTTTGGGAAGCCTGTTTATGAAGTGAGAGGAACAATAGGAAATGGAAGAGACAAGGCAGCAGTGCACTTAAGAGGAGGAAAAGAGAAGCTTTTATGATCTTTCTCTCTCTCTGTTTTCCCCGGCTTTCATCTGAATTTATGGGCAATGGTTTGATGTCAGCGGGTGGGGGAGTGAGTGCGCCTTTAAGCATTCTCTTTTTTGGGTTCTCTCTGAAATCAGCACTTAGTTACAATTAGACACGTTCATATTTTGGGTGGGTGATCACTTCCCCCCCCTTTTTTTTACTTTGAAACAAACTTTTGCAACCCTGGACCCTCGCTCTTTGGCAATGCATTCTGGTGAAAAGAGAGGGGGAAAGTTTGTTGCATGACAAGTGCAACTGAAATGGTTAATCCTAGTGCACTTGCCAGGTAAGGCTGAGCTTCCTGCGGAAATGAAGGCTTTTTCTGACGTTCCATTGGTGCTCGTCAAGCATGTGTGTTCCAAAGTTCTTAATTCTGATTGGTTCAGCTGCCCGAGTTGTTCTACAGGCTTTAGAGAGTCAGCCTTGTGAGACTGACTGGTAGAAAGCCTTCTTCTTTTTCTCTCTGAAATATTTGTGGTATTAATATCCCCCCTACATCTGGGATGTATTTTTGCCAGTTGCAAAGCTGAGCACCATTTGGAAGGGGAGAGAGAAGGCTGGGAACACAGATGGCATCCTCCTGATTCTTTTTCTGAACACTTAACATCTTTCTCTGCAGAAAAAGTTGGGTAAGGATAAAGTCAACTTGAGACCTTCACGATGTGATCATGGCTGTATACAAGGTTGCTTATTACCTTCACGTTTGCAGAGAGATTTATCTTTCCTCCCAATGCCTTTGGCAGCAGAAGTATCCTGCTGGAAACCTTCCCATTCCTTTAACAAGCTGCAGTCCTACAATGCCTTAGCAGTAGAATTTGGGAATTAATCTCTCAACATTTATCTCTTCCAAAGACTCCCTCTTCTCTGCAAGCCCTCAGTTCCTCCTCCAATGGACTGCAAGCATCTTGAAATAAAGAGTAGGCAGGAGCTTGAAACCTAGTTGCATTTGTTACAGTCAACAGATGCTGTAAATTTCATTTTACTTGTACACAGCCCATATAATACAGCCTCCAGCATGATTGCTAGCCAAGCAGTATCAATTAAAAAAAAAGTTTCATTTCCTTATGCTGAGTCGGGTAATTTTAGACGTCTCATCTTTCCTGGATGGACTGCACTGCTAAGCAATATGGCTACTTGCTGCACTACCTTTGCTAACCCAAGATGGACACTGCATTGGCAACTTAATTACATACTGCACAGGGAAGAAAATACGGCTTTTTCCAAGCTGAGGGTTAAAGAACCCCAAGCATCTTGCAAGGTTAAAAAACCAGGTATATAGCCACCCTGTGTTTCACAGAAGGAAGTAGAGAAATGCTTAAAACAATGTTCACTAGTACTGTTGCCTGCCCTCCTCAACTTTGAATTGAAAATAACATGCTTTATTTATGGACTCAATAAACTTGACTACTTATATTCCAATCAGATCTCCAGGATATTTTTGCAGTTGTGACTGAACTACACATTATTCTTTCTATCCTTCTCCAGTCAGCCTGTTAATATGCAAGCCGGTTCCTTCTTCCAATGATATTTAAGTAAAGTTCAGGGGGAAAAACCATTTCTGAGTAAATCTCTTTACTTCTAGGAAGCAGACAATGATTCATTTGTCTTTCAGCCCAGTTCTGGAAATAAAAAGATCCGGAAACAAGGATCTTCAACCTCTATAAATGAAAATAACTAATATGGTTATGCTGGTATGAACCTAGAAAGCTCTATAGGACTTTATATCTTCAGGAGTCCCTACTATAGCTAGCATAAACCTGTCCAGTAAAAATACAAGTAGAAAAATTACTTGTAATTCCATATAATTCCCATTATATTAAGAGAGTTGGTCTAGGAGGAGGTGTTTTCCATCATGACCTCCGTGTTGTGGGATAGATTTCACTGAAAAGTAAGACCTTCTCCAAATCTGATAATCTTTTAGAAGCAAGTAAAAATATAACAAAAGGGACACGGTGGCTCAGTGGGTTAGGATGCTGAGCTTGTCGATCAAAAGGTCAGCAATTTAGCGGGTCGAATCCCGAGTGCCGCGTAACAGAGTGAGTGCCTGTTACTTGTCCCAGCTTCTGCCAACCTAGCAGTTCGAAAGCACGCAAAAATGCAAGTAGAAAAATAGGGACCACTACGGTGGGAAGGTAACAGCGCTCCATGCACCTTTGGCGTCTAGTCATGCCAGCCACATGACCACGGAGACGTCCTCGGACAAGCGCTGGCTCTTTGGCTTTGAAACAGAGATGAGCACCGGCCTCTAGAGTTGGAAATGACTAGCACGCATGTGCGGGGGAACATTTACCTTTACCTTAAAAATATAACTCTTCTGGACAACTCCATAGGAATGTGGAATGTTTGCTTTGGGATTTTTTAAAATTATTTTTATTACAGTAGAATTGATTATTGCTTTCATGTTTGGAACCTATATGTATGTATATGGAATTTGAAATATTATAATTTCATTATAGTAGTCCATACAAAAGCCTATGTCTGTAAGCAACTCATTTTCAATTCACAAGTAACATCAGCTCTTCGGTCAATTGAATGGGACCATGAATTTATTTTTCCAATGGTGGAAAACAAGTCTCAAATGAATAAGTAGAATCTGGAAAATTCTTTCCTTATCTTGTATCCCCCCCCAAGGAATCAAATTCATGGAACCTATATTAGATTTCATGTATCAGGTCCAAAAGAGAAATAACTTACAATACTGGAGCTAGTGCTTACACAAATATTTATATTATACATGTATATGTATATATGTATGACCCAAGGTCCTTGCAACAGGATGAGCCCTTGTTCTTGCTCCAGCTCCTACTCACCTAGCAGTTTGAAAGCATGCAAATGCAAGTAGATTAATAGGTACCACTTTGCTGGGAAGGTAACAGTGCTGGCTACATAACCATGGAAATTGTCTTTGGACAATACTGGCTCCTTTGGGCAAGAAAAAGAGATGAGCAACATGAATGGAGATGAGCACCATGCCCTAGAGTCAGACATGATTGAACAGGGAAACCTTTACCTTTTTTTATATATGTATGTACATTTATTGATTATGTGTCACCATGTTACTGTGGCCAACATAGGTAGGGTTTTTCCCCCTGATGATCTATCCTTAACCTATTCTTTCAGCACTCCAACGGTGGAGTCATTGCTCCAGATGGTCATTGTCCTTTTTTCTCCTTCCAGCTTTTCTAACTTTACAGCCTTCTCTAGAAGGTTAGTTCTTTGCATAATATACCAGAAATGGGAGAATTTCAACCTGGCCATTTGTACCTCAGATTGGGCTGATTGTTTGCTCTCAAGCATTAAATACTGGAAGTCAACAATTGGTATTACTTTTCTGATTTGGGTAACTTTGGAGTCAATACACCCCCACCCACCCACCCACCCCCACACACACCCCAAGACTTTGGTTGGATGGATAGTATTAGAATCTAAATAAAATAGAATACCAGTATCCCTGGAAACAATTATATCAGCTAGAAAGCTATGGAAGATAATGTCTAATAAAAACACATTTGATTCTTTTTCCCTATGCTAAACTGACTTCATGGAGAACTCTCACATTGAAAATTGGAGAAAGGATAATGATGTGGAAAAAAAATGAATGAAAGCAGAGATATTGATTGGACTGATTGAAAGATGATGAGGATGAATGTTTAATATTCGCTGTCCTAAAATTTGCTGTCCTTCTAGGCTGATTGGTTTGCTGATCCATTGGTTTGATTTCAACAGTGTAATTTAGAAGGAAGGAAGAAAGGGGCTTTTGCAAGGTAAGATAACTGAGTAAGTCTACTCTGAGTCCAGCAGAATCTCCCAGAGATCAACCAGCAGCTTTTAGCTCTCCTTCTGCTCCTATTCACCAACTTCTCATCCTTGTTTTGACTTGTTTTATATTCTTATTTCCCCAAGCCAAACATGAATAATGTAATAAGAAATAACCAAGTATAAGGAGAAAACCTTTAACCACCATTTCCCCCCTTCCTGGATTTTATGCAGCTCTCTCTTTTTTGTGCTCTTATTTCAAGACTGCTTTTAATTTTAATAGAATTCTCTTTGCCCCTTAAATGCATTAAATGTCAAACTCCATTTCTCTCTGGTTTTGCTCCTAAAGGAAGACCTGAAATTCTTTCTTTCTTTCTTTCTTTCTTTCCTTCCTTCCTTCCTTCCTTCCTTCCTTCCTTCCTTCCTTCCTTCCTTCCTTCCTTCCTTCCCTCCCTCCCTCCCTCCCTCCCTCCCTCCCTTTCTTCCTTCCTCCATCCCTCCCTGAATTCCTACTCTTTTGGGGGGCATGCCATGAAGCATCACCATCTTTGTAGCTCAAGGAAATTCTTACAAGCCCTTTGTATTCAGAGTTAACTATGCCATAAAAGCCAAATACACCTGATGGTTATCAGAAGCCACACATCAAAGTAGATCAGGTTGTAAATCTCCTGGTAAATGAAATGCAGAGTCCTACGAAAGCTGTATCTGGAGCTAATGGACACCTCCTGCAGTGTGAATGAAGAAGAAACACATTGCATGTGGCTGATAGGGGGTCAGGAAAGTGGGGAAATAAAGATAATGGAGCAATAAATGTGTTGGGCTACTGGAGTGGTCACTGATGGCTAGAATGTCCAAATAAGAACAAAGACCTTGCTGAGTAAAATCTGGAGCAGCAGACACCGAAACTGTACAGTCAAACACTCTCAAAGTTGCCCCAGATCTCTCTCTCTCTCTCTCTCTCTCTCTCTCTCTCTCTCTCTCTCTCTCTCTCTCTCTCTCTCTCTCTCTCTCTCTCTCTCTCTCTCTCTCTCTCTCTCTCTCTTACATGAAGTATATATAATTGATTAAATTTAATATCAATAAAATAGCCTTTGCGTTTTGTCCTGGCTCCATCCACTTGGAAGCTTAGTGTGGAAAAATCTTGTACTTCCACTTTCTTTGAAGTGGTGACCCTCCAAGTTCCCCAACATATTTGGTGTGAAGGAAGAGGTCCCATGTTCTGTAGGACAAATCTTGTATGTTGCCTTAGTGATTAAGGAGCTGTCAGAAAACTCATGCAGTGCATTATAGGATGCTGAGCCAAGTGGTCAACAACTTTTTGAGCTTTGTTGAGTTCTTGGCATTCTCTGATCTTGGTTGCAGGTGTCTCATTACCCATCTAGGTAGCACCATTAGTTCTTGAAGGACTAGTAGTCTCTAGACATATTTACTACTCTTCCTGGGAGGGGTGGGAATTGGGTTTAAAAGGAGAATGTAACAATGAAAGAAGACATTTGAGGGAACTTACCAAAGAGAAAAACATAGGCAAATTCTTCCATGTGGTAATGAGAAGGAGATGAACGGGAGGAGGGGAACTAATTTAGACCCCAACTTTGCTGTGTTGACAGATATCTCATCTGTTTGATAACAAGTGCACATGTGCCAGCTGCACACCACTCTTGAGAGATGTGATTTCACAGGGTGAATTGCTTGGCAAGCTGCTACGACTTGTGATGTGGTCATGTGTGGCAGTTCATTCCTTTGTGCATTTTTCCTCTTTGCTCTCCCCCCCCTTTTATGGAGTCCAATATGGCAGGAAAGCACATCTTGACAGTTTAAAATGTCAGAGCCTATGGGAGTTTCAGACACTAAATCACACCTATCCTTTGCTCTCTCACACACTGCTCTCTCTTTGTCATAGGATTTGATGGTAATTTCCTAACTTGCAGAGAGATGACTTTGAGATTTGATCAACAAATTTTATATGCAAATGGGGGGAACTAAAAAAGAAAGAAGAGTTGTTTTCATTGAAGAACGGAGCGATGCTTTATCTGCTAATTAAAATCCTTCTATTTTCATATATTGGGGATTATTGTCTGATTTGGGTATCAAATTCTCTATTTGGGAGTAATGCATATCAATTATTTCTAATTTTTCCTCCTCCTCTTCCTCTTTCTCCTTCTTCTGAACAACATGGGGGACTGAGCAAAACAGAATAACAGAGTTGGAAGGGACCTTGGAGGTCTTCTAGTCCAACCCCCTGCTCAAGCAGGGGACCCTATACCATTTCAGACAGTTGGCTGTCTAGTCTCTTCTTAAAAACCTCCAGAGTTGGAGCAACCCACAACTTCTGAAGGCAACCTGTTCCACTGGTTAATTGTCCTCACTGTTAGGAAGTTTCTCCTTAGTTTTAGGTTGAAAGTGAGACTTTTCAATTTTATAGCTATCATCACTTAATTATGGGAGTGGAAGTCCCAAATATCTGAAACTTGACTATGCAGTCAGAGCAATATGGGAACGGAAGACAACCATGGAATCTAACTAGCATTGCACCAGGTATTAACCAAATTTAAGCCTGTTGAACATCAGCAAGGTGGTAGCATTATCTCCAACAACTGCAGAGACAAAGTTCATTTAGGAGAGGTTACATTTGAGAGCCAATATGGTGTAGTGGGTAAAGCATCAGGCTAAAAATTGAGAGACCTTAGGCAAAGCTGGATGATCTTGGACTAGTGACTTTCCCTCATCCCTAAGAAGGAGACAATGGCAAACTACTTCTGAAACACTGTGCCAATAAAACTTCCAAGACTTATCCGGGCAGTCTCTGAGAATGGAACATGATTTGAATGGAAATAAAACAAAAAGAATTACTTTATTTCAGCTTTGGGAAATAGCATAACACATCCGGGTCTTGCTGTGCTAATAGTGCTAATGGAGGTGTAGATATTATGATAGATGTTCTAAGTATATTGGAATTTATTTTTAAGGAAAAATCAGAACAAATCCAGGGTGAGATATAGGCCCAGATGAACAAAACTGCTCTAAACTAGTTTCCTCACTTTAATATCCAGCTGTTGAAATTCCAATTTTCATAATTTCTAGCTAGTATGGAGTTGTATTTCCAAGCATGCCATGAGCTTAAAGTTAAAGGAAGGCTATCTTAATCCATAATCTCATTCCCAGTCAGCTAATCCTCTTTTCTCTTCAATTGTCTTTCTTCAACACTATCCTAAACATCATTCCAGCCTCTCTGTCTTCTGCTTATTTCAGCATTAAACACTTTCCTTTAGATAAAAATCTAGGACATCTTTCATTACAGAGATGTATCAGAGGTGTTCTATGATTGACAGGCGTTATCAAATGATGTTGAAAGCCTGTCCATCTCCATGCAGGGCTCTTTGCAGTCTTCTGATGCTGTAGTGGAAAACTGGTTGTTCTGCTCTACTGTATGTTATCTAGATATATTGTATTTTCTTTTCTGAAGTTGCTTGAGGGAAGGTGGCAGGTGACACAGCTTCTGCTGGCAGATATTCAGAGAAGGCAGACAAGCTTCATGCCATTTGGATGAGAACACAGAAGTCTGTAGCTGCTGAAAAATGACAAGAGTTGCTTTCAGGTTGTTTGTGGGAAAGACAATGTAAGGAAGCAAAACAGCAAAGCCTCTTTTAAGGTGGGTTTCTCCAAAGACTCTAAGCATATATGGAGATATACAAGCAGTGTCCCAATATATGGAGATATACAAGCAGTGTTCCAATATTTGAGGGGCCGCCACAAAGAAGACGAGATCAACCTATTTTCCAAAGCATCAGAAGGCAAGACAAGAAGCAATGGATGGAAACTAACCAAGGAGAGAAGCAACCTAGAACTAAGGAGAAATTTCCTGATAGTTAACAACAATAAACCAGTGGAATGGCTTGCCTCCAGAAGTTGTGGGTGCTCCATCACTGGAGGCTTTTAAGAAGAGGATGGATAGCTGTTTGTCCAGAATAGTATAGGGTCTCCTGCTTGTGTGTGTGTGTGTGGGGGGGGGGAATTTGGACTAGAAGACCTCCAAGGTCCCTTCCAACTCTATTATTCCATTAAATCAGAACTCTTCATTTCTCACCCTCTGCAAAAAAGAGGCACAGGATGCATTGAGCCATCTTCTCCCTGGTTTGGAAAGAAACTTTGGACAGTTGCTTTGGACGAGGAATGGAGTAGTCAATTAGAGATTTTAGAGGTTCCACAGTGTAATCAGTACTGCAGAACACATTCTGCTGTAAGCCAGAAGGAAGGTTCCCCGTGGAGTCTGAAGGCCCAGGAGAGAGGTTTATACTGCCAATCAAGAGACTCAATATAGTGAACAATTCACGCAGGGTGAGGCCGAGTAGTTACTGTTGTTGGATATATTGGTGCATGTGCAATTTCTTGCTTGGGATGCTAGCGTCTGAATGTAATCTGGCCTGCTTTAACCTTTGCAAATGATCAACACCTTTCTCTGACAGACTGTATCTTGCTTTGTGAGACAGCATCAAAATGCCGCCTATGGTTTGCCATCTGTGCTTCGCTGAGGTTGATGCAACAATTCTGATATATTTACATGGCTGTGACTGAGATCAAACATCAGCAATATTACAATACATGTTTGACCCTTTCAGGAAACAGTTGGGATGCTGTGAGAAGATTTGGCAAAGACTGGGCAGGACCGAGAGACTATGTTACAGGCATAGTAAGCAGACGATGGCTGTTTTAAAATATAAATGTTATTAAGAATTTTAAAGAGAACATATAAACTAACAAAAACTAATGCAAGATAAAGAGAACAAAGAGACAGAGAGGAAGAAAAAAGGAAAAGTGCAGAAAGAAAGGATAAAAAGAAATAGAGACAAGCTTCCAATTTCCTTTGCAGCAAATACAAGTATGAATACAAAGTTATTTATTTTTAATCCATTTTTTTAGTCATTGAAACCACACATCACAAGTTCATTTTTTTCTGTTTAATGCAAAAAGTCTAGAAACAATAGGCAATGTTGTAGTTTGGAACTGGAAAGGTTATACACAGAGACACAGGTTTTGTTATTCTGAATATCATATCCACCAGTGGATTCAAGCACCTTCCTTCCTTCCTTCCTTCCTTCCTTCCTTCCTTCCTTCCTTCCTTCCTTCCTTCCTTCCTTCCTTCCTTCCTTCCTTCCTTCCTTCCTTCCTTCCTTCCTTTCTTTCTTTCTTCCTTCCCCCCAAATGCTCTTTAGATCTAAGGGTTGGCCAGCTGGAAATGCACATGTTATACAAGACCATAATTTATTTCAGTTTTCTATTTCAAAAAAATATTTTGTTTTCCACCCATAAAATCAAGCTTATATCAAAGTGTGATGGTGGCCATTTCTAGTTCTGCTGCTTCATGACTGCCTCAAAGGATTCCCATGAGATCACGGTCCAAGAACTCAAGTCAACTATTGGTGGAGTCTCATGTCTCTTTTAGATGTTAAAAGAGAATCTGTTCATAAAGCTGCTTGGAGAATGTTCTAAAGCAAAACTTGAGTAGTTTCCTGACTATTATCTTTTGTGGGTCTTTAAATCCATATACATGTTCTCCAGGCAACACATCCATTTCAACCTGATGGAGAACAGACAGCTGTATCTCTTTGTGAAATCTAATATAGTTCTCAAGAAATAGCTTTGAACTGATTCCAGATCTGAAGTAGAACAATAGCCTCTAAAGTTCACCCTGTTTAAAATGCAGTTTTCATTTCTAAAATATTAAGGATTAAGGAAATCTATTTCCTGCCTTTTGCACTAAAGGACATTTTGGATCTTGTACTAAGTTCAGTTTTTATTTTATGTTTTGAATAGTTTCCCCCCTACCGCGATTTACAAAGAAAACTTTCCCCCCTCCCAAGTAAGCAATAGAACTTGTTTAGCAGTGGCATGGCCATCAACATACCACATGGGGAAAACTAAAATAAATCAAACTTAAACCGATCAATCAAAAGCAGTCTTTATTTTATCACAATTAATAACCAACTGCTCAGGCTTAGAAAAGTTTTCTAAAGCCAATAACAAATGTTTCAAGCCATTTTGTGTGGCAGAACACTAAACTGTGTGGCTGGCACAAAACCAAAATGAGCACTTTCTCATCACGGATAAAAGTAGGGGTAAAATCTCTTCCTCCCCTCTAAATTAGCAAGTAATGTTCATTGCATTATTTCATGCAGTTCTCCCAATGGAACGATATTCATTTATTTAATTTACACATATCTCACTTTTCAACCAAAACTTCAGAACTGTGAACCTAAATTGGAATAAAAGAAATAGAAAGATGAAGGGAGATTAGATAGATAGATGACAGATAGATAGATAGATAGATAGATAGATAGATAGATAGATAGATAGATAGATAGATAGATGGATGGATGGATGGATGGATGGATGGATGGATGGATGGATGGATGGATGGATAGATAGACTAGACTAGACTAGACTAGACTAGACTAGACTAGACTAGATTATAGCAATAACACTACTTATATACCACTTCACAGTGCTTTACAGCCCTCTCTGTGAGGTTTACAGAGACAGCCTGTTGCCCCCCCCCAACAATCTGGGATAGACAGACAGACAGACAGACAGGATCTATATGGCTAGTAAACCAAAGTCCTATGACTTTGTCAGATGTATTTTAAGAGTCTTTCAGACAGGCAGGCAGGCAGGCAGGCAGACAGACAGACAGGCAGACAGGCAGACATGCAGACAGACAGACAGACAGACTCAAATCCATCCAACAAGCTGCTGCTATGGCTAAAAATAGATGTGAAGTTCCATGTCTTTACTTTTCAGATCTAACCATCTTTACCACAATTGCAAATACCACTTGGCTCCCTATTTTCCAGGACTAAATCAAATCAATTCAATCTTCATTATGGACATAGAGCAGCATAACCAGAACTATTTCTTCCAGGGATCTTGATGCTGCAGTTTTGTTTTGTTCCTTCTCTTTCCCTCCTGTCTGTTTCCTGTACAGGATTTACGATATCTCATAACTCTTCACCGTTAATTTATACTATACGGTGAGCAGTCTGTAAGGCAAAAGCAGAAGACGGGGTTGTAACTATGACAAATGCATAAAAGGAGTAGGTTTTCCTCTTTCTTCACGTCCATGCTTATAGTTTGAGATATTCCTGGGAGACATTCCTGCAGGTTCCTGAGATGTCATTCAACATCTTCTTAGAGGTGACAGGTAGCTATCAGCGAGACCATGTTTGCAGTCTTAGCTCTCTCTGACTTTGGAGTACTCTATCAAGATATAGTCTCCCCTGCTTTCCATTCTGAAGACCTTCTGGTGCCTTTTCCTTCCTTCTTTTTTTTTCTAACTTCAATTTAATCTGCTTCACTCTGATTATTTTGCTGTTGGCTTTCGGCTCCTTTCAAAGTATTTGTGATGTGTTTTTTTTAATGCATTGCCAAGTCACTTTTCATTAAAAATGCTACTCACAACAGTATTGGAATTATTTTAAAAGGGGGGGGGGGAAGACCCATAAGTCTAATTTAGCAAGCTAGTGTATTGCTAGTGTTTAATACATACTGTGGAAATGTTTATTAAACTAACATAGGTTTTATTGGTAGTATCTCTTATTTCTCTATCTCTATCTCAATCATCACCCCTACATTTTACAGTAATCTAATGTAATAGAATAATAGAGTTGGACGTTACTCCTGGTCCAACCCCCTACTCAAGCAGGGAACCCTCTACCATTTCAGACAACCGGTTCTCCAATCTCTTCTTAAAAACCTCCGGCGTTGGAGCATAACACGAGGAATGTGCATTGGAAATTCCATCTGTCTTTCTCTCTGCAATGCTATCTGTAGCTGAGCATCCCACATTTCTTTGTACTTTCAAGAAGCTGCTGCCCCCACTAATTCTTAGCAAGTCCCAAAAGCATTCTGTGAAAATGGCTCCCATGTTGTTGTCTTCAGGTGCGGCGTTAATGAGCCCTACCATTCACGGTGAAAATGCCAAGTTTAACACCAATGACTCGCTCGTTGCTTTCTCAGCATAGTGGCAAAGCGGTGCCAAGGTATCCTGGACCACTGCAGACACTTTCCCAAGACAATCAGGTTTTCTTTTGTCCCTCTGCTTCGGAGCCAGAAGTAAACACATCTGCTTGGGATTCGCTCCATTGCTTGTCTACTGGAGGATTGCTTCCTGCAGCTGCTCTCAATAGCCACCACCCTACCCACATTCAAGGATTGTTCTGAATAGAGTTTGCCTCCTGTATGGTGACTTTCCCCCCCGTTTCCGGCAATGGGGTGGGCACGGTTTCAGTATGGTGCATCCGGGGTGGATTTCCCACTTTTGAGGAATTACCGTCAATTTTCTCACTCACCCAGCTTCTTGGGTGAGATGTTTTGAAGGGCCATTGGCGGCCGTTCTTGTAAAAACTGCAGATAGTCCCCAACTTACAACAGTCCATTTAGTAACCATTCAACAGCATCGGAAAAAGTGACTTAGGACCATTTTTCATACTTATAACCATTGTCACATCGCCATGGTCACGTGATCCAAATTCAGACACTTGGCAATATCGTATATTTTTTACGGTTGCCATGTCCTGGGGTCATGTGATTATCTTTTATGACTTCCTGACAAGCAAAGTCCATGAGAAAGCTGGATTACTTGACAACCGTGCTACTAACTTAACAATTGTGGTAATTGACTTAACAACTGTGCATAAGGCGGTAAAATTCACTTAACAACTGTCTTGCTTAGCAACAAAAAGTTTGGGCTCAATTGTGGTTGTAAGTCGAGGACTACCTGAAGTCAGTAGCATCTTACTCTCACAACATTCTTATGAAATTTGTGTGTGTGTGTGTATGTGTATGTGTATATATATATATATGTATCTATGTATGTTTGGGTTGGAACTATTTCCCAGATTTTTCTCATACACATGCCTTTCTTATCACGCATACACACCCAGGTGTTTTCACGTGGGAGGCACAGGTGGTTCATTTCTCTTTAGTTCAAACATACCTCCTCTTGCTCCATCCGTTGGGTGTGTTTCTTGCTTTTCGTAGCAGGCTGTCAAAATGATATAAGATCCCCGTTGTTGATTCCATAGAAATGGCTTTGTTCGTTACAGTTTTCATTTTGATTTATGAGTTGTGGTGAGGTTGGGCAAAACCTGCTTCATGTATTAAAGTGACATGTTGATGCATGAGATAGGGGCAATCAACACCTAAGGACAGCTCTTTCCTTGGGTGCAAAAATCCAAGGAAGGTCCTGGAGTGGCCTGAGGAACTCTTATACCGAGCAAAATCAGTAGCAAAATGACCCCAACACAACTGCCTACGCAACAGAACAAGATGCTGCCACCCAACATTGAAGTTCTTCATCAAAAAAGCCCTGTCCATATGTGACCAGACAACAGCAATGACAGTGGTGGGATTGAAATAGGTGAACAACTGGTTCTCTATGTGGATGCTACTTTCAGAAATCCATTCTGGGCCTGGGCAATAAAAAATTACTTTACCGGTTCTGCCGAAGTGCTGCAAACTGGCTGAATCCCACCACTGAGCAATGTCCATAGAAAGACTGCATTAACAGGTTTTTTAAAAAAAAATACTTGGAGATAGAATATTTAAAGCTAGACTAAGAAGCAATGACAAATATGTTAACCTGCCCAGGCAAGATATACATAATAAGTATATAAATTGCAGGTGTCAGCTAATCAGTTTTCCAGACTCCACCAATCAGTTTACACCCTCTAGCCAATTGGTTTACAAAAAGTGAATAATGTATGTTGGTGGCCTGTCAGCATTTGTACAGGAAAAAAGTTCAAGATCTACTTTATGATAGTTTGTTTGTTTGTTTTTTTAAATCATAGAGACCACCCTGAACTCTGATGATGGTAGCTTTGGAAATTCTTTCACTTTTGACCGTGATGATGATCATCCCAGCTTTGCCAGTCTTAGAACAAGCTTACTTGGATAGATGGGTGTGTTTGAGCAAGGAACTGCTTAGTGCCTTCTGGCTCTCTTGTCAATTTCAAACATGACACAGATACAAAAGTACCTTTTTATAGGTAGGAAATTATAGGTGCTGGGACTTCAAAGGTTGTTGAGCAAGAGAGTTTCTTTGATAAATGACAGCATTGTTAATCATGATTTATTGCATGGTCTAGCTTACCAAACCCAAACAACCAGTTTCAATGCATTGGCTTTCAGAATAAGTTATTTCCCTCTTCTGTTTTTATATTGTTCCCCCCCCCTTGCTTTGGGTTATCCATTGCCAGGAGATAGCTGGTTAAGTACTGGTGAAATAGCTCATTTATTAACTTGTCATCACCTGTCATAAAGTTTAGCCAAATGCAAAGTGATTGTGCACTTAAGTCTGAATAATTACCCTGTTATTAAAGCTGGCTTATTTCAGATAGCCTCGGTTACCTTTGTTCTATTTATTTGGAAAGTCAGCACAGAGTTGAATACAGCTTTTTCCCACTTGTTCCAATGAGGAGGGCCTCGAACTAAGAACTTCACAAGGGTGTTTAGCTCACTTTGTCCTTTTTTCCAAAAAAAAAAAAAAAAAATGACCCACCCATGTTTTTTCCTAACATCTTGAGAGCCTCCAGGGAGGCCGCTTAAAACTCTCATTAGACCATGTGAACGTGGTGTATGTTATTAAAATTTCTCCCTGTATGCGTCAAACAAAGCCTCAGTGTGCATGCCCTGCTTTAAGTCGGTTACTGGGTTCTTTGTACAACACATTAAACCAGGGGTGTCAAACTCGCAATGTCACGTGACGTGTTGTGAAGTATCGTGACTTTTTTTTTTGCCATTGCTGGCAATGGGGTGGGCACAGTTTCGCTATGATGCATCTGGCCTGTGGGCTGGCAGTTTGACACCCCTGCATTAAAATGTAAACCAAAGAGCTGAATTTGCAAAATATAGTAACATACACACAACCCCCCCCCAATTAGATTTAACATTCGACAAGCTTAACATATTGTGCAAATTTATTTATTTAATTCAATTGAAACACGTCTGGATTACAATTTGCTCTGCAGGTGTAAGAATTATATATGACCTGGTATTGCAAAAATGAAATATGGTAATGTTTTATTCATCATTTATCTGAAACTTTATGTAAAACCTATTATGTATTTAAATGCATGAGAAGCTATCTGAGTATTCTCTCTCTCTCTCTCTCTCTTTCTCTCTCTCTTTCTCTCTCTCTCTCACACACACACACACACACACACACACACACACACACACACACCTTTAATAAAAATGTTTTGTGTGAGAATAACCAATGAGATCAGGTATTTAGGCTGTAATGACCAATAGATGGCAGCAAAGAGTTAGTATTTACTAACTTGGCTGCCATCTAGTGTTCATCAGAGTTTTGCAGCTCAGATGTCCTAGATCTGGTTGATCCAAGAGTCATATTTTGGATTAAATATGGCTTCTGGCCTCTGTTTGTGTGACTCCAAGCAATTATGTTTATTTAGTAGAATCAACAGTAAACCATGGAAACATCATGAGCCAAATAACAAACTAACATGCATGCTTCTCTAAAGAATATACTCTTCTATTCTTTTAAGCTAAATCTTAAGAGAGTGAACCTGATGATTTCTACATACTTTTTGTAGTATGGTAGCATTATGGCATGTATACTCTTGGAGCTGAATGATATACTAAACCAAACATTTAATAAAAGAACACACACACACAAAAACATCATTTTTGAATTCAAGGAAAAATGCAGGTCACTATTGAGAACATTAAGGTAGTTGGGAATCTTTCATTCTTTCTTTATTGACATGTATTCTAAATCCTAATGAGTTTTTTCTTCTTGCTTTTCTCCTCTCAGATAAGAAATTGTTTATTAAAGATGTTGCTAGATTTTTGCTTGGGGACAATTGAAATGTGAAAACTAATAATAAAAGATAGAGAACATGGGTATACTTACTGAGAGTTCCTCTTTTTAAAAAAATCTTTAACTGTTTTAGCATTTTTGCTTCACCTCCCACCCTAGTCCCCATTTCGTATGGATATTAAAGAGGTTTTATGGAGAGATCTTAATGTTTTAGAATTATAGAATTACAGCATTGTATCAGCAATATTATAGTTATTTTAGTTATCTTTTATTCCACAGGTTTCAGTATTATTTTTGAAATGAGTGCAATTTTTCCTATTTGCTTTTTATTTTGTCATGTGATTGAATTTTTTTTAAAAAAAATGATTGAAAGAAAAAAGGCAGAAAAATAATTCTCAAGCAACAAAGTTGAAATATTCATATTTCAGTGAAATGGGGTGGGCAGCCTGTGGTCCTCCAGATATTGATGAATATGCATGCTGCCACTACATCTGGAGGGGTGCAAGTAATCTAGTTTGGAATGAATTGATTCTACTTTTCCTTTAGGAGAAATCAGTGGCTGTAGCCCATTTCTTTTCTAGATATTCCCTGCTGTATTTATTCATATCAGCTAAATCCCAAATCTTCACCAACCATTGCTGGATGATTGGCAGAGGAATTATTATAGGAGAAGAAGAAGCAGAGCTTGGGGATGGAGTCAAGAGAGGAATCAGTCTGGAGTCACTATGTTCCTACAAGTAATCCAAGTTGAGCTTCCCTTGAATTCTGTTGACGCTTAAAGGTAAAGGTAAAGGTTCCCCCGCACATGCGTGCTAGTCGTTTCCGACTCTAGGGGCCGGTGCTCATCTCCGTTTCAAAGCCGAAGAGCCAGCACTTGTCCGAGGACGTCTCCGTGGTCATGTGGCTGGCATGACTAGACTCCAAAGATGCACAGAACGCTGTTACCTTCCCACCGCAGTGGTCCCTATTTTTCTACTTGCATTTTTACGTGCTTTCGAACTGCTAGGTTGGCAGAAGCTGGGACGAGTAACAGGCGCTCACTCTGCTACGCGGCACTTGGGATTCGACCCGCCAAACTGCTGACCTTCTGATCGACAAGCTCAGCTGACCATTGGTTGACTAGATTCTCGTGTATAGGCATATTTTGATTCCAAGCGAGAGAAGGAAGCAAGAGGAGTTGGACATAATCTATTTGTGGGAACATAAGGATTCTAGGCTGGTGACTCTCTTGACTCCACCCTGGGCTCTGCCTGCACTTCTCCTACATTTAAGTCTATATTAATTTGCCCATGTTTAAGATACCACATCATGGAACAGTGATCAAATCCTGTTAAATACAAAGACATAAAGACTTGTAATCTTGTATGGTTGTGTCACAGTTACTGACACATACATTTACTCCTACAGGTTGGGACTTGATGCACAAAGCAACTTTTGATCCAATATGCAAATAATAAATAACCCACTTCATACTCCTTCTTCCCCCTTAATAATCATAACACATAAAGGAGCAAATTAAGTTTCCTAATACATCTCTTTGGAGACAAGAACAAGTTGTTGCTTGTTTCAATATATATAATGTATTATTTTATATTGCAGTTTATTATAGTTCTCATTATTTCGTTTGGTATTAATTTTAATTATAACTTTAGTTGTAAATTTTTAGTTACAGAGTGATTTTATGTCTCTATAACTCAATTTTTATTTTTAGACATTATTCCATAAATTGTGTGGATTAACATTTATACTCTGCAATTTTATACTGCACTGCATCATACTATAGTTACCATAATCCTAATATTTTAGTGGGAGCAAGATTTTATAGTTCGTGTTAGTAATTTTAATTTGTAGTTATTTTGCTGCAGCATATAGGCTAGGCTGTCACAATTTACAATGAAATGTAAATTTCATCATTTAATATTACTTTATGTGAGTTAATGACTGAAAATAAGATTAGTGCTGTTACAGCAAGTTTATTCAGAACTTCAACATTCTTGGAGAAATTTAGGGACTTTGGGAAGATTATTTTAGAGGCATTCACACAAAATATACTTTATATTTACTATTTTTAAAATGGGCCAAATTAGGGATTAAGGAAAGAAGATTGTTTTCCAATCTCAGGGTCACTGCTAAAAAAAACAACAGTTCATGGAAGTTGATATTACTACTGCTGATTTTTTCCTGCACTAATTTTCCTATAAAGCAATCATTTTCCTTGCTAATAAAGAGATCAAGGAACACAATGTGGATTGATCAGCCTTTGTGGCATAGGAGCTAATCATGCACACTCACTAAAAATTTGGGAGATTCTTAAACTGTGGGGTCCTTGGTGCTCTCTGAGCTTGGTAGTTTTCTTGCAGATGATTCATTACCAAACTATGTGACATAATCAGTACTAGAAGTGAGTGAAGTTTGCTCTTATTTTTATAGACTTGCCCTGTCAGTCTTGGTGGGCATGTTCTTGGTTGTTCCTTGATTAGGCTGTTATTTACTGCTTGCTTGTCTGTGTGGGTAGTTTCTTGATCGGAATATTGTTCACTTCTTGATTGTTAGCCTAGTGTTAATCCTGGTGTTGATCGCTAGTGAGGAGGTGTTTGGTCTTGTTTCCTTTTGGACTTTTTGATTGTCTCTTTTGAGTATATGCAGATGTTGTCTATCTCTATTCTTAAGGTAGTAGCTCCTTTTTTCCAATTACATGCAGGGGAGAACTAGTTTGGCAATTAATGGTTCAAATACTGAATTAGAGACTGGGAAACAGGGAGTTCTAGTTCTCCCTTAGGAATGAAAGCCAGCTGAGTGTCCTTGGGCCAGCCCAGCCCACTCACAAGGGGGTTGCTGTGGGTGCTCTATATAGTCAACTTCCTGTAAAGTGCTAGCAGTCTGAATCACTGCTATAGGTCTAGCAGTGGGGGTGGGCATGTCTAAGAATGCTACGGTACAAAACTTGTGATGTATATACTTGCAAGTAAGTATATACATGTATCATCCAAGCTTTCATCTAAATCTAGGCAGATATTGCCCAAATCTCCGAAGGTTGTTGAGATACATTTTCCAGCAGCCTTAGTCAGCCTGACCAATGGTGAGGGATGCTGGAAGATACAATGTAGAAACCATCACAGGGCCCCAAATTGTTCTGTCTGTTTTTAACCTATAGGAATAGTATACCTCCATTCATTCAGACACAATGATTTTAAAACTCTAGAGATACCTTGAACTAAGCCTTAGATGTAGGCTTTTACAAACCTCTAAAGTCCTTCCCATGTTGTGTGGTGGGATACAGCCTGACATGATCCTAGCTTGGCCAGCAGAGCCCTATTTTGTAGAGGGTGTGGAAACTCCTTCCATTTTCCCCTGTTGCAACAATGCAAACTATCTGGAGCTGAGTGAGGGAGCTCCAGACCTTCCTTGTCTCTGTCAACAGAAAACGAAGGGGTGTGGTAGCAGCCTGGAGGGAAACTTTGTCAAGCAGATGATGAGGAAATACGGCTGCTCCTGAAAAACGGTTTGGCCTGCAGAAGAGAGACAGATGAGATTAACTTGCATTGTCTCAATTGACGGCAGCCTCTTAAACCTGTTCTTTTTGACAAGCTGGAGGTGTGAGAAGGATTTCTCTGATCCCACCCAGGTTTGTGAGGGAGACTTTGGTTAGAATAGCTGGGAAGATCCTTCTCTCCTTGAAGAAGAATACACGCTAGGCATTGGCTCTGCTAAGACAGAAGCCCTGCTGTTTTAAACCAAAGCTTTTTCCCAGTCTAAAGCACAAAAAAGTTGAGTTGCCTTATCTTCGTACCAGTTGAAATCTGCCTTCCTGTTTCCCCAAGAAATCCCATTTGATTTTACTTAAACTCATTCTCAGTGTATGCAAGTCTTTAAAGTCAATTTTGTTGTTGCAAGATGGTGGAGATGTTTTGTTTATTTTTTTTATATATTAACTTTAATACCTTTGTTATTCTACAGCTTCTCAGTTTTCAGGAGGCAGCTCTTTTCGCCTGTTTCCCAGTTACTCAGGAGCTTCTTTCTGGGCAAAAGAGACTTCTGGCTTTCTATTTTATTTTTGAGGTATTTTAAGAATTTTTCTTGGTGATGTTCCCTCCTTCCTTCCCAAATGCATTCCATAACTCCAAAACCTTCTAACTACTCATGAATCCTAGTTGCTTAAGACAGCAAACTCAGTTAGGCATATTGACCACAACTGGACTAGGATTGATCCAGGACCTTATCCTTCAGCTTTTTACTAGAATCTAACATTAAGAGAATATATATATTTTTTGAAAGAGGAAAATGCTGAAAGCAGAATTTCTCCATATGTTATAATTTTAGGGAAAGCATTGGGGAAAAAAATACATGTGAATTGGATGACATACTTGGAAGTTACTGGAAATTAACTAGCTAATGTGCAGTTTCAAACCATGATTCTTGAACTGCATCATGCCACCGATGCTATCTGATGGACCTAACCCTGAACTGGATAAACTTAAAGAGTGAGAAAGTCACCTCAAAACAGCTGGATGTATCTCTCTCTCTTAACTCTTTTCTGCAGAACTAAAACCAAGGCAACAGAAGGAACAGGATTTTTCTCACCCTCCCATAAAACTGGATCAACAGTCTGGTAGCACCTTTACCAACTAACACATTTTATTAAAAAGCATGAGTTGCAACTCACAAAAGACTTTAATAACATTTATTAGTCAGAAAAGGTGCTAGCAGACTCAGATTTCTTTCCTACTGTATACTGAACCAAGTCTATTCCTATAATATTTATATAATAGCATGTGTGATCCCTCAGTTAGCCTGTTTGGCAATGTTGATGTAGCAGTTAATGAGGCTGTGAGAAGCTTTGTTTTGGAAATGCGATTTCTAGATTCCCCCCCCCCCCCAAGTGGATTTTATGATGCAAAGAGATCTGTTTTTAATTGAATCAGCAAATTTAATCAAATTCTTTTTTTACGTGCTTTGATTTTCCAACTCAATTTGAACCGTTGAAGCAGATTGAAATGACAATA